>NC_082642.1:55006853-55317686 GCF_028023285.1 Balaenoptera ricei
GCCGTATTACTTTAAAGGGTCTGCCTTTGCGCTCCAAACCTCAAAAATCCTCTCATCCCCAAGCGTGTCCAGCGTTATGTCTCATCCGGCTGTGGGTCTGGATATGCTCAATGCAGGTTGCATCACATCCACTGAATGAATTTTGTAAGAATTTCTCTCTCTTTCTCTGTCTTTTTATTGTGTGTAATTTATTTTTATAATGGGGTTTAGATTATTTTCACTGCTGTGTTTATGCCGATTTGTACCCACTTGACTCACTGACAGAGAGATATCAGTAAATATTTTTCAACATTCTTACTAGTCAGATATATGCTTCTGCGGAGAATAGAGTGTGTTGAGTCCAGTTCATTGAGAAATGAGTAGATCTGGTCTATTGCATATTTGGTTTATGGAACGGTGTCTGAGCTAACTTCAAACTCTTGTTTTATGCATCACCTCACATCTGCTTTCCCCTTCAGCAGCCATAAGTGTGCTTTCTAAATGTGTGACTCTGTTCTGTTTCGTAATTCAGTTTACATAAAGCGAATTTTACCTTCTCTGTCTATGGGCTATCTTATGTTAAGTTTCTTTTTCTGTGTGACTTATTTCACTTAGAATCATTGTACCTAAATCGACTCACTGTGCTGCTACTAGGCTTATGACATTGATTCCATGGCTGAGTGATATTCCACTGTACATATGTACCAGAGCTTCTTTATCCATTTTTCTCTTTTCTGGGATATTTAAGGTGTACCGAAGTCGAGATTCTTTTAAACAGAGCAGCCTTATACTTGGGGGTGCTTGTGTCCTGTCAATGTTCGGTTTTCCCATGATATACGCCCTTGAGTGGAAGTGCCCTATGCTCAGTAGGTCTGTTTTTTACATGCTTTAGGAAACACCATACACTTCTCCAGAGTGGCCGTTGGCAACTTACATTCCGCCCATCAGCGTAACAAGGCTCCCTTTTCTCCATGGCCTGTCCTGCATTTCTACTTTTTCCAATTTTTCAGGATGGCCCTTTTGACCGATGCAAAGTGACACATCTTTGTAGTGCTGATTTGCTTTTATTGCTTGTTTGGTCCGCCAAAAAGGGCTTGGGTGTTTTTTCCTGTATATATTCAGGAAAAAAGGCCTATGCCCTTTTTGGCCAACTGCACCATAGTAGACGTTTTGCAGATTTTTATGTGATTTAAAGGCGAGTCCAAACTACCTCTTGAAAACTGTTTTCTGCAATTCTGTCTCGCTTTCAAATCCTCTTCGTTGCCTTACTTCAATATATTTTAGGATGAGAGTTTTCATTTATAACCCTGCAGGTTTGTGAATTGCAGTGCCCCTGAGGTCCATTTTTCAACTCTCTTTTTTGGGAGCTGGCCACAAAACCGCAGGATTGCTTCAGGCCCTATTCTGGTTCCGGGGGGCAGTGAGCCTTTGGGTAATTCTTCGTCCTGATTGGAAATTAGAGTGACGTGTGCCTGTCCAAACACCTGGAGCTATTCTCTCATTGATTCCCCCTCATCCCGTTCATCCTCCGGAAAAATTGCAAACTGTACGAAACAGGGGGTTACAGGTGCTGATTCTCCAAGTAGGGAGATTGTTAGTGATGTGGCTGGAATGGCGATCCCGCGCACCAGTAGATCAGAAATGAGGTGCATTTTAGAAACCTTTCCCGATCACACGGTGTACCATCCTCTGGGTTTCCCATGCATGCTTTAGGTGTAGGAAGATTCCCTTCCATCTGGACATTTGCGACCCATGGATTGGATACAACGCCGTATTACTTAAAAGGGTCTGCATTTGCTCTCCCAACCTCAACAATCCTCTCAGCCCTAAGCGTGTCCAGCGTTATGTCTCATCCGGCTGTGGTCTAGATGTGCTCAATCCAGGTTGCATCACATCCACTGAATGAATTTTGTAAGAATTTCTCTCTCTTTCACTGTCTTTTTATTGTGTGTAATTTACTTTTATAATGGGGTTTAGCTTATTTTCTCTGGTGTGTTCTTTCCGCTTTGTACCCACTTGATTCACTGACAGAGAGATATCAATAAATATTTTTCAAGATTCGTACTAGATAGATATATGCTTCTGCGTTGAATCGAGTGTGTTGAGTCCTGTTCATTGAGCAATGAGTAGATCTGGTGTATTGCGTATTTGATTTATGGAACGGTGTCTGAGCTAATTTCAAACTCTTGTTTTTGCATCACCTCACCTCTGCTTTCCTCTTAAGCAGCCATAAGTATGTTTTCTAAATGTGTGACTCTGTTCTGTTTCGTAATTCAGTTCACGTAGAGGGAATTTTACCTTCCCTGTCTAAGGGCTATCTTATGATAAGTTTCTTTTTCTGTGTGATTTATTTCACTTAGAATCATCGTACCTAAATCCACTCATTATGCTGCTACTAGGCTTATGACATTGATTTCATGGCTGAGTGGTATTCCACTGTACATAATTACCACAGCTTCTGTATTCATTTTTCTCTTTCCTGGGATACTTAAGGTGGACCGAAGTAGAGATTCTTGTAAACAGGGCAGCCCTAAACTTTGGGGTGCTTGTGTCCTTTCGATATTTGGTTTTCCCAAGATATACGCCCTTGGGCGGAAGTGCCCTATGCTCTGTAGCTGTGTTTTTTCGATGTTTTAGGAGACACCATGCACTTCTCCAGAGTGGCCGTTGGCAACTTACATTCCGCCCATCAGCGTAACAAGGTTCCCATTTCTCCATTGCCTGTCCTGCGTTTCTGTTTTTTCCACTTTTTCAGGATGGCCCTTTTGACCGATGCAAAGTGAGACTTCTTTGTAGTGCTGATTTGCATTGCCTGCTTGATTGGTTGGCCAAAAAGGGCTTGAGTGTTTTTTCCTGAATATATTCAGGAAAAAAGGCCTACGCCCTTTTTGGCCATCTGCACTCTAGTCGACGTTTTGCAGCATTTCATGTGCTTTAAAGGCGAGTCCAATCTACCTCTTGAAAACAGTTTCCTGCAATTCTGTCTCGCTTTCAAATCCTCTTCGTTGCCTTACCTCAATATATTTTTGGACGATAGTTTTCATTTATAACCCTGCAGCTTTGTGAATTGCAGTGCCCCTGAGGTCCATTTGTCAACACGATTTTTGGGGAGCTGCCCGCAGAACCGCAGGATTGCTTCAGGCCCTATTCTGGTTCTGGGGGGCAGGTGAGCCTTTGGTTAATTCTTCGTCCTGATTGGAAATTAGAGCGACGTGCGCCTGTGCAAACACCTGGAGCTAGTCTCTCATTGTTTCCCCCTCATCCTGTTCATCCTCCGGATAAATTGCAAACTGTACTAAACAGGGGGTTACAGGTGTTGATTCTCCAACTGGGTAGATTGTTAGTGAAGCCGCTGGAATGGCGAACCCACGCACTAGCAGATCGGAAATTAGGTGCGTTTTAGAAACCTTTCCCGATCACACAGTGTACCATGCTCTGGGTTTCCCATGCATGTTTTAGCTGTAGGAAGATTCCCTTGCACCTGGATATTTGCGACCCATATATTGGATACCATGCCGTATTACTTTAAAGGGTCTGCCTTTGCGCTCCAAACCTCAAAAATCCTCTCATCCCCAAGCGTGTCCAGCATTATGTCTCATCCGGCTTTGGGTCTGGATATGCTCAATGCAGGTTGCATCACATCCACTGAATGAATTTTGTAAGAATTTCTCTCTCTTTCTCTGTCTTTTTATTGTGTGTAATTTATTTTTATAATGGGGTTTAGATTATTTTCACTGCTGTGTTTATGCCGATTTGTACCCACTTGACTCACTGACAGAGAGATATCAGTAAATATTTTTCAACATTCTTACTAGTCAGATATATGCTTCTGCGGAGAATAGAGTGTGTTGAGTCCAGTTCATTGAGAAATGAGTAGATCTGGTCTATTGCATATTTGGTTTATGGAACGGTGTCTGAGCTAACTTCAAACTCTTGTTTTATGCATCACCTCACATCTGCTTTCCCCTTCAGCAGCCATAAGTGTGCTTTCTAAATGTGTGACTCTGTTCTGTTTCGTAATTCAGTTTACATAGAGCGAATTTTACCTTCTCTGTCTATGGGCTATCTTATGTTAAGTTTCTTTTTCTGTGTGACTTATTTCACTTAGAATCATTGTACCTAAATCGACTCACTGTGCTGCTACTAGGCTTATGACATTGATTCCATGGCTGAGTGATATTCCACTGTACATATGTACCAGAGCTTCTTTATCCATTTTTCTCTTTTCTGGGATATTTAAGGTGTACCGAAGTCGAGATTCTTTTAAACAGAGCAGCCTTATACTTGGGGGTGCTTGTGTCCTGTCAATGTTCGGTTTTCCCATGATATACGCCCTTGAGTGGAAGTGCCCTATGCTCAGTAGGTCTGTTTTTTACATGCTTTAGGAAACACCATACACTTCTCCAGAGTGGCCGTTGGCAACTTACATTCCGCCCATCAGCGTAACAAGGCTCCCTTTTCTCCATGGCCTGTCCTGCATTTCTACTTTTTCCAATTTTTCAGGATGGCCCTTTTGACCGATGCAAAGTGACACATCTTTGTAGTGCTGATTTGCTTTTATTGCTTGTTTGGTCCGCCAAAAAGGGCTTGGGTGTTTTTTCCTGTATATATTCAGGAAAAAAGGCCTACGCCCTTTTTGGCCAACTGCACCATAGTAGACGTTTTGCAGATTTTTATGTGATTTAAAGGCGAGTCCAAACTACCTCTTGAAAACTGTTTTCTGCAATTCTGTCTCGCTTTCAAATCCTCTTCGTTGCCTTACTTCAATATATTTTAGGATGAGAGTTTTCATTTATAACCCTGCAGGTTTGTGAATTGCAGTGCCCCTGAGGTCCATTTTTCAACTCTCTTTTTTGGGAGCTGGCCACAAAACCGCAGGATTGCTTCAGGCCCTATTCTGGTTCCGGGGGGCAGTGAGCCTTTGGGTAATTCTTCGTCCTGATTGGAAATTAGAGTGACGTGTGCCTGTCCAAACACCTGGAGCTATTCTCTCATTGATTCCCCCTCATCCCGTTCATCCTCCGGAAAAATTGCAAACTGTACGAAACAGGGGGTTACAGGTGCTGATTCTCCAAGTAGGGAGATTGTTAGTGATGTGGCTGGAATGGCGATCCCGCGCACCAGTAGATCAGAAATGAGGTGCATTTTAGAAACCTTTCCCGATCACACGGTGTACCATCCTCTGGGTTTCCCATGCATGCTTTAGGTGTAGGAAGATTCCCTTCCATCTGGACATTTGCGACCCATGGATTGGATACAACGCCGTATTACTTAAAAGGGTCTGCATTTGCTCTCCCAACCTCAACAATCCTCTCAGCCCTAAGCGTGTCCAGCGTTATGTCTCATCCGGCTGTGGTCTAGATGTGCTCAATCCAGGTTGCATCACATCCACTGAATGAATTTTGTAAGAATTTCTCTCTCTTTCACTGTCTTTTTATTGTGTGTAATTTACTTTTATAATGGGGTTTAGCTTATTTTCTCTGGTGTGTTCTTTCCGCTTTGTACCCACTTGATTCACTGACAGAGAGATATCAATAAATATTTTTCAAGATTCGTACTAGATAGATATATGCTTCTGCGTTGAATCGAGTGTGTTGAGTCCTGTTCATTGAGCAATGAGTAGATCTGGTGTATTGCGTATTTGATTTATGGAACGGTGTCTGAGCTAATTTCAAACTCTTGTTTTTGCATCACCTCACCTCTGCTTTCCTCTTAAGCAGCCATAAGTATGTTTTCTAAATGTGTGACTCTGTTCTGTTTCGTAATTCAGTTCACGTAGAGGGAATTTTACCTTCCCTGTCTAAGGGCTATCTTATGATAAGTTTCTTTTTCTGTGTGATTTATTTCACTTAGAATCATCGTACCTAAATCCACTCATTATGCTGCTACTAGGCTTATGACATTGATTTCATGGCTGAGTGGTATTCCACTGTACATAATTACCACAGCTTCTGTATTCATTTTTCTCTGTCCAGGGATACTTAAGGTGGACCGAAGTAGAGATTCTTGTAAACAGGGCAGCCCTAAACTTTGGGGTGCTTGTGTCCTTTCGATATTTGGTTTTCCCAAGATATACGCCCTTGGGCGGAAGTGCCCTATGCTCTGTAGCTGTGTTTTTTCGATGTTTTAGGAGACACCATGCACTTCTCCAGAGTGGCCGTTGGCAACTTACATTCCGCCCATCAGCGTAACAAGGTTCCCATTTCTCCATTGCCTGTCCTGCGTTTCTGTTTTTTCCACTTTTTCAGGATGGCCCTTTTGACCGATGCAAAGTGAGACTTCTTTGTAGTGCTGATTTGCATTGCCTGCTTGATTGGTTGGCCAAAAAGGGCTTGAGTGTTTTTTCCTGAATATATTCAGGAAAAAAGGCCTACGCCCTTTTTGGCCATCTGCACTCTAGTCGACGTTTTGCAGCATTTCATGTGCTTTAAAGGCGAGTCCAATCTACCTCTTGAAAACAGTTTCCTGCAATTCTGTCTCGCTTTCAAATCCTCTTCGTTGCCTTACCTCAATATATTTTTGGACGATAGTTTTCATTTATAACCCTGCAGCTTTGTGAATTGCAGTGCCCCTGAGGTCCATTTGTCAACACGATTTTTGGGGAGCTGCCCGCAGAACCGCAGGATTGCTTCAGGCCCTATTCTGGTTCTGGGGGGCAGGTGAGCCTTTGGTTAATTCTTCGTCCTGATTGGAAATTAGAGCGACGTGCGCCTGTGCAAACACCTGGAGCTAGTCTCTCATTGTTTCCCCCTCATCCTGTTCATCCTCCGGATAAATTGCAAACTGTACTAAACAGGGGGTTACAGGTGTTGATTCTCCAACTGGGTAGATTGTTAGTGAAGCCGCTGGAATGGCGAACCCACGCACTAGCAGATCGGAAATTAGGTGCGTTTTAGAAACCTTTCCCGATCACACAGTGTACCATGCTCTGGGTTTCCCATGCATGTTTTAGCTGTAGGAAGATTCCCTTGCACCTGGATATTTGCGACCCATATATTGGATACCATGCCGTATTACTTTAAAGGGTCTGCCTTTGCGCTCCAAACCTCAAAAATCCTCTCATCCCCAAGCGTGTCCAGCGTTATGTCTCATCCGGCTGTGGGTCTGGATATGCTCAATGCAGGTTGCATCACATCCACTGAATGAATTTTGTAAGAATTTCTCTCTCTTTCTCTGTCTTTTTATTGTGTGTAATTTATTTTTATAATGGGGTTTAGATTATTTTCACTGCTGTGTTTATGCCGATTTGTACCCACTTGACTCACTGACAGAGAGATATCAGTAAATATTTTTCAACATTCTTACTAGTCAGATATATGCTTCTGCGGAGAATAGAGTGTGTTGAGTCCAGTTCATTGAGAAATGAGTAGATCTGGTCTATTGCATATTTGGTTTATGGAACGGTGTCTGAGCTAACTTCAAACTCTTGTTTTATGCATCACCTCACATCTGCTTTCCCCTTCAGCAGCCATAAGTGTGCTTTCTAAATGTGTGACTCTGTTCTGTTTCGTAATTCAGTTTACATAGAGCGAATTTTACCTTCTCTGTCTATGGGCTATCTTATGTTAAGTTTCTTTTTCTGTGTGACTTATTTCACTTAGAATCATTGTACCTAAATCGACTCACTGTGCTGCTACTAGGCTTATGACATTGATTCCATGGCTGAGTGATATTCCACTGTACATATGTACCAGAGCTTCTTTATCCATTTTTCTCTTTTCTGGGATATTTAAGGTGTACCGAAGTCGAGATTCTTTTAAACAGAGCAGCCTTATACTTGGGGGTGCTTGTGTCCTGTCAATGTTCGGTTTTCCCATGATATACGCCCTTGAGTGGAAGTGCCCTATGCTCAGTAGGTCTGTTTTTTACATGCTTTAGGAAACACCATACACTTCTCCAGAGTGGCCGTTGGCAACTTACATTCCGCCCATCAGCGTAACAAGGCTCCCTTTTCTCCATGGCCTGTCCTGCATTTCTACTTTTTCCAATTTTTCAGGATGGCCCTTTTGACCGATGCAAAGTGACACATCTTTGTAGTGCTGATTTGCTTTTATTGCTTGTTTGGTCCGCCAAAAAGGGCTTGGGTGTTTTTTCCTGTATATATTCAGGAAAAAAGGCCTATGCCCTTTTTGGCCAACTGCACCATAGTAGACGTTTTGCAGATTTTTATGTGATTTAAAGGCGAGTCCAAACTACCTCTTGAAAACTGTTTTCTGCAATTCTGTCTCGCTTTCAAATCCTCTTCGTTGCCTTACTTCAATATATTTTAGGATGAGAGTTTTCATTTATAACCCTGCAGGTTTGTGAATTGCAGTGCCCCTGAGGTCCATTTTTCAACTCTCTTTTTTGGGAGCTGGCCACAAAACCGCAGGATTGCTTCAGGCCCTATTCTGGTTCCGGGGGGCAGTGAGCCTTTGGGTAATTCTTCGTCCTGATTGGAAATTAGAGTGACGTGTGCCTGTCCAAACACCTGGAGCTATTCTCTCATTGATTCCCCCTCATCCCGTTCATCCTCCGGAAAAATTGCAAACTGTACGAAACAGGGGGTTACAGGTGCTGATTCTCCAAGTAGGGAGATTGTTAGTGATGTGGCTGGAATGGCGATCCCGCGCACCAGTAGATCAGAAATGAGGTGCATTTTAGAAACCTTTCCCGATCACACGGTGTACCATCCTCTGGGTTTCCCATGCATGCTTTAGGTGTAGGAAGATTCCCTTCCATCTGGACATTTGCGACCCATGGATTGGATACAACGCCGTATTACTTAAAAGGGTCTGCATTTGCTCTCCCAACCTCAACAATCCTCTCAGCCCTAAGCGTGTCCAGCGTTATGTCTCATCCGGCTGTGGTCTAGATGTGCTCAATCCAGGTTGCATCACATCCACTGAATGAATTTTGTAAGAATTTCTCTCTCTTTCACTGTCTTTTTATTGTGTGTAATTTACTTTTATAATGGGGTTTAGCTTATTTTCTCTGGTGTGTTCTTTCCGCTTTGTACCCACTTGATTCACTGACAGAGAGATATCAATAAATATTTTTCAAGATTCGTACTAGATAGATATATGCTTCTGCGTTGAATCGAGTGTGTTGAGTCCTGTTCATTGAGCAATGAGTAGATCTGGTGTATTGCGTATTTGATTTATGGAACGGTGTCTGAGCTAATTTCAAACTCTTGTTTTTGCATCACCTCACCTCTGCTTTCCTCTTAAGCAGCCATAAGTATGTTTTCTAAATGTGTGACTCTGTTCTGTTTCGTAATTCAGTTCACGTAGAGGGAATTTTACCTTCCCTGTCTAAGGGCTATCTTATGATAAGTTTCTTTTTCTGTGTGATTTATTTCACTTAGAATCATCGTACCTAAATCCACTCATTATGCTGCTACTAGGCTTATGACATTGATTTCATGGCTGAGTGGTATTCCACTGTACATAATTACCACAGCTTCTGTATTCATTTTTCTCTTTCCTGGGATACTTAAGGTGGACCGAAGTAGAGATTCTTGTAAACAGGGCAGCCCTAAACTTTGGGGTGCTTGTGTCCTTTCGATATTTGGTTTTCCCAAGATATACGCCCTTGGGCGGAAGTGCCCTATGCTCTGTAGCTGTGTTTTTTCGATGTTTTAGGAGACACCATGCACTTCTCCAGAGTGGCCGTTGGCAACTTACATTCCGCCCATCAGCGTAACAAGGTTCCCATTTCTCCATTGCCTGTCCTGCGTTTCTGTTTTTTCCACTTTTTCAGGATGGCCCTTTTGACCGATGCAAAGTGAGACTTCTTTGTAGTGCTGATTTGCATTGCCTGCTTGATTGGTTGGCCAAAAAGGGCTTGAGTGTTTTTTCCTGAATATATTCAGGAAAAAAGGCCTACGCCCTTTTTGGCCATCTGCACTCTAGTCGACGTTTTGCAGCATTTCATGTGCTTTAAAGGCGAGTCCAATCTACCTCTTGAAAACAGTTTCCTGCAATTCTGTCTCGCTTTCAAATCCTCTTCGTTGCCTTACCTCAATATATTTTTGGACGATAGTTTTCATTTATAACCCTGCAGCTTTGTGAATTGCAGTGCCCCTGAGGTCCATTTGTCAACACGATTTTTGGGGAGCTGCCCGCAGAACCGCAGGATTGCTTCAGGCCCTATTCTGGTTCTGGGGGGCAGGTGAGCCTTTGGTTAATTCTTCGTCCTGATTGGAAATTAGAGCGACGTGCGCCTGTGCAAACACCTGGAGCTAGTCTCTCATTGTTTCCCCCTCATCCTGTTCATCCTCCGGATAAATTGCAAACTGTACTAAACAGGGGGTTACAGGTGTTGATTCTCCAACTGGGTAGATTGTTAGTGAAGCCGCTGGAATGGCGAACCCACGCACTAGCAGATCGGAAATTAGGTGCGTTTTAGAAACCTTTCCCGATCACACAGTGTACCATGCTCTGGGTTTCCCATGCATGTTTTAGCTGTAGGAAGATTCCCTTGCACCTGGATATTTGCGACCCATATATTGGATACCATGCCGTATTACTTTAAAGGGTCTGCCTTTGCGCTCCAAACCTCAAAAATCCTCTCATCCCCAAGCGTGTCCAGCGTTATGTCTCATCCGGCTGTGGGTCTGGATATGCTCAATGCAGGTTGCATCACATCCACTGAATGAATTTTGTAAGAATTTCTCTCTCTTTCTCTGTCTTTTTATTGTGTGTAATTTATTTTTATAATGGGGTTTAGATTATTTTCACTGCTGTGTTTATGCCGATTTGTACCCACTTGACTCACTGACAGAGAGATATCAGTAAATATTTTTCAACATTCTTACTAGTCAGATATATGCTTCTGCGGAGAATAGAGTGTGTTGAGTCCAGTTCATTGAGAAATGAGTAGATCTGGTCTATTGCATATTTGGTTTATGGAACGGTGTCTGAGCTAACTTCAAACTCTTGTTTTATGCATCACCTCACATCTGCTTTCCCCTTCAGCAGCCATAAGTGTGCTTTCTAAATGTGTGACTCTGTTCTGTTTCGTAATTCAGTTTACATAGAGCGAATTTTACCTTCTCTGTCTATGGGCTATCTTATGTTAAGTTTCTTTTTCTGTGTGACTTATTTCACTTAGAATCATTGTACCTAAATCGACTCACTGTGCTGCTACTAGGCTTATGACATTGATTCCATGGCTGAGTGATATTCCACTGTACATATGTACCAGAGCTTCTTTATCCATTTTTCTCTTTTCTGGGATATTTAAGGTGTACTGAAGTCGAGATTCTTTTAAACAGAGCAGCCTTATACTTGGGGGTGCTTGTGTCCTGTCAATGTTCGGTTTTCCCATGATATACGCCCTTGAGTGGAAGTGCCCTATGCTCAGTAGGTCTGTTTTTTACATGCTTTAGGAAACACCATACACTTCTCCAGAGTGGCCGTTGGCAACTTACATTCCGCCCATCAGCGTAACAAGGCTCCCTTTTCTCCATGGCCTGTCCTGCATTTCTACTTTTTCCAATTTTTCAGGATGGCCCTTTTGACCGATGCAAAGTGACACATCTTTGTAGTGCTGATTTGCTTTTATTGCTTGTTTGGTCCGCCAAAAAGGGCTTGGGTGTTTTTTCCTGTATATATTCAGGAAAAAAGGCCTATGCCCTTTTTGGCCAACTGCACCATAGTAGACGTTTTGCAGATTTTTATGTGATTTAAAGGCGAGTCCAAACTACCTCTTGAAAACTGTTTTCTGCAATTCTGTCTCGCTTTCAAATCCTCTTCGTTGCCTTACTTCAATATATTTTAGGATGAGAGTTTTCATTTATAACCCTGCAGGTTTGTGAATTGCAGTGCCCCTGAGGTCCATTTTTCAACTCTCTTTTTTGGGAGCTGGCCACAAAACCGCAGGATTGCTTCAGGCCCTATTCTGGTTCCGGGGGGCAGTGAGCCTTTGGGTAATTCTTCGTCCTGATTGGAAATTAGAGTGACGTGTGCCTGTCCAAACACCTGGAGCTATTCTCTCATTGATTCCCCCTCATCCCGTTCATCCTCCGGAAAAATTGCAAACTGTACGAAACAGGGGGTTACAGGTGCTGATTCTCCAAGTAGGGAGATTGTTAGTGATGTGGCTGGAATGGCGATCCCGCGCACCAGTAGATCAGAAATGAGGTGCATTTTAGAAACCTTTCCCGATCACACGGTGTACCATCCTCTGGGTTTCCCATGCATGCTTTAGGTGTAGGAAGATTCCCTTCCATCTGGACATTTGCGACCCATGGATTGGATACAACGCCGTATTACTTAAAAGGGTCTGCATTTGCTCTCCCAACCTCAACAATCCTCTCAGCCCTAAGCGTGTCCAGCGTTATGTCTCATCCGGCTGTGGTCTAGATGTGCTCAATCCAGGTTGCATCACATCCACTGAATGAATTTTGTAAGAATTTCTCTCTCTTTCACTGTCTTTTTATTGTGTGTAATTTACTTTTATAATGGGGTTTAGCTTATTTTCTCTGGTGTGTTCTTTCCGCTTTGTACCCACTTGATTCACTGACAGAGAGATATCAATAAATATTTTTCAAGATTCGTACTAGATAGATATATGCTTCTGCGTTGAATCGAGTGTGTTGAGTCCTGTTCATTGAGCAATGAGTAGATCTGGTGTATTGCGTATTTGATTTATGGAACGGTGTCTGAGCTAATTTCAAACTCTTGTTTTTGCATCACCTCACCTCTGCTTTCCTCTTAAGCAGCCATAAGTATGTTTTCTAAATGTGTGACTCTGTTCTGTTTCGTAATTCAGTTCACGTAGAGGGAATTTTACCTTCCCTGTCTAAGGGCTATCTTATGATAAGTTTCTTTTTCTGTGTGATTTATTTCACTTAGAATCATCGTACCTAAATCCACTCATTATGCTGCTACTAGGCTTATGACATTGATTTCATGGCTGAGTGGTATTCCACTGTACATAATTACCACAGCTTCTGTATTCATTTTTCTCTTTCCTGGGATACTTAAGGTGGACCGAAGTAGAGATTCTTGTAAACAGGGCAGCCCTAAACTTTGGGGTGCTTGTGTCCTTTCGATATTTGGTTTTCCCAAGATATACGCCCTTGGGCGGAAGTGCCCTATGCTCTGTAGCTGTGTTTTTTCGATGTTTTAGGAGACACCATGCACTTCTCCAGAGTGGCCGTTGGCAACTTACATTCCGCCCATCAGCGTAACAAGGTTCCCATTTCTCCATTGCCTGTCCTGCGTTTCTGTTTTTTCCACTTTTTCAGGATGGCCCTTTTGACCGATGCAAAGTGAGACTTCTTTGTAGTGCTGATTTGCATTGCCTGCTTGATTGGTTGGCCAAAAAGGGCTTGAGTGTTTTTTCCTGAATATATTCAGGAAAAAAGGCCTACGCCCTTTTTGGCCATCTGCACTCTAGTCGACGTTTTGCAGCATTTCATGTGCTTTAAAGGCGAGTCCAATCTACCTCTTGAAAACAGTTTCCTGCAATTCTGTCTCGCTTTCAAATCCTCTTCGTTGCCTTACCTCAATATATTTTTGGACGATAGTTTTCATTTATAACCCTGCAGCTTTGTGAATTGCAGTGCCCCTGAGGTCCATTTGTCAACACGATTTTTGGGGAGCTGCCCGCAGAACCGCAGGATTGCTTCAGGCCCTATTCTGGTTCTGGGGGGCAGGTGAGCCTTTGGTTAATTCTTCGTCCTGATTGGAAATTAGAGCGACGTGCGCCTGTGCAAACACCTGGAGCTAGTCTCTCATTGTTTCCCCCTCATCCTGTTCATCCTCCGGATAAATTGCAAACTGTACTAAACAGGGGGTTACAGGTGTTGATTCTCCAACTGGGTAGATTGTTAGTGAAGCCGCTGGAATGGCGAACCCACGCACTAGCAGATCGGAAATTAGGTGCGTTTTAGAAACCTTTCCCGATCACACAGTGTACCATGCTCTGGGTTTCCCATGCATGTTTTAGCTGTAGGAAGATTCCCTTGCACCTGGATATTTGCGACCCATATATTGGATACCATGCCGTATTACTTTAAAGGGTCTGCCTTTGCGCTCCAAACCTCAAAAATCCTCTCATCCCCAAGCGTGTCCAGCGTTATGTCTCATCCGGCTGTGGGTCTGGATATGCTCAATGCAGGTTGCATCACATCCACTGAATGAATTTTGTAAGAATTTCTCTCTCTTTCTCTGTCTTTTTATTGTGTGTAATTTATTTTTATAATGGGGTTTAGATTATTTTCACTGCTGTGTTTATGCCGATTTGTACCCACTTGACTCACTGACAGAGAGATATCAGTAAATATTTTTCAACATTCTTACTAGTCAGATATATGCTTCTGCGGAGAATAGAGTGTGTTGAGTCCAGTTCATTGAGAAATGAGTAGATCTGGTCTATTGCATATTTGGTTTATGGAACGGTGTCTGAGCTAACTTCAAACTCTTGTTTTATGCATCACCTCACATCTGCTTTCCCCTTCAGCAGCCATAAGTGTGCTTTCTAAATGTGTGACTCTGTTCTGTTTCGTAATTCAGTTTACATAGAGCGAATTTTACCTTCTCTGTCTATGGGCTATCTTATGTTAAGTTTCTTTTTCTGTGTGACTTATTTCACTTAGAATCATTGTACCTAAATCGACTCACTGTGCTGCTACTAGGCTTATGACATTGATTCCATGGCTGAGTGATATTCCACTGTACATATGTACCAGAGCTTCTTTATCCATTTTTCTCTTTTCTGGGATATTTAAGGTGTACTGAAGTCGAGATTCTTTTAAACAGAGCAGCCTTATACTTGGGGGTGCTTGTGTCCTGTCAATGTTCGGTTTTCCCATGATATACGCCCTTGAGTGGAAGTGCCCTATGCTCAGTAGGTCTGTTTTTTACATGCTTTAGGAAACACCATACACTTCTCCAGAGTGGCCGTTGGCAACTTACATTCCGCCCATCAGCGTAACAAGGCTCCCTTTTCTCCATGGCCTGTCCTGCATTTCTACTTTTTCCAATTTTTCAGGATGGCCCTTTTGACCGATGCAAAGTGACACATCTTTGTAGTGCTGATTTGCTTTTATTGCTTGTTTGGTCCGCCAAAAAGGGCTTGGGTGTTTTTTCCTGTATATATTCAGGAAAAAAGGCCTATGCCCTTTTTGGCCAACTGCACCATAGTAGACGTTTTGCAGATTTTTATGTGATTTAAAGGCGAGTCCAAACTACCTCTTGAAAACTGTTTTCTGCAATTCTGTCTCGCTTTCAAATCCTCTTCGTTGCCTTACTTCAATATATTTTAGGATGAGAGTTTTCATTTATAACCCTGCAGGTTTGTGAATTGCAGTGCCCCTGAGGTCCATTTTTCAACTCTCTTTTTTGGGAGCTGGCCACAAAACCGCAGGATTGCTTCAGGCCCTATTCTGGTTCCGGGGGGCAGTGAGCCTTTGGGTAATTCTTCGTCCTGATTGGAAATTAGAGTGACGTGTGCCTGTCCAAACACCTGGAGCTATTCTCTCATTGATTCCCCCTCATCCCGTTCATCCTCCGGAAAAATTGCAAACTGTACGAAACAGGGGGTTACAGGTGCTGATTCTCCAAGTAGGGAGATTGTTAGTGATGTGGCTGGAATGGCGATCCCGCGCACCAGTAGATCAGAAATGAGGTGCATTTTAGAAACCTTTCCCGATCACACGGTGTACCATCCTCTGGGTTTCCCATGCATGCTTTAGGTGTAGGAAGATTCCCTTCCATCTGGACATTTGCGACCCATGGATTGGATACAACGCCGTATTACTTAAAAGGGTCTGCATTTGCTCTCCCAACCTCAACAATCCTCTCAGCCCTAAGCGTGTCCAGCGTTATGTCTCATCCGGCTGTGGTCTAGATGTGCTCAATCCAGGTTGCATCACATCCACTGAATGAATTTTGTAAGAATTTCTCTCTCTTTCACTGTCTTTTTATTGTGTGTAATTTACTTTTATAATGGGGTTTAGCTTATTTTCTCTGGTGTGTTCTTTCCGCTTTGTACCCACTTGATTCACTGACAGAGAGATATCAATAAATATTTTTCAAGATTCGTACTAGATAGATATATGCTTCTGCGTTGAATCGAGTGTGTTGAGTCCTGTTCATTGAGCAATGAGTAGATCTGGTGTATTGCGTATTTGATTTATGGAACGGTGTCTGAGCTAATTTCAAACTCTTGTTTTTGCATCACCTCACCTCTGCTTTCCTCTTAAGCAGCCATAAGTATGTTTTCTAAATGTGTGACTCTGTTCTGTTTCGTAATTCAGTTCACGTAGAGGGAATTTTACCTTCCCTGTCTAAGGGCTATCTTATGATAAGTTTCTTTTTCTGTGTGATTTATTTCACTTAGAATCATCGTACCTAAATCCACTCATTATGCTGCTACTAGGCTTATGACATTGATTTCATGGCTGAGTGGTATTCCACTGTACATAATTACCACAGCTTCTGTATTCATTTTTCTCTTTCCTGGGATACTTAAGGTGGACCGAAGTAGAGATTCTTGTAAACAGGGCAGCCCTAAACTTTGGGGTGCTTGTGTCCTTTCGATATTTGGTTTTCCCAAGATATACGCCCTTGGGCGGAAGTGCCCTATGCTCTGTAGCTGTGTTTTTTCGATGTTTTAGGAGACACCATGCACTTCTCCAGAGTGGCCGTTGGCAACTTACATTCCGCCCATCAGCGTAACAAGGTTCCCATTTCTCCATTGCCTGTCCTGCGTTTCTGTTTTTTCCACTTTTTCAGGATGGCCCTTTTGACCGATGCAAAGTGAGACTTCTTTGTAGTGCTGATTTGCATTGCCTGCTTGATTGGTTGGCCAAAAAGGGCTTGAGTGTTTTTTCCTGAATATATTCAGGAAAAAAGGCCTACGCCCTTTTTGGCCATCTGCACTCTAGTCGACGTTTTGCAGCATTTCATGTGCTTTAAAGGCGAGTCCAATCTACCTCTTGAAAACAGTTTCCTGCAATTCTGTCTCGCTTTCAAATCCTCTTCGTTGCCTTACCTCAATATATTTTTGGACGATAGTTTTCATTTATAACCCTGCAGCTTTGTGAATTGCAGTGCCCCTGAGGTCCATTTGTCAACACGATTTTTGGGGAGCTGCCCGCAGAACCGCAGGATTGCTTCAGGCCCTATTCTGGTTCTGGGGGGCAGGTGAGCCTTTGGTTAATTCTTCGTCCTGATTGGAAATTAGAGCGACGTGCGCCTGTGCAAACACCTGGAGCTAGTCTCTCATTGTTTCCCCCTCATCCTGTTCATCCTCCGGATAAATTGCAAACTGTACTAAACAGGGGGTTACAGGTGTTGATTCTCCAACTGGGTAGATTGTTAGTGAAGCCGCTGGAATGGCGAACCCACGCACTAGCAGATCGGAAATTAGGTGCGTTTTAGAAACCTTTCCCGATCACACAGTGTACCATGCTCTGGGTTTCCCATGCATGTTTTAGCTGTAGGAAGATTCCCTTGCACCTGGATATTTGCGACCCATATATTGGATACCATGCCGTATTACTTTAAAGGGTCTGCCTTTGCGCTCCAAACCTCAAAAATCCTCTCATCCCCAAGCGTGTCCAGCGTTATGTCTCATCCGGCTGTGGGTCTGGATATGCTCAATGCAGGTTGCATCACATCCACTGAATGAATTTTGTAAGAATTTCTCTCTCTTTCTCTGTCTTTTTATTGTGTGTAATTTATTTTTATAATGGGGTTTAGATTATTTTCACTGCTGTGTTTATGCCGATTTGTACCCACTTGACTCACTGACAGAGAGATATCAGTAAATATTTTTCAACATTCTTACTAGTCAGATATATGCTTCTGCGGAGAATAGAGTGTGTTGAGTCCAGTTCATTGAGAAATGAGTAGATCTGGTCTATTGCATATTTGGTTTATGGAACGGTGTCTGAGCTAACTTCAAACTCTTGTTTTATGCATCACCTCACATCTGCTTTCCCCTTCAGCAGCCATAAGTGTGCTTTCTAAATGTGTGACTCTGTTCTGTTTCGTAATTCAGTTTACATAGAGCGAATTTTACCTTCTCTGTCTATGGGCTATCTTATGTTAAGTTTCTTTTTCTGTGTGACTTATTTCACTTAGAATCATTGTACCTAAATCGACTCACTGTGCTGCTACTAGGCTTATGACATTGATTCCATGGCTGAGTGATATTCCACTGTACATATGTACCAGAGCTTCTTTATCCATTTTTCTCTTTTCTGGGATATTTAAGGTGTACCGAAGTCGAGATTCTTTTAAACAGAGCAGCCTTATACTTGGGGGTGCTTGTGTCCTGTCAATGTTCGGTTTTCCCATGATATACGCCCTTGAGTGGAAGTGCCCTATGCTCAGTAGGTCTGTTTTTTACATGCTTTAGGAAACACCATACACTTCTCCAGAGTGGCCGTTGGCAACTTACATTCCGCCCATCAGCGTAACAAGGCTCCCTTTTCTCCATGGCCTGTCCTGCATTTCTACTTTTTCCACTTTTTCAGGATGGCCCTTTTGACCGATGCAAAGTGACACATCTTTGTAGTGCTGATTTGCTTTTCTTGCTTGTTTGGTCCGCCAAAAAGGGCTTGGGTGTTTTTTCCTGTATATATTCAGGAAAAAAGGCCTACGCCCTTTTTGGCCAACTGCACCATAGTAGACGTTTTGCAGATTTTTATGTGATTTAAAGGCGAGTCCAAACTACCTCTTGAAAACTGTTTTCTGCAATTCTGTCTCGCTTTCAAATCCTCTTCGTTGCCTTACTTCAATATATTTTAGGATGAGAGTTTTCATTTATAACCCTGCAGGTTTGTGAATTGCAGTGCCCCTGAGGTCCATTTTTCAACTCTCTTTTTTGGGAGCTGGCCACAAAACCGCAGGATTGCTTCAGGCCCTATTCTGGTTCCGGGGGGCAGTGAGCCTTTGGGTAATTCTTCGTCCTGATTGGAAATTAGAGTGACGTGTGCCTGTCCAAACACCTGGAGCTATTCTCTCATTGATTCCCCCTCATCCCGTTCATCCTCCGGAAAAATTGCAAACTGTACGAAACAGGGGGTTACAGGTGCTGATTCTCCAAGTAGGGAGATTGTTAGTGATGTGGCTGGAATGGCGATCCCGCGCACCAGTAGATCAGAAATGAGGTGCATTTTAGAAACCTTTCCCGATCACACGGTGTACCATCCTCTGGGTTTCCCATGCATGCTTTAGGTGTAGGAAGATTCCCTTCCATCTGGACATTTGCGACCCATGGATTGGATACAACGCCGTATTACTTAAAAGGGTCTGCATTTGCTCTCCCAACCTCAACAATCCTCTCAGCCCTAAGCGTGTCCAGCGTTATGTCTCATCCGGCTGTGGTCTAGATGTGCTCAATCCAGGTTGCATCACATCCACTGAATGAATTTTGTAAGAATTTCTCTCTCTTTCACTGTCTTTTTATTGTGTGTAATTTACTTTTATAATGGGGTTTAGCTTATTTTCTCTGGTGTGTTCTTTCCGCTTTGTACCCACTTGATTCACTGACAGAGAGATATCAATAAATATTTTTCAAGATTCTTACTAGATAGATATATGCTTCTGCGTTGAATCGAGTGTGTTGAGTCCTGTTCATTGAGCAATGAGTAGATCTGGTGTATTGCGTATTTGATTTATGGAACGGTGTCTGAGCTAATTTCAAACTCTTGTTTTTGCATCACCTCACCTCTGCTTTCCTCTTAAGCAGCCATAAGTATGTTTTCTAAATGTGTGACTCTGTTCTGTTTCGTAATTCAGTTCACGTAGAGGGAATTTTACCTTCCCTGTCTAAGGGCTATCTTATGATAAGTTTCTTTTTCTGTGTGATTTATTTCACTTAGAATCATCGTACCTAAATCCACTCATTATGCTGCTACTAGGCTTATGACATTGATTTCATGGCTGAGTGGTATTCCACTGTACATAATTACCACAGCTTCTGTATTCATTTTTCTCTTTCCTGGGATACTTAAGGTGGACCGAAGTAGAGATTCTTGTAAACAGGGCAGCCCTAAACTTTGGGGTGCTTGTGTCCTTTCGATATTTGGTTTTCCCAAGATATACGCCCTTGGGCGGAAGTGCCCTATGCTCTGTAGCTGTGTTTTTTCGATGTTTTAGGAGACACCATGCACTTCTCCAGAGTGGCCGTTGGCAACTTACATTCCGCCCATCAGCGTAACAAGGTTCCCATTTCTCCATTGCCTGTCCTGCGTTTCTGTTTTTTCCACTTTTTCAGGATGGCCCTTTTGACCGATGCAAAGTGAGACTTCTTTGTAGTGCTGATTTGCATTGCCTGCTTGATTGGTTGGCCAAAAAGGGCTTGAGTGTTTTTTCCTGAATATATTCAGGAAAAAAGGCCTACGCCCTTTTTGGCCATCTGCACTCTAGTCGACGTTTTGCAGCATTTCATGTGCTTTAAAGGCGAGTCCAATCTACCTCTTGAAAACAGTTTCCTGCAATTCTGTCTCGCTTTCAAATCCTCTTCGTTGCCTTACCTCAATATATTTTTGGACGATAGTTTTCATTTATAACCCTGCAGCTTTGTGAATTGCAGTGCCCCTGAGGTCCATTTGTCAACACGATTTTTGGGGAGCTGCCCGCAGAACCGCAGGATTGCTTCAGGCCCTATTCTGGTTCTGGGGGGCAGGTGAGCCTTTGGTTAATTCTTCGTCCTGATTGGAAATTAGAGCGACGTGCGCCTGTGCAAACACCTGGAGCTAGTCTCTCATTGTTTCCCCCTCATCCTGTTCATCCTCCGGATAAATTGCAAACTGTACTAAACAGGGGGTTACAGGTGTTGATTCTCCAACTGGGTAGATTGTTAGTGAAGCCGCTGGAATGGCGAACCCACGCACTAGCAGATCGGAAATTAGGTGCGTTTTAGAAACCTTTCCCGATCACACAGTGTACCATGCTCTGGGTTTCCCATGCATGTTTTAGCTGTAGGAAGATTCCCTTCCACCTGGATATTTGCGACCCATATATTGGATACCATGCCGTATTACTTTAAAGGGTCTGCCTTTGCGCTCCAAACCTCAAAAATCCTCTCATCCCCAAGCGTGTCCAGCGTTATGTCTCATCCGGCTGTGGGTCTGGATATGCTCAATGCAGGTTGCATCACATCCACTGAATGAATTTTGTAAGAATTTCTCTCTCTTTCTCTGTCTTTTTATTGTGTGTAATTTATTTTTATAATGGGGTTTAGATTATTTTCACTGCTGTGTTTATGCCGATTTGTACCCACTTGACTCACTGACAGAGAGATATCAGTAAATATTTTTCAACATTCTTACTAGTCAGATATATGCTTCTGCGGAGAATAGAGCGTGTTGAGTCCAGTTCATTGAGAAATGAGTAGATCTGGTCTATTGCATATTTGGTTTATGGAACGGTGTCTGAGCTAACTTCAAACTCTTGTTTTATGCATCACCTCACATCTGCTTTCCCCTTCAGCAGCCATAAGTGTGCTTTCTAAATGTGTGACTCTGTTCTGTTTCGTAATTCAGTTTACATAGAGCGAATTTTACCTTCTCTGTCTATGGGCTATCTTATGTTAAGTTTCTTTTTCTGTGTGACTTATTTCACTTAGAATCATTGTACCTAAATCGACTCACTGTGCTGCTACTAGGCTTATGACATTGATTCCATGGCTGAGTGATATTCCACTGTACATATGTACCACAGCTTCTTTATCCATTTTTCTCTTTTCTGGGATATTTAAGGTGTACCGAAGTCGAGATTCTTTTAAACAGAGCAGCCTTATACTTGGGGGTGCTTGTGTCCTGTCAATGTTCGGTTTTCCCATGATATACGCCCTTGAGTGGAAGTGCCCTATGCTCAGTAGGTCTGTTTTTTACATGCTTTAGGAAACACCATACACTTCTCCAGAGTGGCCGTTGGCAACTTACATTCCGCCCATCAGCGTAACAAGGCTCCCTTTTCTCCATGGCCTGTCCTGCATTTCTACTTTTTCCACTTTTTCAGGATGGCCCTTTTGACCGATGCAAAGTGACACATCTTTGTAGTGCTGATTTGCTTTTCTTGCTTGTTTGGTCCGCCAAAAAGGGCTTGGGTGTTTTTTCCTGTATATATTCAGGAAAAAAGGCCTACGCCCTTTTTGGCCAATTGCACCATAGTAGACGTTTTGCAGATTTTTATGTGATTTAAAGGCGAGTCCAAACTACCTCTTGAAAACTGTTTTCTGCAATTCTGTCTCGCTTTCAAATCCTCTTCGTTGCCTTACTTCAATATATTTTAGGATGAGAGTTTTCATTTATAACCCTGCAGGTTTGTGAATTGCAGTGCCCCTGAGGTCCATTTTTCAACTCTCTTTTTTGGGAGCTGGCCACAAAACCGCAGGATTGCTTCAGGCCCTATTCTGGTTCCGGGGGGCAGTGAGCCTTTGGGTAATTCTTCGTCCTGATTGGAAATTAGAGTGACGTGTGCCTGTCCAAACACCTGGAGCTATTCTCTCATTGATTCCCCCTCATCCCGTTCATCCTCCGGAAAAATTGCAAACTGTACGAAACAGGGGGTTACAGGTGCTGATTCTCCAAGTAGGGAGATTGTTAGTGATGTGGCTGGAATGGCGATCCCGCGCACCAGTAGATCAGAAATGAGGTGCATTTTAGAAACCTTTCCCGATCACACGGTGTACCATCCTCTGGGTTTCCCATGCATGCTTTAGGTGTAGGAAGATTCCCTTCCATCTGGACATTTGCGACCCATGGATTGGATACAACGCCGTATTACTTAAAAGGGTCTGCATTTGCTCTCCCAACCTCAACAATCCTCTCAGCCCTAAGCGTGTCCAGCGTTATGTCTCATCCGGCTGTGGTCTAGATGTGCTCAATCCAGGTTGCATCACATCCACTGAATGAATTTTGTAAGAATTTCTCTCTCTTTCACTGTCTTTTTATTGTGTGTAATTTACTTTTATAATGGGGTTTAGCTTATTTTCTCTGGTGTGTTCTTTCCGCTTTGTACCCACTTGATTCACTGACAGAGAGATATCAATAAATATTTTTCAAGATTCGTACTAGATAGATATATGCTTCTGCGTTGAATCGAGTGTGTTGAGTCCTGTTCATTGAGCAATGAGTAGATCTGGTGTATTGCGTATTTGATTTATGGAACGGTGTCTGAGCTAATTTCAAACTCTTGTTTTTGCATCACCTCACCTCTGCTTTCCTCTTAAGCAGCCATAAGTATGTTTTCTAAATGTGTGACTCTGTTCTGTTTCGTAATTCAGTTCACGTAGAGGGAATTTTACCTTCCCTGTCTAAGGGCTATCTTATGATAAGTTTCTTTTTCTGTGTGATTTATTTCACTTAGAATCATCGTACCTAAATCCACTCATTATGCTGCTACTAGGCTTATGACATTGATTTCATGGCTGAGTGGTATTCCACTGTACATAATTGCCACAGCTTCTGTATTCATTTTTCTCTTTCCTGGGATACTTAAGGTGGACCGAAGTAGAGATTCTCGTAAACAGGGCAGCCCTAAACTTTGGGGTGCTTGTGTCCTTTCGATATTTGGTTTTCCCAAGATATACGCCCTTGGGCGGAAGTGCCCTATGCTCTGTAGCTGTGTTTTTTCGATGTTTTAGGAGACACCATGCACTTCTCCAGAGTGGCCGTTGGCAACTTACATTCCGCCCATCAGCGTAACAAGGTTCCCATTTCTCCATTGCCTGTCCTGCGTTTCTGTTTTTTCCACTTTTTCAGGATGGCCCTTTTGACCGATGCAAAGTGAGACTTCTTTGTAGTGCTGATTTGCATTGCCTGCTTGATTGGTTGGCCAAAAAGGGCTTGAGTGTTTTTTCCTGAATATATTCAGGAAAAAAGGCCTACGCCCTTTTTGGCCATCTGCACTCTAGTCGACGTTTTGCAGCATTTCATGTGCTTTAAAGGCGAGTCCAATCTACCTCTTGAAAACAGTTTCCTGCAATTCTGTCTCGCTTTCAAATCCTCTTCGTTGCCTTACCTCAATATATTTTTGGACGATAGTTTTCATTTATAACCCTGCAGCTTTGTGAATTGCAGTGCCCCTGAGGTCCATTTGTCAACACGATTTTTGGGGAGCTGCCCGCAGAACCGCAGGATTGCTTCAGGCCCTATTCTGGTTCTGGGGGGCAGGTGAGCCTTTGGTTAATTCTTCGTCCTGATTGGAAATTAGAGCGACGTGCGCCTGTGCAAACACCTGGAGCTAGTCTCTCATTGTTTCCCCCTCATCCTGTTCATCCTCCGGATAAATTGCAAACTGTACTAAACAGGGGGTTACAGGTGTTGATTCTCCAACTGGGTAGATTGTTAGTGAAGCCGCTGGAATGGCGAACCCACGCACTAGCAGATCGGAAATTAGGTGCGTTTTAGAAACCTTTCCCGATCACACAGTGTACCATGCTCTGGGTTTCCCATGCATGTTTTAGCTGTAGGAAGATTCCCTTCCACCTGGATATTTGCGACCCATATATTGGATACCATGCCGTATTACTTTAAAGGGTCTGCCTTTGCGCTCCAAACCTCAAAAATCCTCTCATCCCCAAGCGTGTCCAGCGTTATGTCTCATCCGGCTGTGGGTCTGGATATGCTCAATGCAGGTTGCATCACATCCACTGAATGAATTTTGTAAGAATTTCTCTCTCTTTCTCTGTCCTTTTATTGTGTGTAATTTATTTTTATAATGGGGTTTAGATTATTTTCACTGCTGTGTTTATGCCGATTTGTACCCACTTGACTCACTGACAGAGAGATATCAGTAAATATTTTTCAACATTCTTACTAGTCAGATATATGCTTCTGCGGAGAATAGAGTGTGTTGAGTCCAGTTCATTGAGAAATGAGTAGATCTGGTCTATTGCATATTTGGTTTATGGAACGGTGTCTGAGCTAACTTCAAACTCTTGTTTTATGCATCACCTCACATCTGCTTTCCCCTTCAGCAGCCATAAGTGTGCTTTCTAAATGTGTGACTCTGTTCTGTTTCGTAATTCAGTTTACATAGAGCGAATTTTACCTTCTCTGTCTATGGGCTATCTTATGTTAAGTTTCTTTTTCTGTGTGACTTATTTCACTTAGAATCATTGTACCTAAATCGACTCACTGTGCTGCTACTAGGCTTATGACATTGATTCCATGGCTGAGTGATATTCCACTGTACATATGTACCACAGCTTCTTTATCCATTTTTCTCTTTTCTGGGATATTTAAGGTGTACCGAAGTCGAGATTCTTTTAAACAGAGCAGCCTTATACTTGGGGGTGCTTGTGTCCTGTCAATGTTCGGTTTTCCCATGATATACGCCCTTGAGTGGAAGTGCCCTATGCTCAGTAGGTCTGTTTTTTACATGCTTTAGGAAACACCATACACTTCTCCAGAGTGGCCGTTGGCAACTTACATTCCGCCCATCAGCGTAACAAGGCTCCCTTTTCTCCATGGCCTGTCCTGCATTTCTACTTTTTCCACTTTTTCAGGATGGCCCTTTTGACCGATGCAAAGTGACACATCTTTGTAGTGCTGATTTGCTTTTCTTGCTTGTTTGGTCCGCCAAAAAGGGCTTGGGTGTTTTTTCCTGTATATATTCAGGAAAAAAGGCCTACGCCCTTTTTGGCCAACTGCACCATAGTAGACGTTTTGCAGATTTTTATGTGATTTAAAGGCGAGTCCAAACTACCTCTTGAAAAGTGTTTTCTGCAATTCTGTCTCGCTTTCAAATCCTCTTCGTTGCCTTACTTCAATATATTTTAGGATGAGAGTTTTCATTTATAACCCTGCAGGTTTGTGAATTGCAGTGCCCCTGAGGTCCATTTTTCAACTCTCTTTTTTGGGAGCTGGCCACAAAACCGCAGGATTGCTTCAGGCCCTATTCTGGTTCCGGGCGGCAGTGAGCCTTTGGGTAATTCTTCGTCCTGATTGGAAATTAGAGTGACGTGTGCCTGTCCAAACACCTGGAGCTATTCTCTCATTGATTCCCCCTCATCCCGTTCATCCTCCGGAAAAATTGCAAACTGTACGAAACAGGGGGTTACAGGTGCTGATTCTCCAAGTAGGGAGATTGTTAGTGATGTGGCTGGAATGGCGATCCCGCGCACCCGTAGATCAGAAATGAGGTGCATTTTAGAAACCTTTCCCGATCACACGGTGTACCATCCTCTGGGTTTCCCATGCATGCTTTAGGTGTAGGAAGATTCCCTTCCATCTGGACATTTGCGACCCATGGATTGGATACAACGCCGTATTACTTAAAAGGGTCTGCATTTGCTCTCCCAACCTCAACAATCCTCTCAGCCCTAAGCGTGTCCAGCGTTATGTCTCATCCGGCTGTGGTCTAGATGTGCTCAATCCAGGTTGCATCACATCCACTGAATGAATTTTGTAAGAATTTCTCTCTCTTTCACTGTCTTTTTATTGTGTGTAATTTACTTTTATAATGGGGTTTAGCTTATTTTCTCTGGTGTGTTCTTTCCGCTTTGTACCCACTTGATTCACTGACAGAGAGATATCAATAAATATTTTTCAAGATTCTTACTAGATAGATATATGCTTCTGCGTTGAATCGAGTGTGTTGAGTCCTGTTCATTGAGCAATGAGTAGATCTGGTGTATTGCATATTTGATTTATGGAACGGTGTCTGAGCTAATTTCAAACTCTTGTTTTTGCATCACCTCACCTCTGCTTTCCTCTTAAGCAGCCATAAGTATGTTTTCTAAATGTGTGACTCTGTTCTGTTTCATAATTCAGTTCACGTAGAGGGAATTTTACCTTCCCTGTCTAAGGGCTATCTTATGATAAGTTTCTTTTTCTGTGTGATTTATTTCACTTAGAATCATCGTACCTAAATCCACTCATTATGCTGCTACTAGGCTTATGACATTGATTTCATGGCTGAGTGGTATTCCACTGTACATAATTACCACAGCTTCTGTATTCATTTTTCTCTTTCCTGGGATACTTAAGGTGGACCGAAGTAGAGATTCTTGTAAACAGGGCAGCCCTAAACTTTGGGGTGCTTGTGTCCTTTCGATATTTGGTTTTCCCAAGATATACGCCCTTGGGCGGAAGTGCCCTATGCTCTGTAGCTGTGTTTTTTCGATGTTTTAGGAGACACCATGCACTTCTCCAGAGTGGCCGTTGGCAACTTACATTCCGCCCATCAGCGTAACAAGGTTCCCATTTCTCCATTGCCTGTCCTGCGTTTCTGTTTTTTCCACTTTTTCAGGATGGCCCTTTTGACCGACGCAAAGTGAGACTTCTTTGTAGTGCTGATTTGCATTGCCTGCTTGATTGGTTGGCCAAAAAGGGCTTGAGTGTTTTTTCCTGAATATATTCAGGAAAAAAGGCCTACGCCCTTTTTGGCCATCTGCACTCTAGTCGACGTTTTGCAGCATTTCATGTGCTTTAAAGGCGAGTCCAATCTACCTCTTGAAAACAGTTTCCTGCAATTCTGTCTCGCTTTCAAATCCTCTTCGTTGCCTTACCTCAATATATTTTTGGACGATAGTTTTCATTTATAACCCTGCAGCTTTGTGAATTGCAGTGCCCCTGAGGTCCATTTGTCAACACGATTTTTGGGGAGCTGCCCGCAGAACCGCAGGATTGCTTCAGGCCCTATTCTGGTTCTGGGGGGCAGGTGAGCCTTTGGTTAATTCTTCGTCCTGATTGGAAATTAGAGCGACGTGCGCCTGTGCAAACACCTGGAGCTAGTCTCTCATTGTTTCCCCCTCATCCTGTTCATCCTCCGGATAAATTGCAAACTGTACTAAACAGGGGGTTACAGGTGTTGATTCTCCAACTGGGTAGATTGTTAGTGAAGCCGCTGGAATGGCGAACCCACGCACTAGCAGATCGGAAATTAGGTGCGTTTTAGAAACCTTTCCCGATCACACAGTGTACCATGCTCTGGGTTTCCCATGCATGTTTTAGCTGTAGGAAGATTCCCTTCCACCTGGATATTTGCGACCCATATATTGGATACCATGCCGTATTACTTTAAAGGGTCTGCCTTTGCGCTCCAAACCTCAAAAATCCTCTCATCCCCAAGCGTGTCCAGCGTTATGTCTCATCCGGCTGTGGGTCTGGATATGCTCAATGCAGGTTGCATCACATCCACTGAATGAATTTTGTAAGAATTTCTCTCTCTTTCTCTGTCCTTTTATTGTGTGTAATTTATTTTTATAATGGGGTTTAGATTATTTTCACTGCTGTGTTTATGCCGATTTGTACCCACTTGACTCACTGACAGAGAGATATCAGTAAATATTTTTCAACATTCTTACTAGTCAGATATATGCTTCTGCGGAGAATAGAGTGTGTTGAGTCCAGTTCATTGAGAAATGAGTAGATCTGGTCTATTGCATATTTGGTTTATGGAACGGTGTCTGAGCTAACTTCAAACTCTTGTTTTATGCATCACCTCACATCTGCTTTCCCCTTCAGCAGCCATAAGTGTGCTTTCTAAATGTGTGACTCTGTTCTGTTTCGTAATTCAGTTTACATAGAGCGAATTTTACCTTCTCTGTCTATGGGCTATCTTATGTTAAGTTTCTTTTTCTGTGTGACTTATTTCACTTAGAATCATTGTACCTAAATCGACTCACTGTGCTGCTACTAGGCTTATGACATTGATTCCATGGCTGAGTGATATTCCACTGTACATATGTACCACAGCTTCTTTATCCATTTTTCTCTTTTCTGGGATATTTAAGGTGTACCGAAGTCGAGATTCTTTTAAACAGAGCAGCCTTATACTTGGGGGTGCTTGTGTCCTGTCAATGTTCGGTTTTCCCATGATATACGCCCTTGAGTGGAAGTGCCCTATGCTCAGTAGGTCTGTTTTTTACATGCTTTAGGAAACACCATACACTTCTCCAGAGTGGCCGTTGGCAACTTACATTCCGCCCATCAGCGTAACAAGGCTCCCTTTTCTCCATGGCCTGTCCTGCATTTCTACTTTTTCCACTTTTTCAGGATGGCCCTTTTGACCGATGCAAAGTGACACATCTTTGTAGTGCTGATTTGCTTTTCTTGCTTGTTTGGTCCGCCAAAAAGGGCTTGGGTGTTTTTTCCTGTATATATTCAGGAAAAAAGGCCTACGCCCTTTTTGGCCAACTGCACCATAGTAGACGTTTTGCAGATTTTTATGTGATTTAAAGGCGAGTCCAAACTACCTCTTGAAAAGTGTTTTCTGCAATTCTGTCTCGCTTTCAAATCCTCTTCGTTGCCTTACTTCAATATATTTTAGGATGAGAGTTTTCATTTATAACCCTGCAGGTTTGTGAATTGCAGTGCCCCTGAGGTCCATTTTTCAACTCTCTTTTTTGGGAGCTGGCCACAAAACCGCAGGATTGCTTCAGGCCCTATTCTGGTTCCGGGCGGCAGTGAGCCTTTGGGTAATTCTTCGTCCTGATTGGAAATTAGAGTGACGTGTGCCTGTCCAAACACCTGGAGCTATTCTCTCATTGATTCCCCCTCATCCCGTTCATCCTCCGGAAAAATTGCAAACTGTACGAAACAGGGGGTTACAGGTGCTGATTCTCCAAGTAGGGAGATTGTTAGTGATGTGGCTGGAATGGCGATCCCGCGCACCCGTAGATCAGAAATGAGGTGCATTTTAGAAACCTTTCCCGATCACACGGTGTACCATCCTCTGGGTTTCCCATGCATGCTTTAGGTGTAGGAAGATTCCCTTCCATCTGGACATTTGCGACCCATGGATTGGATACAACGCCGTATTACTTAAAAGGGTCTGCATTTGCTCTCCCAACCTCAACAATCCTCTCAGCCCTAAGCGTGTCCAGCGTTATGTCTCATCCGGCTGTGGTCTAGATGTGCTCAATCCAGGTTGCATCACATCCACTGAATGAATTTTGTAAGAATTTCTCTCTCTTTCACTGTCTTTTTATTGTGTGTAATTTACTTTTATAATGGGGTTTAGCTTATTTTCTCTGGTGTGTTCTTTCCGCTTTGTACCCACTTGATTCACTGACAGAGAGATATCAATAAATATTTTTCAAGATTCTTACTAGATAGATATATGCTTCTGCGTTGAATCGAGTGTGTTGAGTCCTGTTCATTGAGCAATGAGTAGATCTGGTGTATTGCATATTTGATTTATGGAACGGTGTCTGAGCTAATTTCAAACTCTTGTTTTTGCATCACCTCACCTCTGCTTTCCTCTTAAGCAGCCATAAGTATGTTTTCTAAATGTGTGACTCTGTTCTGTTTCGTAATTCAGTTCACGTAGAGGGAATTTTACCTTCCCTGTCTAAGGGCTATCTTATGATAAGTTTCTTTTTCTGTGTGATTTATTTCACTTAGAATCATCGTACCTAAATCCACTCATTATGCTGCTACTAGGCTTATGACATTGATTTCATGGCTGAGTGGTATTCCACTGTACATAATTACCACAGCTTCTGTATTCATTTTTCTCTTTCCTGGGATACTTAAGGTGGACCGAAGTAGAGATTCTTGTAAACAGGGCAGCCCTAAACTTTGGGGTGCTTGTGTCCTTTCGATATTTGGTTTTCCCAAGATATACGCCCTTGGGCGGAAGTGCCCTATGCTCTGTAGCTGTGTTTTTTCGATGTTTTAGGAGACACCATGCACTTCTCCAGAGTGGCCGTTGGCAACTTACATTCCGCCCATCAGCGTAACAAGGTTCCCATTTCTCCATTGCCTGTCCTGCGTTTCTGTTTTTTCCACTTTTTCAGGATGGCCCTTTTGACCGACGCAAAGTGAGACTTCTTTGTAGTGCTGATTTGCATTGCCTGCTTGATTGGTTGGCCAAAAAGGGCTTGAGTGTTTTTTCCTGAATATATTCAGGAAAAAAGGCCTACGCCCTTTTTGGCCATCTGCACTCTAGTCGACGTTTTGCAGCATTTCATGTGCTTTAAAGGCGAGTCCAATCTACCTCTTGAAAACAGTTTCCTGCAATTCTGTCTCGCTTTCAAATCCTCTTCGTTGCCTTACCTCAATATATTTTTGGACGATAGTTTTCATTTATAACCCTGCAGCTTTGTGAATTGCAGTGCCCCTGAGGTCCATTTGTCAACACGATTTTTGGGGAGCTGCCCGCAGAACCGCAGGATTGCTTCAGGCCCTATTCTGGTTCTGGGGGGCAGGTGAGCCTTTGGTTAATTCTTCGTCCTGATTGGAAATTAGAGCGACGTGCGCCTGTGCAAACACCTGGAGCTAGTCTCTCATTGTTTCCCCCTCATCCTGTTCATCCTCCGGATAAATTGCAAACTGTACTAAACAGGGGGTTACAGGTGTTGATTCTCCAACTGGGTAGATTGTTAGTGAAGCCGCTGGAATGGCGAACCCACGCACTAGCAGATCGGAAATTAGGTGCGTTTTAGAAACCTTTCCCGATCACACAGTGTACCATGCTCTGGGTTTCCCATGCATGTTTTAGCTGTAGGAAGATTCCCTTCCACCTGGATATTTGCGACCCATATATTGGATACCATGCCGTATTACTTTAAAGGGTCTGCCTTTGCGCTCCAAACCTCAAAAATCCTCTCATCCCCAAGCGTGTCCAGCGTTATGTCTCATCCGGCTGTGGGTCTGGATATGCTCAATGCAGGTTGCATCACATCCACTGAATGAATTTTGTAAGAATTTCTCTCTCTTTCTCTGTCCTTTTATTGTGTGTAATTTATTTTTATAATGGGGTTTAGATTATTTTCACTGCTGTGTTTATGCCGATTTGTACCCACTTGACTCACTGACAGAGAGATATCAGTAAATATTTTTCAACATTCTTACTAGTCAGATATATGCTTCTGCGGAGAATAGAGTGTGTTGAGTCCAGTTCATTGAGAAATGAGTAGATCTGGTCTATTGCATATTTGGTTTATGGAACGGTGTCTGAGCTAACTTCAAACTCTTGTTTTATGCATCACCTCACATCTGCTTTCCCCTTCAGCAGCCATAAGTGTGCTTTCTAAATGTGTGACTCTGTTCTGTTTCGTAATTCAGTTTACATAGAGCGAATTTTACCTTCTCTGTCTATGGGCTATCTTATGTTAAGTTTCTTTTTCTGTGTGACTTATTTCACTTAGAATCATTGTACCTAAATCGACTCACTGTGCTGCTACTAGGCTTATGACATTGATTCCATGGCTGAGTGATATTCCACTGTACATATGTACCACAGCTTCTTTATCCATTTTTCTCTTTTCTGGGATATTTAAGGTGTACCGAAGTCGAGATTCTTTTAAACAGAGCAGCCTTATACTTGGGGGTGCTTGTGTCCTGTCAATGTTCGGTTTTCCCATGATATACGCCCTTGAGTGGAAGTGCCCTATGCTCAGTAGGTCTGTTTTTTACATGCTTTAGGAAACACCATACACTTCTCCAGAGTGGCCGTTGGCAACTTACATTCCGCCCATCAGCGTAACAAGGCTCCCTTTTCTCCATGGCCTGTCCTGCATTTCTACTTTTTCCACTTTTTCAGGATGGCCCTTTTGACCGATGCAAAGTGACACATCTTTGTAGTGCTGATTTGCTTTTCTTGCTTGTTTGGTCCGCCAAAAAGGGCTTGGGTGTTTTTTCCTGTATATATTCAGGAAAAAAGGCCTACGCCCTTTTTGGCCAACTGCACCATAGTAGACGTTTTGCAGATTTTTATGTGATTTAAAGGCGAGTCCAAACTACCTCTTGAAAAGTGTTTTCTGCAATTCTGTCTCGCTTTCAAATCCTCTTCGTTGCCTTACTTCAATATATTTTAGGATGAGAGTTTTCATTTATAACCCTGCAGGTTTGTGAATTGCAGTGCCCCTGAGGTCCATTTTTCAACTCTCTTTTTTGGGAGCTGGCCACAAAACCGCAGGATTGCTTCAGGCCCTATTCTGGTTCCGGGGGGCAGTGAGCCTTTGGGTAATTCTTCGTCCTGATTGGAAATTAGAGTGACGTGTGCCTGTCCAAACACCTGGAGCTATTCTCTCATTGATTCCCCCTCATCCCGTTCATCCTCCGGAAAAATTGCAAACTGTACGAAACAGGGGGTTACAGGTGCTGATTCTCCAAGTAGGGAGATTGTTAGTGATGTGGCTGGAATGGCGATCCCGCGCACCCGTAGATCAGAAATGAGGTGCATTTTAGAAACCTTTCCCGATCACACGGTGTACCATCCTCTGGGTTTCCCATGCATGCTTTAGGTGTAGGAAGATTCCCTTCCATCTGGACATTTGCGACCCATGGATTGGATACAACGCCGTATTACTTAAAAGGGTCTGCATTTGCTCTCCCAACCTCAACAATCCTCTCAGCCCTAAGCGTGTCCAGCGTTATGTCTCATCCGGCTGTGGTCTAGATGTGCTCAATCCAGGTTGCATCACATCCACTGAATGAATTTTGTAAGAATTTCTCTCTCTTTCACTGTCTTTTTATTGTGTGTAATTTACTTTTATAATGGGGTTTAGCTTATTTTCTCTGGTGTGTTCTTTCCGCTTTGTACCCACTTGATTCACTGACAGAGAGATATCAATAAATATTTTTCAAGATTCTTACTAGATAGATATATGCTTCTGCGTTGAATCGAGTGTGTTGAGTCCTGTTCATTGAGCAATGAGTAGATCTGGTGTATTGCATATTTGATTTATGGAACGGTGTCTGAGCTAATTTCAAACTCTTGTTTTTGCATCACCTCACCTCTGCTTTCCTCTTAAGCAGCCATAAGTATGTTTTCTAAATGTGTGACTCTGTTCTGTTTCGTAATTCAGTTCACGTAGAGGGAATTTTACCTTCCCTGTCTAAGGGCTATCTTATGATAAGTTTCTTTTTCTGTGTGATTTATTTCACTTAGAATCATCGTACCTAAATCCACTCATTATGCTGCTACTAGGCTTATGACATTGATTTCATGGCTGAGTGGTATTCCACTGTACATAATTACCACAGCTTCTGTATTCATTTTTCTCTTTCCTGGGATACTTAAGGTGGACCGAAGTAGAGATTCTTGTAAACAGGGCAGCCCTAAACTTTGGGGTGCTTGTGTCCTTTCGATATTTGGTTTTCCCAAGATATACGCCCTTGAGCGGAAGTGCCCTATGCTCTGTAGCTGTGTTTTTTCGATGTTTTAGGAGACACCATGCACTTCTCCAGAGTGGCCGTTGGCAACTTACATTCCGCGCATCAGCGTAACAAGGTTCCCATTTCTCCATTGCCTGTCCTGCATTTCTGTTTTTTCCACTTTTTCAGGATGGCCCTTTTGACCGACGCAAAGTGAGACTTCTTTGTAGTGCTGATTTGCATTGCCTGCTTGATTGGTTGGCCAAAAAGGGCTTGAGTGTTTTTTCCTGAATATATTCAGGAAAAAAGGCCTACGCCCTTTTTGGCCATCTGCACTCTAGTCGACGTTTTGCAGCATTTCATGTGCTTTAAAGGCGAGTCCAATCTACCTCTTGAAAACAGTTTCCTGCAATTCTGTCTCGCTTTCAAATCCTGTTCGTTGCCTTACCTCAATATATTTTTGGACGATAGTTTTCATTTATAACCCTGCAGCTTTGTGAATTGCAGTGCCCCTGAGGTCCATTTGTCAACACGATTTTTGGGGAGCTGCCCGCAGAACCGCAGGATTGCTTCAGGCCCTATTCTGGTTCTGGGGGGCAGGTGAGCCTTTGGTTAATTCTTCGTCCTGATTGGAAATTAGAGCGACGTGCGCCTGTGCAAACACCTGGAGCTAGTCTCTCATTGTTTCCCCCTCATCCTGTTCATCCTCCGGATAAATTGCAAACTGTACTAAACAGGGGGTTACAGGTGTTGATTCTCCAACTGGGTAGATTGTTAGTGAAGCCGCTGGAATGGCGAACCCACGCACTAGCAGATCGGAAATTAGGTGCGTTTTAGAAACCTTTCCCGATCACACAGTGTACCATGCTCTGGGTTTCCCATGCATGTTTTAGCTGTAGGAAGATTCCCTTCCACCTGGATATTTGCGACCCATATATTGGATACCATGCCATATTACTTTAAAGGGTCTGCCTTTGCGCTCCAAACCTCAAAAATCCTCTCATCCCCAAGCATGTCCAGCGTTATGTCTCATCCGGCTGTGGGTCTGGATATGCTCAATGCAGGTTGCATCACATCCACTGAATGAATTTTGTAAGAATTTCTCTCTCTTTCTCTGTCTTTTTATTGTGTGTAATTTATTTTTATAATGGGGTTTAGATTATTTTCACTGCTGTGTTTATGCCGATTTGTACCCACTTGACTCACTGACAGAGAGATATCAGTAAATATTTTTCAACATTCTTACTAGTCAGATATATGCTTCTGCGGAGAATAGAGTGTGTTGAGTCCAGTTCATTGAGAAATGAGTAGATCTGGTCTATTGCATATTTGGTTTATGGAACGGTGTCTGAGCTAACTTCAAACTCTTGTTTTATGCATCACCTCACATCTGCTTTCCCCTTCAGCAGCCATAAGTGTGCTTTCTAAATGTGTGACTCTGTTCTGTTTCGTAATTCAGTTTACATAGAGCGAATTTTACCTTCTCTGTCTATGGGCTATCTTATGTTAAGTTTCTTTTTCTGTGTGACTTATTTCACTTAGAATCATTGTACCTAAATCGACTCACTGTGCTGCTACTAGGCTTATGACATTGATTCCATGGCTGAGTGATATTCCACTGTACATATGTACCAGAGCTTCTTTATCCATTTTTCTCTTTTCTGGGATATTTAAGGTGTACCGAAGTCGAGATTCTTTTAAACAGAGCAGCCTTATACTTGGGGGTGCTTGTGTCCTGTCAATGTTCGGTTTTCCCATGATATACGCCCTTGAGTGGAAGTGCCCTATGCTCAGTAGGTCTGTTTTTTACATGCTTTAGGAAACACCATACACTTCTCCAGAGTGGCCGTTGGCAACTTACATTCCGCCCATCAGCGTAACAAGGCTCCCTTTTCTCCATGGCCTGTCCTGCATTTCTACTTTTTCCACTTTTTCAGGATGGCCCTTTTGACCGATGCAAAGTGACACATCTTTGTAGTGCTGATTTGCTTTTCTTGCTTGTTTGGTCCGCCAAAAAGGGCTTGGGTGTTTTTTCCTGTATATATTCAGGAAAAAAGGCCTACGCCCTTTTTGGCCAACTGCACCATAGTAGACGTTTTGCAGATTTTTATGTGATTTAAAGGCGAGTCCAAACTACCTCTTGAAAACTGTTTTCTGCAATTCTGTCTCGCTTTCAAATCCTCTTCGTTGCCTTACTTCAATATATTTTAGGATGAGAGTTTTCATTTATAACCCTGCAGGTTTGTGAATTGCAGTGCCCCTGAGGTCCATTTTTCAACTCTCTTTTTTGGGAGCTGGCCACAAAACCGCAGGATTGCTTCAGGCCCTATTCTGGTTCCGGGCGGCAGTGAGCCTTTGGGTAATTCTTCGTCCTGATTGGAAATTAGAGTGACGTGTGCCTGTCCAAACACCTGGAGCTATTCTCTCATTGATTCCCCCTCATCCCGTTCATCCTCCGGAAAAATTGCAAACTGTACGAAACAGGGGGTTACAGGTGCTGATTCTCCAAGTAGGGAGATTGTTAGTGATGTGGCTGGAATGGCGATCCCGCGCACCCGTAGATCAGAAATGAGGTGCATTTTAGAAACCTTTCCCGATCACACGGTGTACCATCCTCTGGGTTTCCCATGCATGCTTTAGGTGTAGGAAGATTCCCTTCCATCTGGACATTTGCGACCCATGGATTGGATACAACGCCGTATTACTTAAAAGGGTCTGCATTTGCTCTCCCAACCTCAACAATCCTCTCAGCCCTAAGCGTGTCCAGCGTTATGTCTCATCCGGCTGTGGTCTAGATGTGCTCAATCCAGGTTGCATCACATCCACTGAATGAATTTTGTAAGAATTTCTCTCTCTTTCACTGTCTTTTTATTGTGTGTAATTTACTTTTATAATGGGGTTTAGCTTATTTTCTCTGGTGTGTTCTTTCCGCTTTGTACCCACTTGATTCACTGACAGAGAGATATCAATAAATATTTTTCAAGATTCTTACTAGATAGATATATGCTTCTGCGTTGAATCGAGTGTGTTGAGTCCTGTTCATTGAGCAATGAGTAGATCTGGTGTATTGCGTATTTGATTTATGGAACGGTGTCTGAGCTAATTTCAAACTCTTGTTTTTGCATCACCTCACCTCTGCTTTCCTCTTAAGCAGCCATAAGTATGTTTTCTAAATGTGTGACTCTGTTCTGTTTCGTAATTCAGTTCACGTAGAGGGAATTTTACCTTCCCTGTCTAAGGGCTATCTTATGATAAGTTTCTTTTTCTGTGTGATTTATTTCACTTAGAATCATCGTACCTAAATCCACTCATTATGCTGCTACTAGGCTTATGACATTGATTTCATGGCTGAGTGGTATTCCACTGTACATAATTGCCACAGCTTCTGTATTCATTTTTCTCTTTCCTGGGATACTTAAGGTGGACCGAAGTAGAGATTCTCGTAAACAGGGCAGCCCTAAACTTTGGGGTGCTTGTGTCCTTTTGATATTTGGTTTTCCCAAGATATACGCCCTTGGGCGGAAGTGCCCTATGCTCTGTAGCTGTGTTTTTTCGATGTTTTAGGAGACACCATGCACTTCTCCAGAGTGGCCGTTGGCAACTTACATTCCGCCCATCAGCGTAACAAGGTTCCCATTTCTCCATTGCCTGTCCTGCATTTCTGTTTTTTCCACTTTTTCAGGATGGCCCTTTTGACCGATGCAAAGTGAGACTTCTTTGTAGTGCTGATTTGCATTGCCTGCTTGATTGGTTGGCCAAAAAGGGCTTGAGTGTTTTTTCCTGAATATATTCAGGAAAAAAGGCCTACGCCCTTTTTGGCCATCTGCACTCTAGTCGACGTTTTGCAGCATTTCATGTGCTTTAAAGGCGAGTCCAATCTACCTCTTGAAAACAGTTTCCTGCAATTCTGTCTCGCTTTCAAATCCTCTTCGTTGCCTTACCTCAATATATTTTTGGACGATAGTTTTCATTTATAACCCTGCAGCTTTGTGAATTGCAGTGCCCCTGAGGTCCATTTGTCAACACGATTTTTGGGGAGCTGCCCGCAGAACCGCAGGATTGCTTCAGGCCCTATTCTGGTTCTGGGGGGCAGGTGAGCCTTTGGTTAATTCTTCGTCCTGATTGGAAATTAGAGCGACGTGCGCCTGTGCAAACACCTGGAGCTAGTCTCTCATTGTTTCCCCCTCATCCTGTTCATCCTCCGGATAAATTGCAAACTGTACTAAACAGGGGGTTACAGGTGTTGATTCTCCAACTGGGTAGATTGTTAGTGAAGCCGCTGGAATGGCGAACCCACGCACTAGCAGATCGGAAATTAGGTGCGTTTTAGAAACCTTTCCCGATCACACAGTGTACCATGCTCTGGGTTTCCCATGCATGTTTTAGCTGTAGGAAGATTCCCTTCCACCTGGATATTTGCGACCCATATATTGGATACCATGCCGTATTACTTTAAAGGGTCTGCCTTTGCGCTCCAAACCTCAAAAATCCTCTCATCCCCAAGCATGTCCAGCGTTATGTCTCATCCGGCTGTGGGTCTGGATATGCTCAATGCAGGTTGCATCACATCCACTGAATGAATTTTGTAAGAATTTCTCTCTCTTTCTCTGTCTTTTTATTGTGTGTAATTTATTTTTATAATGGGGTTTAGATTATTTTCACTGCTGTGTTTATGCCGATTTGTACCCACTTGACTCACTGACAGAGAGATATCAGTAAATATTTTTCAACATTCTTACTAGTCAGATATATGCTTCTGCGGAGAATAGAGTGTGTTGAGTCCAGTTCATTGAGAAATGAGTAGATCTGGTCTATTGCATATTTGGTTTATGGAACGGTGTCTGAGCTAACTTCAAACTCTTGTTTTATGCATCACCTCACATCTGCTTTCCCCTTCAGCAGCCATAAGTGTGCTTTCTAAATGTGTGACTCTGTTCTGTTTCGTAATTCAGTTTACATAGAGCGAATTTTACCTTCTCTGTCTATGGGCTATCTTATGTTAAGTTTCTTTTTCTGTGTGACTTATTTCACTTAGAATCATTGTACCTAAATCGACTCACTGTGCTGCTACTAGGCTTATGACATTGATTCCATGGCTGAGTGATATTCCACTGTACATATGTACCACAGCTTCTTTATCCATTTTTCTCTTTTCTGGGATATTTAAGGTGTACCGAAGTCGAGATTCTTTTAAACAGAGCAGCCTTATACTTGGGGGTGCTTGTGTCCTGTCAATGTTCGGTTTTCCCATGATATACGCCCTTGAGTGGAAGTGCCCTATGCTCAGTAGGTCTGTTTTTTACATGCTTTAGGAAACACCATACACTTCTCCAGAGTGGCCGTTGGCAACTTACATTCCGCCCATCAGCGTAACAAGGCTCCCTTTTCTCCATGGCCTGTCCTGCATTTCTACTTTTTCCACTTTTTCAGGATGGCCCTTTTGACCGATGCAAAGTGACACATCTTTGTAGTGCTGATTTGCTTTTCTTGCTTGTTTGGTCCGCCAAAAAGGGCTTGGGTGTTTTTTCCTGTATATATTCAGGAAAAAAGGCCTACGCCCTTTTTGGCCAACTGCACCATAGTAGACGTTTTGCAGATTTTTATGTGATTTAAAGGCGAGTCCAAACTACCTCTTGAAAACTGTTTTCTGCAATTCTGTCTCGCTTTCAAATCCTCTTCGTTGCCTTACTTCAATATATTTTAGGATGAGAGTTTTCATTTATAACCCTGCAGGTTTGTGAATTGCAGTGCCCCTGAGGTCCATTTTTCAACTCTCTTTTTTGGGAGCTGGCCACAAAACCGCAGGATTGCTTCAGGCCCTATTCTGGTTCCGGGCGGCAGTGAGCCTTTGGGTAATTCTTCGTCCTGATTGGAAATTAGAGTGACGTGTGCCTGTCCAAACACCTGGAGCTATTCTCTCATTGATTCCCCCTCATCCCGTTCATCCTCCGGAAAAATTGCAAACTGTACGAAACAGGGGGTTACAGGTGCTGATTCTCCAAGTAGGGAGATTGTTAGTGATGTGGCTGGAATGGCGATCCCGCGCACCCGTAGATCAGAAATGAGGTGCATTTTAGAAACCTTTCCCGATCACACGGTGTACCATCCTCTGGGTTTCCCATGCATGCTTTAGGTGTAGGAAGATTCCCTTCCATCTGGACATTTGCGACCCATGGATTGGATACAACGCCGTATTACTTAAAAGGGTCTGCATTTGCTCTCCCAACCTCAACAATCCTCTCAGCCCTAAGCGTGTCCAGCGTTATGTCTCATCCGGCTGTGGTCTAGATGTGCTCAATCCAGGTTGCATCACATCCACTGAATGAATTTTGTAAGAATTTCTCTCTCTTTCACTGTCTTTTTATTGTGTGTAATTTACTTTTATAATGGGGTTTAGCTTATTTTCTCTGGTGTGTTCTTTCCGCTTTGTACCCACTTGATTCACTGACAGAGAGATATCAATAAATATTTTTCAAGATTCTTACTAGATAGATATATGCTTCTGCGTTGAATCGAGTGTGTTGAGTCCTGTTCATTGAGCAATGAGTAGATCTGGTGTATTGCGTATTTGATTTATGGAACGGTGTCTGAGCTAATTTCAAACTCTTGTTTTTGCATCACCTCACCTCTGCTTTCCTCTTAAGCAGCCATAAGTATGTTTTCTAAATGTGTGACTCTGTTCTGTTTCGTAATTCAGTTCACGTAGAGGGAATTTTACCTTCCCTGTCTAAGGGCTATCTTATGATAAGTTTCTTTTTCTGTGTGATTTATTTCACTTAGAATCATCGTACCTAAATCCACTCATTATGCTGCTACTAGGCTTATGACATTGATTTCATGGCTGAGTGGTATTCCACTGTACATAATTGCCACAGCTTCTGTATTCATTTTTCTCTTTCCTGGGATACTTAAGGTGGACCGAAGTAGAGATTCTCGTAAACAGGGCAGCCCTAAACTTTGGGGTGCTTGTGTCCTTTCGATATTTGGTTTTCCCAAGATATACGCCCTTGGGCGGAAGTGCCCTATGCTCTGTAGCTGTGTTTTTTTGATGTTTTAGGAGACACCATGCACTTCTCCAGAGTGGCCGTTGGCAACTTACATTCCGCCCATCAGCGTAACAAGGTTCCCATTTCTCCATTGCCTGTCCTGCGTTTCTGTTTTTTCCACTTTTTCAGGATGGCCCTTTTGACCGATGCAAAGTGAGACTTCTTTGTAGTGCTGATTTGCATTGCCTGCTTGATTGGTTGGCCAAAAAGGGCTTGAGTGTTTTTTCCTGAATATATTCAGGAAAAAAGGCCTACGCCCTTTTTGGCCATCTGCACTCTAGTCGACGTTTTGCAGCATTTCATGTGCTTTAAAGGCGAGTCCAATCTACCTCTTGAAAACAGTTTCCTGCAATTCTGTCTCGCTTTCAAATCCTCTTCGTTGCCTTACCTCAATATATTTTTGGACGATAGTTTTCATTTATAACCCTGCAGCTTTGTGAATTGCAGTGCCCCTGAGGTCCATTTGTCAACACGATTTTTGGGGAGCTGCCCGCAGAACCGCAGGATTGCTTCAGGCCCTATTCTGGTTCTGGGGGGCAGGTGAGCCTTTGGTTAATTCTTCGTCCTGATTGGAAATTAGAGCGACGTGCGCCTGTGCAAACACCTGGAGCTAGTCTCTCATTGTTTCCCCCTCATCCTGTTCATCCTCCGGATAAATTGCAAACTGTACTAAACAGGGGGTTACAGGTGTTGATTCTCCAACTGGGTAGATTGTTAGTGAAGCCGCTGGAATGGCGAACCCACGCACTAGCAGATCGGAAATTAGGTGCGTTTTAGAAACCTTTCCCGATCACACAGTGTACCATGCTCTGGGTTTCCCATGCATGTTTTAGCTGTAGGAAGATTCCCTTCCACCTGGATATTTGCGACCCATATATTGGATACCATGCCGTATTACTTTAAAGGGTCTGCCTTTGCGCTCCAAACCTCAAAAATCCTCTCATCCCCAAGCGTGTCCAGCGTTATGTCTCATCCGGCTGTGGGTCTGGATATGCTCAATGCAGGTTGCATCACATCCACTGAATGAATTTTGTAAGAATTTCTCTCTCTTTCTCTGTCTTTTTATTGTGTGTAATTTATTTTTATAATGGGGTTTAGATTATTTTCACTGCTGTGTTTATGCCGATTTGTACCCACTTGACTCACTGACAGAGAGATATCAGTAAATATTTTTCAACATTCTTACTAGTCAGATATATGCTTCTGCGGAGAATAGAGTGTGTTGAGTCCAGTTCATTGAGAAATGAGTAGATCTGGTCTATTGCATATTTGGTTTATGGAACGGTGTCTGAGCTAACTTCAAACTCTTGTTTTATGCATCACCTCACATCTGCTTTCCCCTTCAGCAGCCATAAGTGTGCTTTCTAAATGTGTGACTCTGTTCTGTTTCGTAATTCAGTTTACATAGAGCGAATTTTACCTTCTCTGTCTATGGGCTATCTTATGTTAAGTTTCTTTTTCTCTGTGACTTATTTCACTTAGAATCATTGTACCTAAATCGACTCACTGTGCTGCTACTAGGCTTATGACATTGATTCCATGGCTGAGTGATATTCCACTGTACATATGTACCACAGCTTCTTTATCCATTTTTCTCTTTTCTGGGATATTTAAGGTGTACCGAAGTCGAGATTCTTTTAAACAGAGCAGCCTTATACTTGGGGGTGCTTGTGTCCTGTCAATGTTCGGTTTTCCCATGATATACGCCCTTGAGTGGAAGTGCCCTATGCTCAGTAGGTCTGTTTTTTACATGCTTTAGGAAACACCATACACTTCTCCAGAGTGGCCGTTGGCAACTTACATTCCGCCCATCAGCGTAACAAGGCTCCCTTTTCTCCATGGCCTGTCCTGCATTTCTACTTTTTCCACTTTTTCAGGATGGCCCTTTTGACCGATGCAAAGTGACACATCTTTGTAGTGCTGATTTGCTTTTCTTGCTTGTTTGGTCCGCCAAAAAGGGCTTGGGTGTTTTTTCCTGTATATATTCAGGAAAAAAGGCCTACGCCCTTTTTGGCCAACTGCACCATAGTAGACGTTTTGCAGATTTTTATGTGATTTAAAGGCGAGTCCAAACTACCTCTTGAAAAGTGTTTTCTGCAATTCTGTCTCGCTTTCAAATCCTCTTCGTTGCCTTACTTCAATATATTTTAGGATGAGAGTTTTCATTTATAACCCTGCAGGTTTGTGAATTGCAGTGCCCCTGAGGTCCATTTTTCAACTCTCTTTTTTGGGAGCTGGCCACAAAACCGCAGGATTGCTTCAGGCCCTATTCTGGTTCCGGGGGGCAGTGAGCCTTTGGGTAATTCTTCGTCCTGATTGGAAATTAGAGTGACGTGTGCCTGTCCAAACACCTGGAGCTATTCTCTCATTGATTCCCCCTCATCCCGTTCATCCTCCGGAAAAATTGCAAACTGTACGAAACAGGGGGTTACAGGTGCTGATTCTCCAAGTAGGGAGATTGTTAGTGATGTGGCTGGAATGGCGATCCCGCGCACCCGTAGATCAGAAATGAGGTGCATTTTAGAAACCTTTCCCGATCACACGGTGTACCATCCTCTGGGTTTCCCATGCATGCTTTAGGTGTAGGAAGATTCCCTTCCATCTGGACATTTGCGACCCATGGATTGGATACAACGCCGTATTACTTAAAAGGGTCTGCATTTGCTCTCCCAACCTCAACAATCCTCTCAGCCCTAAGCGTGTCCAGCGTTATGTCTCATCCGGCTGTGGTCTAGATGTGCTCAATCCAGGTTGCATCACATCCACTGAATGAATTTTGTAAGAATTTCTCTCTCTTTCACTGTCTTTTTATTGTGTGTAATTTACTTTTATAATGGGGTTTAGCTTATTTTCTCTGGTGTGTTCTTTCCGCTTTGTACCCACTTGATTCACTGACAGAGAGATATCAATAAATATTTTTCAAGATTCTTACTAGATAGATATATGCTTCTGCGTTGAAACGAGTGTGTTGAGTCCTGTTCATTGAGCAATGAGTAGATCTGGTGTATTGCGTATTTGATTTATGGAACGGTGTCTGAGCTAATTTCAAACTCTTGTTTTTGCATCACCTCACCTCTGCTTTCCTCTTAAGCAGCCATAAGTATGTTTTCTAAATGTGTGACTCTGTTCTGTTTCGTAATTCAGTTCACGTAGAGGGAATTTTACCTTCCCTGTCTAAGGGCTATCTTATGATAAGTTTATTTTTCTGTGTGATTTATTTCACTTAGAATCATCGTACCTAAATCCACTCATTATGCTGCTACTAGGCTTATGACATTGATTTCATGGCTGAGTGGTATTCCACTGTACATAATTGCCACAGCTTCTGTATTCATTTTTCTCTTTCCTGGGATACTTAAGGTGGACCGAAGTAGAGATTCTCGTAAACAGGGCAGCCCTAAACTTTGGGGTGCTTGTGTCCTTTCGATATTTGGTTTTCCCAAGATATACGCCCTTGGGCGGAAGTGCCCTATGCTCTGTAGCTGTGTTTTTTTGATGTTTTAGGAGACACCATGCACTTCTCCAGAGTGGCCGTTGGCAACTTACATTCCGCCCATCAGCGTAACAAGGTTCCCATTTCTCCATTGCCTGTCCTGCGTTTCTGTTTTTTCCACTTTTTCAGGATGGCCCTTTTGACCGATGCAAAGTGAGACTTCTTTGTAGTGCTGATTTGCATTGCCTGCTTGATTGGTTGGCCAAAAAGGGCTTGAGTGTTTTTTCCTGAATATATTCAGGAAAAAAGGCCTACGCCCTTTTTGGCCATCTGCACTCTAGTCGACGTTTTGCAGCATTTCATGTGCTTTAAAGGCGAGTCCAATCTACCTCTTGAAAACAGTTTCCTGCAATTCTGTCTCGCTTTCAAATCCTCTTCGTTGCCTTACCTCAATATATTTTTGGACGATAGTTTTCATTTATAACCCTGCAGCTTTGTGAATTGCAGTGCCCCTGAGGTCCATTTGTCAACACGATTTTTGGGGAGCTGCCCGCAGAACCGCAGGATTGCTTCAGGCCCTATTCTGGTTCTGGGGGGCAGGTGAGCCTTTGGTTAATTCTTCGTCCTGATTGGAAATTAGAGCGACGTGCGCCTGTGCAAACACCTGGAGCTAGTCTCTCATTGTTTCCCCCTCATCCTGTTCATCCTCCGGATAAATTGCAAACTGTACTAAACAGGGGGTTACAGGTGTTGATTCTCCAACTGGGTAGATTGTTAGTGAAGCCGCTGGAATGGCGAACCCACGCACTAGCAGATCGGAAATTAGGTGCGTTTTAGAAACCTTTCCCGATCACACAGTGTACCATGCTCTGGGTTTCCCATGCATGTTTTAGCTGTAGGAAGATTCCCTTCCACCTGGATATTTGCGACCCATATATTGGATACCATGCCGTATTACTTTAAAGGGTCTGCCTTTGCGCTCCAAACCTCAAAAATCCTCTCATCCCCAAGCGTGTCCAGCGTTATGTCTCATCCGGCTGTGGGTCTGGATATGCTCAATGCAGGTTGCATCACATCCACTGAATGAATTTTGTAAGAATTTCTCTCTCTTTCTCTGTCTTTTTATTGTGTGTAATTTATTTTTATAATGGGGTTTAGATTATTTTCACTGCTGTGTTTATGCCGATTTGTACCCACTTGACTCACTGACAGAGAGATATCAGTAAATATTTTTCAACATTCTTACTAGTCAGATATATGCTTCTGCGGAGAATAGAGTGTGTTGAGTCCAGTTCATTGAGAAATGAGTAGATCTGGTCTATTGCATATTTGGTTTATGGAACGGTGTCTGAGCTAACTTCAAACTCTTGTTTTATGCATCACCTCACATCTGCTTTCCCCTTCAGCAGCCATAAGTGTGCTTTCTAAATGTGTGACTCTGTTCTGTTTCGTAATTCAGTTTACATAGAGCGAATTTTACCTTCTCTGTCTATGGGCTATCTTATGTTAAGTTTCTTTTTCTGTGTGACTTATTTCACTTAGAATCATTGTACCTAAATCGACTCACTGTGCTGCTACTAGGCTTATGACATTGATTCCATGGCTGAGTGATATTCCACTGTACATATGTACCACAGCTTCTTTATCCATTTTTCTCTTTTCTGGGATATTTAAGGTGTACCGAAGTCGAGATTCTTATAAACAGAGCAGCCTTATACTTGGGGGTGCTTGTGTCCTGTCAATGTTCGGTTTTCCCATGATATACGCCCTTGAGTGGAAGTGCCCTATGCTCAGTAGGTCTGTTTTTTACATGCTTTAGGAAACACCATACACTTCTCCAGAGTGGCCGTTGGCAACTTACATTCCGCCCATCAGCGTAACAAGGCTCCCTTTTCTCCATGGCCTGTCCTGCATTTCTACTTTTTCCAATTTTTCAGGATGGCCCTTTTGACCGATGCAAAGTGACACATCTTTGTAGTGCTGATTTGCTTTTCTTGCTTGTTTGGTCCGCCAAAAAGGGCTTGGGTGTTTTTTCCTGTATATATTCAGGAAAAAAGGCCTACGCCCTTTTTGGCCAACTGCACCATAGTAGACGTTTTGCAGATTTTTATGTGATTTAAAGGCGAGTCCAAACTACCTCTTGAAAAGTGTTTTCTGCAATTCTGTCTCGCTTTCAAATCCTCTTCGTTGCCTTACTTCAATATATTTTAGGATGAGAGTTTTCATTTATAACCCTGCAGGTTTGTGAATTGCAGTGCCCCTGAGGTCCATTTTTCAACTCTCTTTTTTGGGAGCTGGCCACAAAACCGCAGGATTGCTTCAGGCCCTATTCTGGTTCCGGGCGGCAGTGAGCCTTTGGGTAATTCTTCGTCCTGATTGGAAATTAGAGTGACGTGTGCCTGTCCAAACACCTGGAGCTATTCTCTCATTGATTCCCCCTCATCCCGTTCATCCTCCGGAAAAATTGCAAACTGTACGAAACAGGGGGTTACAGGTGCTGATTCTCCAAGTAGGGAGATTGTTAGTGATGTGGCTGGAATGGCGATCCCGCGCACCAGTAGATCAGAAATGAGGTGCATTTTAGAAACCTTTCCCGATCACACGGTGTACCATCCTCTGGGTTTCCCATGCATGCTTTAGGTGTAGGAAGATTCCCTTCCATCTGGACATTTGCGACCCATGGATTGGATACAACGCCGTATTACTTAAAAGGGTCTGCATTTGCTCTCCCAACCTCAACAATCCTCTCAGCCCTAAGCGTGTCCAGCGTTATGTCTCATCCGGCTGTGGTCTAGATGTGCTCAATCCAGGTTGCATCACATCCACTGAATGAATTTTGTAAGAATTTCTCTCTCTTTCACTGTCTTTTTATTGTGTGTAATTTACTTTTATAATGGGGTTTAGCTTATTTTCTCTGGTGTGTTCTTTCCGCTTTGTACCCACTTGATTCACTGACAGAGAGATATCAATAAATATTTTTCAAGATTCTTACTAGATAGATATATGCTTCTGCGTTGAATCGAGTGTGTTGAGTCCTGTTCATTGAGCAATGAGTAGATCTGGTGTATTGCGTATTTGATTTATGGAACGGTGTCTGAGCTAATTTCAAACTCTTGTTTTTGCATCACCTCACCTCTGCTTTCCTCTTAAGCAGCCATAAGTATGTTTTCTAAATGTGTGACTCTGTTCTGTTTCGTAATTCAGTTCACGTAGAGGGAATTTTACCTTCCCTGTCTAAGGGCTATCTTATGATAAGTTTCTTTTTCTGTGTGATTTATTTCACTTAGAATCATCGTACCTAAATCCACTCATTATGCTGCTACTAGGCTTATGACATTGATTTCATGGCTGAGTGGTATTCCACTGTACATAATTGCCACAGCTTCTGTATTCATTTTTCTCTTTCCTGGGATACTTAAGGTGGACCGAAGTAGAGATTCTCGTAAACAGGGCAGCCCTAAACTTTGGGGTGCTTGTGTCCTTTTGATATTTGGTTTTCCCAAGATATACGCCCTTGGGCGGAAGTGCCCTATGCTCTGTAGCTGTGTTTTTTCGATGTTTTAGGAGACACCATGCACTTCTCCAGAGTGGCCGTTGGCAACTCACATTCCGCCCATCAGCGTAACAAGGTTCCCATTTCTCCATTGCCTGTCCTGCGTTTCTGTTTTTTCCACTTTTTCAGGATGGCCCTTTTGACCGACGCAAAGTGAGACTTCTTTGTAGTGCTGATTTGCATTGCCTGCTTGATTGGTTGGCCAAAAAGGGCTTGAGTGTTTTTTCCTGAATATATTCAGGAAAAAAGGCCTACGCCCTTTTTGGCCATCTGCACTCTAGTCGACGTTTTGCAGCATTTCATGTGCTTTAAAGGCGAGTCCAATCTACCTCTTGAAAACAGTTTCCTGCAATTCTGTCTCGCTTTCAAATCCTCTTCGTTGCCTTACCTCAATATATTTTTGGACGATAGTTTTCATTTATAACCCTGCAGCTTTGTGAATTGCAGTGCCCCTGAGGTCCATTTGTCAACACGATTTTTGGGGAGCTGCCCGCAGAACCGCAGGATTGCTTCAGGCCCTATTCTGGTTCTGGGGGGCAGGTGAGCCTTTGGTTAATTCTTCGTCCTGATTGGAAATTAGAGCGACGTGCGCCTGTGCAAACACCTGGAGCTAGTCTCTCATTGTTTCCCCCTCATCCTGTTCATCCTCCGGATAAATTGCAAACTGTACTAAACAGGGGGTTACAGGTGTTGATTCTCCAACTGGGTAGATTGTTAGTGAAGCCGCTGGAATGGCGAACCCACGCACTAGCAGATCGGAAATTAGGTGCGTTTTAGAAACCTTTCCCGATCACACAGTGTACCATGCTCTGGGTTTCCCATGCATGTTTTAGCTGTAGGAAGATTCCCTTCCACCTGGATATTTGCGACCCATATATTGGATACCATGCCGTATTACTTTAAAGGGTCTGCCTTTGCGCTCCAAACCTCAAAAATCCTCTCATCCCCAAGCGTGTCCAGCGTTATGTCTCATCCGGCTGTGGGTCTGGATATGCTCAATGCAGGTTGCATCACATCCACTGAATGAATTTTGTAAGAATTTCTCTCTCTTTCTCTGTCTTTTTATTGTGTGTAATTTATTTTTATAATGGGGTTTAGATTATTTTCACTGCTGTGTTTATGCCGATTTGTACCCACTTGACTCACTGACAGAGAGATATCAGTAAATATTTTTCAACATTCTTACTAGTCAGATATATGCTTCTGCGGAGAATAGAGTGTGTTGAGTCCAGTTCATTGAGAAATGAGTAGATCTGGTCTATTGCATATTTGGTTTATGGAACGGTGTCTGAGCTAACTTCAAACTCTTGTTTTATGCATCACCTCACATCTGCTTTCCCCTTCAGCAGCCATAAGTGTGCTTTCTAAATGTGTGACTCTGTTCTGTTTCGTAATTCAGTTTACATAGAGCGAATTTTACCTTCTCTGTCTATGGGCTATCTTATGTTAAGTTTCTTTTTCTGTGTGACTTATTTCACTTAGAATCATTGTACCTAAATCGACTCACTGTGCTGCTACTAGGCTTATGACATTGATTCCATGGCTGAGTGATATTCCACTGTACATATGTACCACAGCTTCTTTATCCATTTTTCTCTTTTCTGGGATATTTAAGGTGTACCGAAGTCGAGATTCTTTTAAACAGAGCAGCCTTATACTTGGGGGTGCTTGTGTCCTGTCAATGTTCGGTTTTCCCATGATATACGCCCTTGAGTGGAAGTGCCCTATGCTCAGTAGGTCTGTTTTTTACATGCTTTAGGAAACACCATACACTTCTCCAGAGTGGCCGTTGGCAACTTACATTCCGCCCATCAGCGTAACAAGGCTCCCTTTTCTCCATGGCCTGTCCTGCATTTCTACTTTTTCCACTTTTTCAGGATGGCCCTTTTGACCGATGCAAAGTGACACATCTTTGTAGTGCTGATTTGCTTTTCTTGCTTGTTTGGTCCGCCAAAAAGGGCTTGGGTGTTTTTTCCTGTATATATTCAGGAAAAAAGGCCTACGCCCTTTTTGGCCAACTGCACCATAGTAGACGTTTTGCAGATTTTTATGTGATTTAAAGGCGAGTCCAAACTACCTCTTGAAAAGTGTTTTCTGCAATTCTGTCTCGCTTTCAAATCCTCTTCGTTGCCTTACTTCAATATATTTTAGGATGAGAGTTTTCATTTATAACCCTGCAGGTTTGTGAATTGCAGTGCCCCTGAGGTCCATTTTTCAACTCTCTTGTTTGGGAGCTGGCCACAAAACCGCAGGATTGCTTCAGGCCCTATTCTGGTTCCGGGCGGCAGTGAGCCTTTGGGTAATTCTTCGTCCTGATTGGAAATTAGAGTGACGTGTGCCTGTCCAAACACCTGGAGCTATTCTCTCATTGATTCTCCCTCATCCCGTTCATCCTCCGGAAAAATTGCAAACTGTACGAAACAGGGGGTTACAGGTGCTGATTCTCCAAGTAGGGAGATTGTTAGTGATGTGGCTGGAATGGCGATCCCGCGCACCCGTAGATCAGAAATGAGGTGCATTTTAGAAACCTTTCCCGATCACACGGTGTACCATCCTCTGGGTTTCCCATGCATGCTTTAGGTGTAGGAAGATTCCCTTCCATCTGGACATTTGCGACCCATGGATTGGATACAACGCCGTATTACTTAAAAGGGTCTGCATTTGCTCTCCCAACCTCAACAATCCTCTCAGCCCTAAGCGTGTCCAGCGTTATGTCTCATCCGGCTGTGGTCTAGATGTGCTCAATCCAGGTTGCATCACATCCACTGAATGAATTTTGTAAGAATTTCTCTCTCTTTCACTGTCTTTTTATTGTGTGTAATTTACTTTTATAATGGGGTTTAGCTTATTTTCTCTGGTGTGTTCTTTCCGCTTTGTACCCACTTGATTCACTGACAGAGAGATATCAATAAATATTTTTCAAGATTCTTACTAGATAGATATATGCTTCTGCGTTGAATCGAGTGTGTTGAGTCCTGTTCATTGAGCAATGAGTAGATCTGGTGTATTGCGTATTTGATTTATGGAACGGTGTCTGAGCTAATTTCAAACTCTTGTTTTTGCATCACCTCACCTCTGCTTTCCTCTTAAGCAGCCATAAGTATGTTTTCTAAATGTGTGACTCTGTTCTGTTTCGTAATTCAGTTCACGTAGAGGGAATTTTACCTTCCCTGTCTAAGGGCTATCTTATGATAAGTTTCTTTTTCTGTGTGATTTATTTCACTTAGAATCATCGTACCTAAATCCACTCATTATGCTGCTACTAGGCTTATGACATTGATTTCATGGCTGAGTGGTATTCCACTGTACATAATTGCCACAGCTTCTGTATTCATTTTTCTCTTTCCTGGGATACTTAAGGTGGACCGAAGTAGAGATTCTCGTAAACAGGGCAGCCCTAAACTTTGGGGTGCTTGTGTCCTTTTGATATTTGGTTTTCCCAAGATATACGCCCTTGGGCGGAAGTGCCCTATGCTCTGTAGCTGTGTTTTTTCGATGTTTTAGGAGACACCATGCACTTCTCCAGAGTGGCCGTTGGCAACTTACATTCCGCCCATCAGCGTAACAAGGTTCCCATTTCTCCATTGCCTGTCCTGCATTTCTGTTTTTTCCACTTTTTCAGGATGGCCCTTTTGACCGACGCAAAGTGAGACTGCTTTGTAGTGCTGATTTGCATTGCCTGCTTGATTGGTTGGCCAAAAAGGGCTTGAGTGTTTTTTCCTGAATATATTCAGGAAAAAAGGCCTACGCCCTTTTTGGCCATCTGCACTATAGTCGACGTTTTGCAGCATTTCATGTGCTTTAAAGGCGAGTCCAATCTACCTCTTGAAAACAGTTTCCTGCAATTCTGTCTCGCTTTCAAATCCTCTTCGTTGCCTTACCTCAATATATTTTTGGACGATAGTTTTCATTTATAACCCTGCAGCTTTGTGAATTGCAGTGCCCCTGAGGTCCATTTGTCAACACGATTTTTGGGGAGCTGCCCGCAGAACCGCAGGATTGCTTCAGGCCCTATTCTGGTTCTGGGGGGCAGGTGAGCCTTTGGTTAATTCTTCGTCCTGATTGGAAATTAGAGCGACGTGCGCCTGTGCAAACACCTGGAGCTAGTCTCTCATTGTTTCCCCCTCATCCTGTTCATCCTCCGGATAAATTGCAAACTGTACTAAACAGGGGGTTACAGGTGTTGATTCTCCAACTGGGTAGATTGTTAGTGAAGCCGCTGGAATGGCGAACCCACGCACTAGCAGATCGGAAATTAGGTGCGTTTTAGAAACCTTTCCCGATCACACAGTGTACCATGCTCTGGGTTTCCCATGCATGTTTTAGCTGTAGGAAGATTCCCTTCCACCTGGATATTTGCGACCCATATATTGGATACCATGCCGTATTACTTTAAAGGGTCTGCCTTTGCACTCCAAACCTCAAAAATCCTCTCATCCCCAAGCGTGTCCAGCGTTATGTCTCATCCGGCTGTGGGTCTGGATATGCTCAATGCAGGTTGCATCACATCCACTGAATGAATTTTGTAAGAATTTCTCTCTCTTTCTCTGTCTTTTTATTGTGTGTAATTTATTTTTATAATGGGGTTTAGATTATTTTCACTGCTGTGTTTATGCCGATTTGTACCCACTTGACTCACTGACAGAGAGATATCAGTAAATATTTTTCAACATTCTTACTAGTCAGATATATGCTTCTGCGGAGAATAGAGTGTGTTGAGTCCAGTTCATTGAGAAATGAGTAGATCTGGTCTATTGCATATTTGGTTTATGGAACGGTGTCTGAGCTAACTTCAAACTCTTGTTTTATGCATCACCTCACATCTGCTTTCCCCTTCAGCAGCCATAAGTGTGCTTTCTAAATGTGTGACTCTGTACTGTTTCGTAATTCAGTTTACATAGAGCGAATTTTACCTTCTCTGTCTATGGGCTATCTTATGTTAAGTTTCTTTTTCTGTGTGACTTATTTCACTTAGAATCATTGTACCTAAATCGACTCACTGTGCTGCTACTAGGCTTATGACATTGATTCCATGGCTGAGTGATATTCCACTGTACATATGTACCACAGCTTCTTTATCCATTTTTCTCTTTTCTGGGATATTTAAGGTGTACCGAAGTCGAGATTCTTTTAAACAGAGCAGCCTTATACTTGGGGGTGCTTGTGTCCTGTCAATGTTCGGTTTTCCCATGATATACGCCCTTGAGTGGAAGTGCCCTATGCTCAGTAGGTCTGTTTTTTACATGCTTTAGGAAACACCATACACTTCTCCAGAGTGGCCGTTGGCAACTTACATTCCGCCCATCAGCGTAACAAGGCTCCCTTTTCTCCATGGCCTGTCCTGCATTTCTACTTTTTCCACTTTTTCAGGATGGCCCTTTTGACCGATGCAAAGTGACACATCTTTGTAGTGCTGATTTGCTTTTCTTGCTTGTTTGGTCCGCCAAAAAGGGCTTGGGTGTTTTTTCCTGTATATATTCAGGAAAAAAGGCCTACGCCCTTTTTGGCCAACTGCACCATAGTAGACGTTTTGCAGATTTTTATGTGATTTAAAGGCGAGTCCAAACTACCTCTTGAAAACTGTTTTCTGCAATTCTGTCTCGCTTTCAAATCCTCTTCGTTGCCTTACTTCAATATATTTTAGGATGAGAGTTTTCATTTATAACCCTGCAGGTTTGTGAATTGCAGTGCCCCTGAGGTCCATTTTTCAACTCTCTTTTTTGGGAGCTGGCCACAAAACCGCAGGATTGCTTCAGGCCCTATTCTGGTTCCGGGGGGCAGTGAGCCTTTGGGTAATTCTTCGTCCTGATTGGAAATTAGAGTGACGTGTGCCTGTCCAAACACCTGGAGCTATTCTCTCATTGATTCCCCCTCATCCCGTTCATCCTCCGGAAAAATTGCAAACTGTACGAAACAGGGGGTTACAGGTGCTGATTCTCCAAGTAGGGAGATTGTTAGTGATGTGGCTGGAATGGCGATCCCGCGCACCAGTAGATCAGAAATGAGGTGCATTTTAGAAACCTTTCCCGATCACACGGTGTACCATCCTCTGGGTTTCCCATGCATGCTTTAGGTGTAGGAAGATTCCCTTCCATCTGGACATTTGCGACCCATGGATTGGATACAACGCCGTATTACTTAAAAGGGTCTGCATTTGCTCTCCCAACCTCAACAATCCTCTCAGCCCTAAGCGTGTCCAGCGTTATGTCTCATCCGGCTGTGGTCTAGATGTGCTCAATCCAGGTTGCATCACATCCACTGAATGAATTTTGTAAGAATTTCTCTCTCTTTCACTGTCTTTTTATTGTGTGTAATTTACTTTTATAATGGGGTTTAGCTTATTTTCTCTGGTGTGTTCTTTCCGCTTTGTACCCACTTGATTCACTGACAGAGAGATATCAATAAATATTTTTCAAGATTCTTACTAGATAGATATATGCTTCTGCGTTGAATCGAGTGTGTTGAGTCCTGTTCATTGAGCAATGAGTAGATCTGGTGTATTGCGTATTTGATTTATGGAACGGTGTCTGAGCTAATTTCAAACTCTTGTTTTTGCATCACCTCACCTCTGCTTTCCTCTTAAGCAGCCATAAGTATGTTTTCTAAATGTGTGACTCTGTTCTGTTTCGTAATTCAGTTCACGTAGAGGGAATTTTACCTTCCCTGTCTAAGGGCTATCTTATGATAAGTTTCTTTTTCTGTGTGATTTATTTCACTTAGAATCATCGTACCTAAATCCACTCATTATGCTGCTACTAGGCTTATGACATTGATTTCATGGCTGAGTGGTATTCCACTGTACATAATTGCCACAGCTTCTGTATTCATTTTTCTCTTTCCTGGGATACTTAAGGTGGACCGAAGTAGAGATTCTCGTAAACAGGGCAGCCCTAAACTTTGGGGTGCTTGTGTCCTTTTGATATTTGGTTTTCCCAAGATATACGCCCTTGGGCGGAAGTGCCCTATGCTCTGTAGCTGTGTTTTTTCGATGTTTTAGGAGACACCATGCACTTCTCCAGAGTGGCCGTTGGCAACTCACATTCCGCCCATCAGCGTAACAAGGTTCCCATTTCTCCATTGCCTGTCCTGCGTTTCTGTTTTTTCCACTTTTTCAGGATGGCCCTTTTGACCGACGCAAAGTGAGACTGCTTTGTAGTGCTGATTTGCATTGCCTGCTTGATTGGTTGGCCAAAAAGGGCTTGAGTGTTTTTTCCTGAATATATTCAGGAAAAAAGGCCTACGCCCTTTTTGGCCATCTGCACTCTAGTCGACGTTTTGCAGCATTTCATGTGCTTTAAAGGCGAGTCCAATCTACCTCTTGAAAACAGTTTCCTGCAATTCTGTCTCGCTTTCAAATCCTCTTCGTTGCCTTACCTCAATATATTTTTGGACGATAGTTTTCATTTATAACCCTGCAGCTTTGTGAATTGCAGTGCCCCTGAGGTCCATTTGTCAACACGATTTTTGGGGAGCTGCCCGCAGAACCGCAGGATTGCTTCAGGCCCTATTCTGGTTCTGGGGGGCAGGTGAGCCTTTGGTTAATTCTTCGTCCTGATTGGAAATTAGAGCGACGTGCGCCTGTGCAAACACCTGGAGCTAGTCTCTCATTGTTTCCCCCTCATCCTGTTCATCCTCCGGATAAATTGCAAACTGTACTAAACAGGGGGTTACAGGTGTTGATTCTCCAACTGGGTAGATTGTTAGTGAAGCCGCTGGAATGGCGAACCCACGCACTAGCAGATCGGAAATTAGGTGCGTTTTAGAAACCTTTCCCGATCACACAGTGTACCATGCTCTGGGTTTCCCATGCATGTTTTAGCTGTAGGAAGATTCCCTTCCACCTGGATATTTGCGACCCATATATTGGATACCATGCCGTATTACTTTAAAGGGTCTGCCTTTGCGCTCCAAACCTCAAAAATCCTCTCATCCCCAAGCGTGTCCAGCGTTATGTCTCATCCGGCTGTGGGTCTGGATATGCTCAATGCAGGTTGCATCACATCCACTGAATGAATTTTGTAAGAATTTCTCTCTCTTTCTCTGTCTTTTTATTGTGTGTAATTTATTTTTATAATGGGGTTTAGATTATTTTCACTGCTGTGTTTATGCCGATTTGTACCCACTTGACTCACTGACAGAGAGATATCAGTAAATATTTTTCAACATTCTTACTAGTCAGATATATGCTTCTGCGGAGAATAGAGTGTGTTGAGTCCAGTTCATTGAGAAATGAGTAGATCTGGTCTATTGCATATTTGGTTTATGGAACGGTGTCTGAGCTAACTTCAAACTCTTGTTTTATGCATCACCTCACATCTGCTTTCCCCTTCAGCAGCCATAAGTGTGCTTTCTAAATGTGTGACTCTGTTCTGTTTCGTAATTCAGTTTACATAGAGCGAATTTTACCTTCTCTGTCTATGGGCTATCTTATGTTAAGTTTCTTTTTCTGTGTGACTTATTTCACTTAGAATCATTGTACCTAAATCGACTCACTGTGCTGCTACTAGGCTTATGACATTGATTCCATGGCTGAGTGATATTCCACTGTACATATGTACCACAGCTTCTTTATCCATTTTTCTCTTTTCTGGGATATTTAAGGTGTACCGAAGTCGAGATTCTTATAAACAGAGCAGCCTTATACTTGGGGGTGCTTGTGTCCTGTCAATGTTCGGTTTTCCCATGATATACGCCCTTGAGTGGAAGTGCCCTATGCTCAGTAGGTCTGTTTTTTACATGCTTTAGGAAACACCATACACTTCTCCAGAGTGGCCGTTGGCAACTTACATTCCGCCCATCAGCGTAACAAGGCTCCCTTTTCTCCATGGCCTGTCCTGCATTTCTACTTTTTCCAATTTTTCAGGATGGCCCTTTTGACCGATGCAAAGTGACACATCTTTGTAGTGCTGATTTGCTTTTCTTGCTTGTTTGGTCCGCCAAAAAGGGCTTGGGTGTTTTTTCCTGTATATATTCAGGAAAAAAGGCCTACGCCCTTTTTGGCCAACTGCACCATAGTAGACGTTTTGCAGATTTTTATGTGATTTAAAGGCGAGTCCAAACTACCTCTTGAAAACTGTTTTCTGCAATTCTGTCTCGCTTTCAAATCCTCTTCGTTGCCTTACTTCAATATATTTTAGGATGAGAGTTTTCATTTATAACCCTGAAGGTTTGTGAATTGCAGTGCCCCTGAGGTCCATTTTTCAACTCTCTTGTTTGGGAGCTGGCCACAAAACCGCAGGATTGCTTCAGGCCCTATTCTGGTTCCGGGCGGCAGTGAGCCTTTGGGTAATTCTTCGTCCTGATTGGAAATTAGAGTGACGTGTGCCTGTCCAAACACCTGGAGCTATTCTCTCATTGATTCCCCCTCATCCCGTTCATCCTCCGGAAAAATTGCAAACTGTACGAAACAGGGGGTTACAGGTGCTGATTCTCCAAGTAGGGAGATTGTTAGTGATGTGGCTGGAATGGCGATCCCGCGCACCCGTAGATCAGAAATGAGGTGCATTTTAGAAACCTTTCCCGATCACACGGTGTACCATCCTCTGGGTTTCCCATGCATGCTTTAGGTGTAGGAAGATTCCCTTCCATCTGGACATTTGCGACCCATGGATTGGATACAACGCCGTATTACTTAAAAGGGTCTGCATTTGCTCTCCCAACCTCAACAATCCTCTCAGCCCTAAGCGTGTCCAGCGTTATGTCTCATCCGGCTGTGGTCTAGATGTGCTCAATCCAGGTTGCATCACATCCACTGAATGAATTTTGTAAGAATTTCTCTCTCTTTCACTGTCTTTTTATTGTGTGTAATTTACTTTTATAATGGGGTTTAGCTTATTTTCTCTGGTGTGTTCTTTCCGCTTTGTACCCACTTGATTCACTGACAGAGAGATATCAATAAATATTTTTCAAGATTCTTACTAGATAGATATATGCTTCTGCGTTGAATCGAGTGTGTTGAGTCCTGTTCATTGAGCAATGAGTAGATCTGGTGTATTGCATATTTGATTTATGGAACGGTGTCTGAGCTAATTTCAAACTCTTGTTTTTGCATCACCTCACCTCTGCTTTCCTCTTAAGCAGCCATAAGTATGTTTTCTAAATGTGTGACTCTGTTCTGTTTCGTAATTCAGTTCACGTAGAGGGAATTTTACCTTCCCTGTCTAAGGGCTATCTTATGATAAGTTTCTTTTTCTGTGTGATTTATTTCACTTAGAATCATCGTACCTAAATCCACTCATTATGCTGCTACTAGGCTTATGACATTGATTTCATGGCTGAGTGGTATTCCACTGTACATAATTACCACAGCTTCTGTATTCATTTTTCTCTTTCCTGGGATACTTAAGGTGGACCGAAGTAGAGATTCTCGTAAACAGGGCAGCCCTAAACTTTGGGGTGCTTGTGTCCTTTCGATATTTGGTTTTCCCAAGATATACGCCCTTGGGCGGAAGTGCCCTATGCTCTGTAGCTGTGTTTTTTCGATGTTTTAGGAGACACCATGCACTTCTCCAGAGTGGCCGTTGGCAACTTACATTCCGCCCATCAGCGTAACAAGGTTCCCATTTCTCCATTGCCTGTCCTGCGTTTCTGTTTTTTCCACTTTTTCAGGATGGCCCTTTTGACCGACGCAAAGTGAGACTTCTTTGTAGTGCTGATTTGCATTGCCTGCTTGATTGGTTGGCCAAAAAGGGCTTGAGTGTTTTTTCCTGAATATATTCAGGAAAAAAGGCCTACGCCCTTTTTGGCCATCTGCACTCTAGTCGACGTTTTGCAGCATTTCATGTGCTTTAAAGGCGAGTCCAATCTACCTCTTGAAAACAGTTTCCTGCAATTCTGTCTCGCTTTCAAATCCTCTTCGTTGCCTTACCTCAATATATTTTTGGACGATAGTTTTCATTTATAACCCTGCAGCTTTGTGAATTGCAGTGCCCCTGAGGTCCATTTGTCAACACGATTTTTGGGGAGCTGCCCGCAGAACCGCAGGATTGCTTCAGGCCCTATTCTGGTTCTGGGGGGCAGGTGAGCCTTTGGTTAATTCTTCGTCCTGATTGGAAATTAGAGCGACGTGCGCCTGTGCAAACACCTGGAGCTAGTCTCTCATTGTTTCCCCCTCATCCTGTTCATCCTCCGGATAAATTGCAAACTGTACTAAACAGGGGGTTACAGGTGTTGATTCTCCAACTGGGTAGATTGTTAGTGAAGCCGCTGGAATGGCGAACCCACGCACTAGCAGATCGGAAATTAGGTGCGTTTTAGAAACCTTTCCCGATCACACAGTGTACCATGCTCTGGGTTTCCCATGCATGTTTTAGCTGTAGGAAGATTCCCTTCCACCTGGATATTTGCGACCCATATATTGGATACCATGCCGTATTACTTTAAAGGGTCTGCCTTTGCGCTCCAAACCTCAAAAATCCTCTCATCCCCAAGCGTGTCCAGCGTTATGTCTCATCCGGCTGTGGGTCTGGATATGCTCAATGCAGGTTGCATCACATCCACTGAATGAATTTTGTAAGAATTTCTCTCTCTTTCTCTGTCTTTTTATTGTGTGTAATTTATTTTTATAATGGGGTTTAGATTATTTTCACTGCTGTGTTTATGCCGATTTGTACCCACTTGACTCACTGACAGAGAGATATCAGTAAATATTTTTCAACATTCTTACTAGTCAGATATATGCTTCTGCGGAGAATAGAGTGTGTTGAGTCCAGTTCATTGAGAAATGAGTAGATCTGGTCTATTGCATATTTGGTTTATGGAACGGTGTCTGAGCTAACTTCAAACTCTTGTTTTATGCATCACCTCACATCTGCTTTCCCCTTCAGCAGCCATAAGTGTGCTTTCTAAATGTGTGACTCTGTTCTGTTTCGTAATTCAGTTTACATAGAGCGAATTTTACCTTCTCTGTCTATGGGCTATCTTATGTTAAGTTTCTTTTTCTGTGTGACTTATTTCACTTAGAATCATTGTACCTAAATCGACTCACTGTGCTGCTACTAGGCTTATGACATTGATTCCATGGCTGAGTGATATTCCACTGTACATATGTACCACAGCTTCTTTATCCATTTTTCTCTTTTCTGGGATATTTAAGGTGTACCGAAGTCGAGATTCTTTTAAACAGAGCAGCCTTATACTTGGGGGTGCTTGTGTCCTGTCAATGTTCGGTTTTCCCATGATATACGCCCTTGAGTGGAAGTGCCCTATGCTCAGTAGGTCTGTTTTTTACATGCTTTAGGAAACACCATACACTTCTCCAGAGTGGCCGTTGGCAACTTACATTCCGCCCATCAGCGTAACAAGGCTCCCTTTTCTCCATGGCCTGTCCTGCATTTCTACTTTTTCCACTTTTTCAGGATGGCCCTTTTGACCGATGCAAAGTGACACATCTTTGTAGTGCTGATTTGCTTTTCTTGCTTGTTTGGTCCGCCAAAAAGGGCTTGGGTGTTTTTTCCTGTATATATTCAGGAAAAAAGGCCTACGCCCTTTTTGGCCAACTGCACCATAGTAGACGTTTTGCAGATTTTTATGTGATTTAAAGGCGAGTCCAAACTACCTCTTGAAAACTGTTTTCTGCAATTCTGTCTCGCTTTCAAATCCTCTTCGTTGCCTTACTTCAATATATTTTAGGATGAGAGTTTTCATTTATAACCCTGCAGGTTTGTGAATTGCAGTGCCCCTGAGGTCCATTTTTCAACTCTCTTGTTTGGGAGCTGGCCACAAAACCGCAGGATTGCTTCAGGCCCTATTCTGGTTCCGGGCGGCAGTGAGCCTTTGGGTAATTCTTCGTCCTGATTGGAAATTAGAGTGACGTGTGCCTGTCCAAACACCTGGAGCTATTCTCTCATTGATTCCCCCTCATCCCGTTCATCCTCCGGAAAAATTGCAAACTGTACGAAACAGGGGGTTACAGGTGCTGATTCTCCAAGTAGGGAGATTGTTAGTGATGTGGCTGGAATGGCGATCCCGCGCACCCGTAGATCAGAAATGAGGTGCATTTTAGAAACCTTTCCCGATCACACGGTGTACCATCCTCTGGGTTTCCCATGCATGCTTTAGGTGTAGGAAGATTCCCTTCCATCTGGACATTTGCGACCCATGGATTGGATACAACGCCGTATTACTTAAAAGGGTCTGCATTTGCTCTCCCAACCTCAACAATCCTCTCAGCCCTAAGCGTGTCCAGCGTTATGTCTCATCCGGCTGTGGTCTAGATGTGCTCAATCCAGGTTGCATCACATCCACTGAATGAATTTTGTAAGAATTTCTCTCTCTTTCACTGTCTTTTTATTGTGTGTAATTTACTTTTATAATGGGGTTTAGCTTATTTTCTCTGGTGTGTTCTTTCCGCTTTGTACCCACTTGATTCACTGACAGAGAGATATCAATAAATATTTTTCAAGATTCTTACTAGATAGATATATGCTTCTGCGTTGAATCGAGTGTGTTGAGTCCTGTTCATTGAGCAATGAGTAGATCTGGTGTATTGCATATTTGATTTATGGAACGGTGTCTGAGCTAATTTCAAACTCTTGTTTTTGCATCACCTCACCTCTGCTTTCCTCTTAAGCAGCCATAAGTATGTTTTCTAAATGTGTGACTCTGTTCTGTTTCGTAATTCAGTTCACGTAGAGGGAATTTTACCTTCCCTGTCTAAGGGCTATCTTATGATAAGTTTCTTTTTCTGTGTGATTTATTTCACTTAGAATCATCGTACCTAAATCCACTCATTATGCTGCTACTAGGCTTATGACATTGATTTCATGGCTGAGTGGTATTCCACTGTACATAATTACCACAGCTTCTGTATTCATTTTTCTCTTTCCTGGGATACTTAAGGTGGACCGAAGTAGAGATTCTTGTAAACAGGGCAGCCCTAAACTTTGGGGTGCTTGTGTCCTTTCGATATTTGGTTTTCCCAAGATATACGCCCTTGGGCGGAAGTGCCCTATGCTCTGTAGCTGTGTTTTTTCGATGTTTTAGGAGACACCATGCACTTCTCCAGAGTGGCCGTTGGCAACTTACATTCCGCCCATCAGCGTAACAAGGTTCCCATTTCTCCATTGCCTGTCCTGCGTTTCTGTTTTTTCCACTTTTTCAGGATGGCCCTTTTGACCGACGCAAAGTGAGACTTCTTTGTAGTGCTGATTTGCATTGCCTGCTTGATTGGTTGGCCAAAAAGGGCTTGAGTGTTTTTTCCTGAATATATTCAGGAAAAAAGGCCTACGCCCTTTTTGGCCATCTGCACTATAGTCGACGTTTTGCAGCATTTCATGTGCTTTAAAGGCGAGTCCAATCTACCTCTTGAAAACAGTTTCCTGCAATTCTGTCTCGCTTTCAAATCCTCTTCGTTGCCTTACCTCAATATATTTTTGGACGATAGTTTTCATTTATAACCCTGCAGCTTTGTGAATTGCAGTGCCCCTGAGGTCCATTTGTCAACACGATTTTTGGGGAGCTGCCCGCAGAACCGCAGGATTGCTTCAGGCCCTATTCTGGTTCTGGGGGGCAGGTGAGCCTTTGGTTAATTCTTCGTCCTGATTGGAAATTAGAGCGACGTGCGCCTGTGCAAACACCTGGAGCTAGTCTCTCATTGTTTCCCCCTCATCCTGTTCATCCTCCGGATAAATTGCAAACTGTACTAAACAGGGGGTTACAGGTGTTGATTCTCCAACTGGGTAGATTGTTAGTGAAGCCGCTGGAATGGCGAACCCACGCACTAGCAGATCGGAAATTAGGTGCGTTTTAGAAACCTTTCCCGATCACACAGTGTACCATGCTCTGGGTTTCCCATGCATGTTTTAGCTGTAGGAAGATTCCCTTCCACCTGGATATTTGCGACCCATATATTGGATACCATGCCGTATTACTTTAAAGGGTCTGCCTTTGCGCTCCAAACCTCAAAAATCCTCTCATCCCCAAGCGTGTCCAGCGTTATGTCTCATCCGGCTGTGGGTCTGGATATGCTCAATGCAGGTTGCATCACATCCACTGAATGAATTTTGTAAGAATTTCTCTCTCTTTCTCTGTCTTTTTATTGTGTGTAATTTATTTTTATAATGGGGTTTAGATTATTTTCACTGCTGTGTTTATGCCGATTTGTACCCACTTGACTCACTGACAGAGAGATATCAGTAAATATTTTTCAACATTCTTACTAGTCAGATATATGCTTCTGCGGAGAATAGAGTGTGTTGAGTCCAGTTCATTGAGAAATGAGTAGATCTGGTCTATTGCATATTTGGTTTATGGAACGGTGTCTGAGCTAACTTCAAACTCTTGTTTTATGCATCACCTCACATCTGCTTTCCCCTTCAGCAGCCATAAGTGTGCTTTCTAAATGTGTGACTCTGTTCTGTTTCGTAATTCAGTTTACATAGAGCGAATTTTACCTTCTCTGTCTATGGGCTATCTTATGTTAAGTTTCTTTTTCTGTGTGACTTATTTCACTTAGAATCATTGTACCTAAATCGACTCACTGTGCTGCTACTAGGCTTATGACATTGATTCCATGGCTGAGTGATATTCCACTGTACATATGTACCACAGCTTCTTTATCCATTTTTCTCTTTTCTGGGATATTTAAGGTGTACCGAAGTCGAGATTCTTTTAAACAGAGCAGCCTTATACTTGGGGGTGCTTGTGTCCTGTCAATGTTCGGTTTTCCCATGATATACGCCCTTGAGTGGAAGTGCCCTATGCTCAGTAGGTCTGTTTTTTACATGCTTTAGGAAACACCATACACTTCTCCAGAGTGGCCGTTGGCAACTTACATTCCGCCCATCAGCGTAACAAGGCTCCCTTTTCTCCATGGCCTGTCCTGCATTTCTACTTTTTCCACTTTTTCAGGATGGCCCTTTTGACCGATGCAAAGTGACACATCTTTGTAGTGCTGATTTGCTTTTCTTGCTTGTTTGGTCCGCCAAAAAGGGCTTGGGTGTTTTTTCCTGTATATATTCAGGAAAAAAGGCCTACGCCCTTTTTGGCCAACTGCACCATAGTAGACGTTTTGCAGATTTTTATGTGATTTAAAGGCGAGTCCAAACTACCTCTTGAAAACTGTTTTCTGCAATTCTGTCTCGCTTTCAAATCCTCTTCGTTGCCTTACTTCAATATATTTTAGGATGAGAGTTTTCATTTATAACCCTGCAGGTTTGTGAATTGCAGTGCCCCTGAGGTCCATTTTTCAACTCTCTTTTTTGGGAGCTGGCCACAAAACCGCAGGATTGCTTCAGGCCCTATTCTGGTTCCGGGCGGCAGTGAGCCTTTGGGTAATTCTTCGTCCTGATTGGAAATTAGAGTGACGTGTGCCTGTCCAAACACCTGGAGCTATTCTCTCATTGATTCCCCCTCATCCCGTTCATCCTCCGGAAAAATTGCAAACTGTACGAAACAGGGGGTTACAGGTGCTGATTCTCCAAGTAGGGAGATTGTTAGTGATGTGGCTGGAATGGCGATCCCGCGCACCCGTAGATCAGAAATGAGGTGCATTTTAGAAACCTTTCCCGATCACACGGTGTACCATCCTCTGGGTTTCCCATGCATGCTTTAGGTGTAGGAAGATTCCCTTCCATCTGGACATTTGCGACCCATGGATTGGATACAACGCCGTATTACTTAAAAGGGTCTGCATTTGCTCTCCCAACCTCAACAATCCTCTCAGCCCTAAGCGTGTCCAGCGTTATGTCTCATCCGGCTGTGGTCTAGATGTGCTCAATCCAGGTTGCATCACATCCACTGAATGAATTTTGTAAGAATTTCTCTCTCTTTCACTGTCTTTTTATTGTGTGTAATTTACTTTTATAATGGGGTTTAGCTTATTTTCTCTGGTGTGTTCTTTCCGCTTTGTACCCACTTGATTCACTGACAGAGAGATATCAATAAATATTTTTCAAGATTCTTACTAGATAGATATATGCTTCTGCGTTGAATCGAGTGTGTTGAGTCCTGTTCATTGAGCAATGAGTAGATCTGGTGTATTGCGTATTTGATTTATGGAACGGTGTCTGAGCTAATTTCAAACTCTTGTTTTTGCATCACCTCACCTCTGCTTTCCTCTTAAGCAGCCATAAGTATGTTTTCTAAATGTGTGACTCTGTTCTGTTTCGTAATTCAGTTCACGTAGAGGGAATTTTACCTTCCCTGTCTAAGGGCTATCTTATGATAAGTTTCTTTTTCTGTGTGATTTATTTCACTTAGAATCATCGTACCTAAATCCACTCATTATGCTGCTACTAGGCTTATGACATTGATTTCATGGCTGAGTGGTATTCCACTGTACATAATTGCCACAGCTTCTGTATTCATTTTTCTCTTTCCTGGGATACTTAAGGTGGACCGAAGTAGAGATTCTCGTAAACAGGGCAGCCCTAAACTTTGGGGTGCTTGTGTCCTTTTGATATTTGGTTTTCCCAAGATATACGCCCTTGGGCGGAAGTGCCCTATGCTCTGTAGCTGTGTTTTTTCGATGTTTGAGGAGACACCATGCACTTCTCCAGAGTGGCCGTTGGCAACTTACATTCCGCCCATCAGCGTAACAAGGTTCCCATTTCTCCATTGCCTGTCCTGCATTTCTGTTTTTTCCACTTTTTCAGGATGGCCCTTTTGACCGATGCAAAGTGAGACTTCTTTGTAGTGCTGATTTGCATTGCCTGCTTGATTGGTTGGCCAAAAAGGGCTTGAGTGTTTTTTCCTGAATATATTCAGGAAAAAAGGCCTACGCCCTTTTTGGCCATCTGCACTCTAGTCGACGTTTTGCAGCATTTCATGTGCTTTAAAGGCGAGTCCAATCTACCTCTTGAAAACAGTTTCCTGCAATTCTGTCTCGCTTTCAAATCCTCTTCGTTGCCTTACCTCAATATATTTTTGGACGATAGTTTTCATTTATAACCCTGCAGCTTTGTGAATTGCAGTGCCCCTGAGGTCCATTTGTCAACACGATTTTTGGGGAGCTGCCCGCAGAACCGCAGGATTGCTTCAGGCCCTATTCTGGTTCTGGGGGGCAGGTGAGCCTTTGGTTAATTCTTCGTCCTGATTGGAAATTAGAGCGACGTGCGCCTGTGCAAACACCTGGAGCTAGTCTCTCATTGTTTCCCCCTCATCCTGTTCATCCTCCGGATAAATTGCAAACTGTACTAAACAGGGGGTTACAGGTGTTGATTCTCCAACTGGGTAGATTGTTAGTGAAGCCGCTGGAATGGCGAACCCACGCACTAGCAGATCGGAAATTAGGTGCGTTTTAGAAACCTTTCCCGATCACACAGTGTACCATGCTCTGGGTTTCCCATGCATGTTTTAGCTGTAGGAAGATTCCCTTCCACCTGGATATTTGCGACCCATATATTGGATACCATGCCGTATTACTTTAAAGGGTCTGCCTTTGCGCTCCAAACCTCAAAAATCCTCTCATCCCCAAGCGTGTCCAGCGTTATGTCTCATCCGGCTGTGGGTCTGGATATGCTCAATGCAGGTTGCATCACATCCACTGAATGAATTTTGTAAGAATTTCTCTCTCTTTCTCTGTCTTTTTATTGTGTGTAATTTATTTTTATAATGGGGTTTAGATTATTTTCACTGCTGTGTTTATGCCGATTTGTACCCACTTGACTCACTGACAGAGAGATATCAGTAAATATTTTTCAACATTCTTACTAGTCAGATATATGCTTCTGCGGAGAATAGAGTGTGTTGAGTCCAGTTCATTGAGAAATGAGTAGATCTGGTCTATTGCATATTTGGTTTATGGAACGGTGTCTGAGCTAACTTCAAACTCTTGTTTTATGCATCACCTCACATCTGCTTTCCCCTTCAGCAGCCATAAGTGTGCTTTCTAAATGTGTGACTCTGTTCTGTTTCGTAATTCAGTTTACATAGAGCGAATTTTACCTTCTCTGTCTATGGGCTATCTTATGTTAAGTTTCTTTTTCTGTGTGACTTATTTCACTTAGAATCATTGTACCTAAATCGACTCACTGTGCTGCTACTAGGCTTATGACATTGATTCCATGGCTGAGTGATATTCCACTGTACATATGTACCACAGCTTCTTTATCCATTTTTCTCTTTTCTGGGATATTTAAGGTGTACCGAAGTCGAGATTCTTTTAAACAGAGCAGCCTTATACTTGGGGGTGCTTGTGTCCTGTCAATGTTCGGTTTTCCCATGATATACGCCCTTGAGTGGAAGTGCCCTATGCTCAGTAGGCCTGTTTTTTACATGCTTTAGGAAACACCATACACTTCTCCAGAGTGGCCGTTGGCAACTTACATTCCGCCCATCAGCGTAACAAGGCTCCCTTTTCTCCATGGCCTGTCCTGCATTTCTACTTTTTCCACTTTTTCAGGATGGCCCTTTTGACCGATGCAAAGTGACACATCTTTGTAGTGCTGATTTGCTTTTCTTGCTTGTTTGGTCCGCCAAAAAGGGCTTGGGTGTTTTTTCCTGTATATATTCAGGAAAAAAGGCCTACGCCCTTTTTGGCCAACTGCACCATAGTAGACGTTTTGCAGATTTTTATGTGATTTAAAGGCGAGTCCAAACTACCTCTTGAAAACTGTTTTCTGCAATTCTGTCTCGCTTTCAAATCCTCTTCGTTGCCTTACTTCAATATATTTTAGGATGAGAGTTTTCATTTATAACCCTGCAGGTTTGTGAATTGCAGTGCCCCTGAGGTTCATTTTTCAACTCTCTTGTTTGGGAGCTGGCCACAAAACCGCAGGATTGCTTCAGGCCCTATTCTGGTTCCGGGCGGCAGTGAGCCTTTGGGTAATTCTTCGTCCTGATTGGAAATTAGAGTGACGTGTGCCTGTCCAAACACCTGGAGCTATTCTCTCATTGATTCCCCCCTCATCCCGTTCATCCTCCGGAAAAATTGCAAACTGTACGAAACAGGGGGTTACAGGTGCTGATTCTCCAAGTAGGGAGATTGTTAGTGATGTGGCTGGAATGGCGATCCCGCGCACCAGTAGATCAGAAATGAGGTGCATTTTAGAAACCTTTCCCGATCACACGGTGTACCATCCTCTGGGTTTCCCATGCATGCTTTAGGTGTAGGAAGATTCCCTTCCATCTGGACATTTGCGACCCATGGATTGGATACAACGCCGTATTACTTAAAAGGGTCTGCATTTGCTCTCCCAACCTCAACAATCCTCTCAGCCCTAAGCGTGTCCAGCGTTATGTCTCATCCGGCTGTGGTCTAGATGTGCTCAATCCAGGTTGCATCACATCCACTGAATGAATTTTGTAAGAATTTCTCTCTCTTTCACTGTCTTTTTATTGTGTGTAATTTACTTTTATAATGGGGTTTAGCTTATTTTCTCTGGTGTGTTCTTTCCGCTTTGTACCCACTTGATTCACTGACAGAGAGATATCAATAAATATTTTTCAAGATTCTTACTAGATAGATATATGCTTCTGCGTTGAATCGAGTGTGTTGAGTCCTGTTCATTGAGCAATGAGTAGATCTGGTGTATTGCGTATTTGATTTATGGAACGGTGTCTGAGCTAATTTCAAACTCTTGTTTTTGCATCACCTCACCTCTGCTTTCCTCTTAAGCAGCCATAAGTATGTTTTCTAAATGTGTGACTCTGTTCTGTTTCGTAATTCAGTTCACGTAGAGGGAATTTTACCTTCCCTGTCTAAGGGCTATCTTATGATAAGTTTCTTTTTCTGTGTGATTTATTTCACTTAGAATCATCGTACCTAAATCCACTCATTATGCTGCTACTAGGCTTATGACATTGATTTCATGGCTGAGTGGTATTCCACTGTACATAATTGCCACAGCTTCTGTATTCATTTTTCTCTTTCCTGGGATACTTAAGGTGGACCGAAGTAGAGATTCTCGTAAACAGGGCAGCCCTAAACTTTGGGGTGCTTGTGTCCTTTTGATATTTGGTTTTCCCAAGATATACGCCCTTGGGCGGAAGTGCCCTATGCTCTGTAGCTGTGTTTTTTCGATGTTTTAGGAGACACCATGCACTTCTCCAGAGTGGCCGTTGGCAACGTACATTCCGCCCATCAGCGTAACAAGGTTCCCATTTCTCCATTGCCTGTCCTGCATTTCTGTTTTTTCCACTTTTTCAGGATGGCCCTTTTGACCGACGCAAAGTGAGACTTCTTTGTAGTGCTGATTTGCATTGCCTGCTTGATTGGTTGGCCAAAAAGGGCTTGAGTGTTTTTTCCTGAATATATTCAGGAAAAAAGGCCTACGCCCTTTTTGGCCATCTGCACTCTAGTCGACGTTTTGCAGCATTTCATGTGCTTTAAAGGCGAGTCCAATCTACCTCTTGAAAACAGTTTCCTGCAATTCTGTCTCGCTTTCAAATCCTCTTCGTTGCCTTACCTCAATATATTTTTGGACGATAGTTTTCATTTATAACCCTGCAGCTTTGTGAATTGCAGTGCCCCTGAGGTCCATTTGTCAACACGATTTTTGGGGAGCTGCCCGCAGAACCGCAGGATTGCTTCAGGCCCTATTCTGGTTCTGGGGGGCAGGTGAGCCTTTGGTTAATTCTTCGTCCTGATTGGAAATTAGAGCGACGTGCGCCTGTGCAAACACCTGGAGCTAGTCTCTCATTGTTTCCCCCTCATCCTGTTCATCCTCCGCATAAATTGCAAACTGTACTAAACAGGGGGTTACAGGTGTTGATTCTCCAACTGGGTAGATTGTTAGTGAAGCCGCTGGAATGGCGAACCCACGCACTAGCAGATCGGAAATTAGGTGCGTTTTAGAAACCTTTCCCGATCACACAGTGTACCATGCTCTGGGTTTCCCATGCATGTTTTAGCTGTAGGAAGATTCCCTTCCACCTGGATATTTGCGACCCATATATTGGATACCATGCCGTATTACTTTAAAGGGTCTGCCTTTGCGCTCCAAACCTCAAAAATCCTCTCATCCCCAAGCGTGTCCAGCGTTATGTCTCATCCGGCTGTGGGTCTGGATATGCTCAATGCAGGTTGCATCACATCCACTGAATGAATTTTGTAAGAATTTCTCTCTCTTTCTCTGTCTTTTTATTGTGTGTAATTTATTTTTATAATGGGGTTTAGATTATTTTCACTGCTGTGTTTATGCCGATTTGTACCCACTTGACTCACTGACAGAGAGATATCAGTAAATATTTTTCAACATTCTTACTAGTCAGATATATGCTTCTGCGGAGAATAGAGTGTGTTGAGTCCAGTTCATTGAGAAATGAGTAGATCTGGTCTATTGCATATTTGGTTTATGGAACGGTGTCTGAGCTAACTTCAAACTCTTGTTTTATGCATCACCTCACATCTGCTTTCCCCTTCAGCAGCCATAAGTGTGCTTTCTAAATGTGTGACTCTGTTCTGTTTCGTAATTCAGTTTACATAGAGCGAATTTTACCTTCTCTGTCTATGGGCTATCTTATGTTAAGTTTCTTTTTCTGTGTGACTTATTTCACTTAGAATCATTGTACCTAAATCGACTCACTGTGCTGCTACTAGGCTTATGACATTGATTCCATGGCTGAGTGATATTCCACTGTACATATGTACCACAGCTTCTTTATCCATTTTTCTCTTTTCTGGGATATTTAAGGTGTACCGAAGTCGAGATTCTTTTAAACAGAGCAGCCTTATACTTGGGGGTGCTTGTGTCCTGTCAATGTTCGGTTTTCCCATGATATACGCCCTTGAGTGGAAGTGCCCTATGCTCAGTAGGCCTGTTTTTTACATGCTTTAGGAAACACCATACACTTCTCCAGAGTGGCCGTTGGCAACTTACATTCCGCCCATCAGCGTAACAAGGCTCCCTTTTCTCCATGGCCTGTCCTGCATTTCTACTTTTTCCACTTTTTCAGGATGGCCCTTTTGACCGATGCAAAGTGACACATCTTTGTAGTGCTGATTTGCTTTTCTTGCTTGTTTGGTCCGCCAAAAAGGGCTTGGGTGTTTTTTCCTGTATATATTCAGGAAAAAAGGCCTACGCCCTTTTTGGCCAACTGCACCATAGTAGACGTTTTGCAGATTTTTATGTGATTTAAAGGCGAGTCCAAACTACCTCTTGAAAACTGTTTTCTGCAATTCTGTCTCGCTTTCAAATCCTCTTCGTTGCCTTACTTCAATATATTTTAGGATGAGAGTTTTCATTTATAACCCTGCAGGTTTGTGAATTGCAGTGCCCCTGAGGTCCATTTTTCAACTCTCTTGTTTGGGAGCTGGCCACAAAACCGCAGGATTGCTTCAGGCCCTATTCTGGTTCCGGGCGGCAGTGAGCCTTTGGGTAATTCTTCGTCCTGATTGGAAATTAGAGTGACGTGTGCCTGTCCAAACACCTGGAGCTATTCTCTCATTGATTCCCCCTCATCCCGTTCATCCTCCGGAAAAATTGCAAACTGTACGAAACAGGGGGTTACAGGTGCTGATTCTCCAAGTAGGGAGATTGTTAGTGATGTGGCTGGAATGGCGATCCCGCGCACCAGTAGATCAGAAATGAGGTGCATTTTAGAAACCTTTCCCGATCACACGGTGTACCATCCTCTGGGTTTCCCATGCATGCTTTAGGTGTAGGAAGATTCCCTTCCATCTGGACATTTGCGACCCATGGATTGGATACAACGCCGTATTACTTAAAAGGGTCTGCATTTGCTCTCCCAACCTCAACAATCCTCTCAGCCCTAAGCGTGTCCAGCGTTATGTCTCATCCGGCTGTGGTCTAGATGTGCTCAATCCAGGTTGCATCACATCCACTGAATGAATTTTGTAAGAATTTCTCTCTCTTTCACTGTCTTTTTATTGTGTGTAATTTACTTTTATAATGGGGTTTAGCTTATTTTCTCTGGTGTGTTCTTTCCGCTTTGTACCCACTTGATTCACTGACAGAGAGATATCAATAAATATTTTTCAAGATTCTTACTAGATAGATATATGCTTCTGCGTTGAATCGAGTGTGTTGAGTCCTGTTCATTGAGCAATGAGTAGATCTGGTGTATTGCGTATTTGATTTATGGAACGGTGTCTGAGCTAATTTCAAACTCTTGTTTTTGCATCACCTCACCTCTGCTTTCCTCTTAAGCAGCCATAAGTATGTTTTCTAAATGTGTGACTCTGTTCTGTTTCGTAATTCAGTTCACGTAGAGGGAATTTTACCTTCCCTGTCTAAGGGCTATCTTATGATAAGTTTCTTTTTCTGTGTGATTTATTTCACTTAGAATCATCGTACCTAAATCCACTCATTATGCTGCTACTAGGCTTATGACATTGATTTCATGGCTGAGTGGTATTCCACTGTACATAATTGCCACAGCTTCTGTATTCATTTTTCTCTTTCCTGGGATACTTAAGGTGGACCGAAGTAGAGATTCTCGTAAACAGGGCAGCCCTAAACTTTGGGGTGCTTGTGTCCTTTTGATATTTGGTTTTCCCAAGATATACGCCCTTGGGCGGAAGTGCCCTATGCTCTGTAGCTGTGTTTTTTCGATGTTTGAGGAGACACCATGCACTTCTCCAGAGTGGCCGTTGGCAACTTACATTCCGCCCATCAGCGTAACAAGGTTCCCATTTCTCCATTGCCTGTCCTGCATTTCTGTTTTTTCCACTTTTTCAGGATGGCCCTTTTGACCGATGCAAAGTGAGACTTCTTTGTAGTGCTGATTTGCATTGCCTGCTTGATTGGTTGGCCAAAAAGGGCTTGAGTGTTTTTTCCTGAATATATTCAGGAAAAAAGGCCTACGCCCTTTTTGGCCATCTGCACTCTAGTCGACGTTTTGCAGCATTTCATGTGCTTTAAAGGCGAGTCCAATCTACCTCTTGAAAACAGTTTCCTGCAATTCTGTCTCGCTTTCAAATCCTCTTCGTTGCCTTACCTCAATATATTTTTGGACGATAGTTTTCATTTATAACCCTGCAGCTTTGTGAATTGCAGTGCCCCTGAGGTCCATTTGTCAACACGATTTTTGGGGAGCTGCCCGCAGAACCGCAGGATTGCTTCAGGCCCTATTCTGGTTCTGGGGGGCAGGTGAGCCTTTGGTTAATTCTTCGTCCTGATTGGAAATTAGAGCGACGTGCGCCTGTGCAAACACCTGGAGCTAGTCTCTCATTGTTTCCCCCTCATCCTGTTCATCCTCCGGATAAATTGCAAACTGTACTAAACAGGGGGTTACAGGTGTTGATTCTCCAACTGGGTAGATTGTTAGTGAAGCCGCTGGAATGGCGAACCCACGCACTAGCAGATCGGAAATTAGGTGCGTTTTAGAAACCTTTCCCGATCACACAGTGTACCATGCTCTGGGTTTCCCATGCATGTTTTAGCTGTAGGAAGATTCCCTTCCACCTGGATATTTGCGACCCATATATTGGATACCATGCCGTATTACTTTAAAGGGTCTGCCTTTGCGCTCCAAACCTCAAAAATCCTCTCATCCCCAAGCGTGTCCAGCGTTATGTCTCATCCGGCTGTGGGTCTGGATATGCTCAATGCAGGTTGCATCACATCCACTGAATGAATTTTGTAAGAATTTCTCTCTCTTTCTCTGTCTTTTTATTGTGTGTAATTTATTTTTATAATGGGGTTTAGATTATTTTCACTGCTGTGTTTATGCCGATTTGTACCCACTTGACTCACTGACAGAGAGATATCAGTAAATATTTTTCAACATTCTTACTAGTCAGATATATGCTTCTGCGGAGAATAGAGTGTGTTGAGTCCAGTTCATTGAGAAATGAGTAGATCTGGTCTATTGCATATTTGGTTTATGGAACGGTGTCTGAGCTAACTTCAAACTCTTGTTTTATGCATCACCTCACATCTGCTTTCCCCTTCAGCAGCCATAAGTGTGCTTTCTAAATGTGTGACTCTGTTCTGTTTCGTAATTCAGTTTACATAGAGCGAATTTTACCTTCTCTGTCTATGGGCTATCTTATGTTAAGTTTCTTTTTCTGTGTGACTTATTTCACTTAGAATCATTGTACCTAAATCGACTCACTGTGCTGCTACTAGGCTTATGACATTGATTCCATGGCTGAGTGATATTCCACTGTACATATGTACCACAGCTTCTTTATCCATTTTTCTCTTTTCTGGGATATTTAAGGTGTACCGAAGTCGAGATTCTTTTAAACAGAGCAGCCTTATACTTGGGGGTGCTTGTGTCCTGTCAATGTTCGGTTTTCCCATGATATACGCCCTTGAGTGGAAGTGCCCTATGCTCAGTAGGCCTGTTTTTTACATGCTTTAGGAAACACCATACACTTCTCCAGAGTGGCCGTTGGCAACTTACATTCCGCCCATCAGCGTAACAAGGCTCCCTTTTCTCCATGGCCTGTCCTGCATTTCTACTTTTTCCACTTTTTCAGGATGGCCCTTTTGACCGATGCAAAGTGACACATCTTTGTAGTGCTGATTTGCTTTTCTTGCTTGTTTGGTCCGCCAAAAAGGGCTTGGGTGTTTTTTCCTGTATATATTCAGGAAAAAAGGCCTACGCCCTTTTTGGCCAACTGCACCATAGTAGACGTTTTGCAGATTTTTATGTGATTTAAAGGCGAGTCCAAACTACCTCTTGAAAACTGTTTTCTGCAATTCTGTCTCGCTTTCAAATCCTCTTCGTTGCCTTACTTCAATATATTTTAGGATGAGAGTTTTCATTTATAACCCTGCAGGTTTGTGAATTGCAGTGCCCCTGAGGTTCATTTTTCAACTCTCTTGTTTGGGAGCTGGCCACAAAACCGCAGGATTGCTTCAGGCCCTATTCTGGTTCCGGGCGGCAGTGAGCCTTTGGGTAATTCTTCGTCCTGATTGGAAATTAGAGTGACGTGTGCCTGTCCAAACACCTGGAGCTATTCTCTCATTGATTCCCCCTCATCCCGTTCATCCTCCGGAAAAATTGCAAACTGTACGAAACAGGGGGTTACAGGTGCTGATTCTCCAAGTAGGGAGATTGTTAGTGATGTGGCTGGAATGGCGATCCCGCGCACCAGTAGATCAGAAATGAGGTGCATTTTAGAAACCTTTCCCGATCACACGGTGTACCATCCTCTGGGTTTCCCATGCATGCTTTAGGTGTAGGAAGATTCCCTTCCATCTGGACATTTGCGACCCATGGATTGGATACAACGCCGTATTACTTAAAAGGGTCTGCATTTGCTCTCCCAACCTCAACAATCCTCTCAGCCCTAAGCGTGTCCAGCGTTATGTCTCATCCGGCTGTGGTCTAGATGTGCTCAATCCAGGTTGCATCACATCCACTGAATGAATTTTGTAAGAATTTCTCTCTCTTTCACTGTCTTTTTATTGTGTGTAATTTACTTTTATAATGGGGTTTAGCTTATTTTCTCTGGTGTGTTCTTTCCGCTTTGTACCCACTTGATTCACTGACAGAGAGATATCAATAAATATTTTTCAAGATTCTTACTAGATAGATATATGCTTCTGCGTTGAATCGAGTGTGTTGAGTCCTGTTCATTGAGCAATGAGTAGATCTGGTGTATTGCGTATTTGATTTATGGATCGGTGTCTGAGCTAATTTCAAACTCTTGTTTTTGCATCACCTCACCTCTGCTTTCCTCTTAAGCAGCCATAAGTATGTTTTCTAAATGTGTGACTCTGTTCTGTTTCGTAATTCAGTTCACGTAGAGGGAATTTTACCTTCCCTGTCTAAGGGCTATCTTATGATAAGTTTCTTTTTCTGTGTGATTTATTTCACTTAGAATCATCGTACCTAAATCCACTCATTATGCTGCTACTAGGCTTATGACATTGATTTCATGGCTGAGTGGTATTCCACTGTACATAATTGCCACAGCTTCTGTATTCATTTTTCTCTTTCCTGGGATACTTAAGGTGGACCGAAGTAGAGATTCTCGTAAACAGGGCAGCCCTAAACTTTGGGGTGCTTGTGTCCTTTTGATATTTGGTTTTCCCAAGATATACGCCCTTGGGCGGAAGTGCCCTATGCTCTGTAGCTGTGTTTTTTCGATGTTTTAGGAGACACCATGCACTTCTCCAGAGTGGCCGTTGGCAACTTACATTCCGCCCATCAGCGTAACAAGGTTCCCATTTCTCCATTGCCTGTCCTGCATTTCTGTTTTTTCCACTTTTTCAGGATGGCCCTTTTGACCGACGCAAAGTGAGACTTCTTTGTAGTGCTGATTTGCATTGCCTGCTTGATTGGTTGGCCAAAAAGGGCTTGAGTGTTTTTTCCTGAATATATTCAGGAAAAAAGGCCTACGCCCTTTTTGGCCATCTGCACTCTAGTCGACGTTTTGCAGCATTTCATGTGCTTTAAAGGCGAGTCCAATCTACCTCTTGAAAACAGTTTCCTGCAATTCTGTCTCGCTTTCAAATCCTCTTCGTTGCCTTACCTCAATATATTTTTGGACGATAGTTTTCATTTATAACCCTGCAGCTTTGTGAATTGCAGTGCCCCTGAGGTCCATTTGTCAACACGATTTTTGGGGAGCTGCCCGCAGAACCGCAGGATTGCTTCAGGCCCTATTCTGGTTCTGGGGGGCAGGTGAGCCTTTGGTTAATTCTTCGTCCTGATTGGAAATTAGAGCGACGTGCGCCTGTGCAAACACCTGGAGCTAGTCTCTCATTGTTTCCCCCTCATCCTGTTCATCCTCCGCATAAATTGCAAACTGTACTAAACAGGGGGTTACAGGTGTTGATTCTCCAACTGGGTAGATTGTTAGTGAAGCCGCTGGAATGGCGAACCCACGCACTAGCAGATCGGAAATTAGGTGCGTTTTAGAAACCTTTCCCGATCACACAGTGTACCATGCTCTGGGTTTCCCATGCATGTTTTAGCTGTAGGAAGATTCCCTCCCACCTGGATATTTGCGACCCATATATTGGATACCATGCCGTATTACTTTAAAGGGTCTGCCTTTGCGCTCCAAACCTCAAAAATCCTCTCATCCCCAAGCATGTCCAGCTTTATGTCTCATCCGGCTGTGGGTCTGGATATGCTCAATGCAGGTTGCATCACATCCACTGAATGAATTTTGTAAGAATTTCTCTCTCTTTCTCTGTCTTTTTATTGTGTGTAATTTATTTTTATAATGGGGTTTAGATTATTTTCACTGCTGTGTTTATGCCGATTTGTACCCACTTGACTCACTGACAGAGAGATATCAGTAAATATTTTTCAACATTCTTACTAGTCAGATATATGCTTCTGCGGAGAATAGAGTGTGTTGAGTCCAGTTCATTGAGAAATGAGTAGATCTGGTCTATTGCATATTTGGTTTCTGGAACGGTGTCTGAGCTAACTTCAAACTCTTGTTTTATGCATCACCTCACATCTGCTTTCCCCTTCAGCAGCCATAAGTGTGCTTTCTAAATGTGTGACTCTGTTCTGTTTCGTAATTCAGTTTACATAGAGCGAATTTTACCTTCTCTGTCTATGGGCTATCTTATGTTAAGTTTCTTTTTCTCTGTGACTTATTTCACTTAGAATCATTGTACCTAAATCGACTCACTGTGCTGCTACTAGGCTTATGACATTGATTCCATGGCTGAGTGATATTCCACTGTACATATGTACCACAGCTTCTTTATCCATTTTTCTCTTTTCTGGGATATTTAAGGTGTACCGAAGTCGAGATTCTTTTAAACAGAGCAGCCTTATACTTGGGGGTGCTTGTGTCCTGTCAATGTTCGGTTTTCCCATGATATACGCCCTTGAGTGGAAGTGCCCTATGCTCAGTAGGTCTGTTTTTTACATGCTTTAGGAAACACCATACACTTCTCCAGAGTGGCCGTTGGCAACTTACATTCCGCCCATCAGCGTAACAAGGCTCCCTTTTCTCCATGGCCTGTCCTGCATTTCTACTTTTTCCACTTTTTCAGGATGGCCCTTTTGACCGATGCAAAGTGACACATCTTTGTAGTGCTGATTTGCTTTTCTTGCTTGTTTGGTCCGCCAAAAAGGGCTTGGGTGTTTTTTCCTGTATATATTCAGGAAAAAAGGCCTACGCCCTTTTTGGCCAACTGCACCATAGTAGACGTTTTGCAGATTTTTATGTGATTTAAAGGCGAGTCCAAACTACCTCTTGAAAACTGTTTTCTGCAATTCTGTCTCGCTTTCAAATCCTCTTCGTTGCCTTACTTCAATATATTTTAGGATGAGAGTTTTCATTTATAACCCTGCAGGTTTGTGAATTGCAGTGCCCCTGAGGTCCATTTTTCAACTCTCTTTTTTGGGAGCTGGCCACAAAACCGCAGGATTGCTTCAGGCCCTATTCTGGTTCCGGGCGGCAGTGAGCCTTTGGGTAATTCTTCGTCCTGATTGGAAATTAGAGTGACGTGTGCCTGTCCAAACACCTGGAGCTATTCTCTCATTGATTCCCCCTCATCCCGTTCATCCTCCGGAAAAATTGCAAACTGTACGAAACAGGGGGTTACAGGTGCTGATTCTCCAAGTAGGGAGATTGTTAGTGATGTGGCTGGAATGGCGATCCCGCGCACCCGTAGATCAGAAATGAGGTGCATTTTAGAAACCTTTCCCGATCACACGGTGTACCATCCTCTGGGTTTCCCATGCATGCTTTAGGTGTAGGAAGATTCCCTTCCATCTGGACATTTGCGACCCATGGATTGGATACAACGCCGTATTACTTAAAAGGGTCTGCATTTGCTCTCCCAACCTCAACAATCCTCTCAGCCCTAAGCGTGTCCAGCGTTATGTCTCATCCGGCTGTGGTCTAGATGTGCTCAATCCAGGTTGCATCACATCCACTGAATGAATTTTGTAAGAATTTCTCTCTCTTTCACTGTCTTTTTATTGTGTGTAATTTACTTTTATAATGGGGTTTAGCTTATTTTCTCTGGTGTGTTCTTTCCGCTTTGTACCCACTTGATTCACTGACAGAGAGATATCAATAAATATTTTTCAAGATTCTTACTAGATAGATATATGCTTCTGCGTTGAAACGAGTGTGTTGAGTCCTGTTCATTGAGCAATGAGTAGATCTGGTGTATTGCGTATTTGATTTATGGAACGGTGTCTGAGCTAATTTCAAACTCTTGTTTTTGCATCACCTCACCTCTGCTTTCCTCTTAAGCAGCCATAAGTATGTTTTCTAAATGTGTGACTCTGTTCTGTTTCGTAATTCAGTTCACGTAGAGGGAATTTTACCTTCCCTGTCTAAGGGCTATCTTATGATAAGTTTCTTTTTCTGTGTGATTTATTTCACTTAGAATCATCGTACCTAAATCCACTCATTATGCTGCTACTAGGCTTATGACATTGATTTCATGGCTGAGTGGTATTCCACTGTACATAATTGCCACAGCTTCTGTATTCATTTTTCTCTTTCCTGGGATACTTAAGGTGGACCGAAGTAGAGATTCTCGTAAACAGGGCAGCCCTAAACTTTGGGGTGCTTGTGTCCTTTCGATATTTGGTTTTCCCAAGATATACGCCCTTGGGCGGAAGTGCCCTATGCTCTGTAGCTGTGTTTTTTCGATGTTTTAGGAGACACCATGCACTTCTCCAGAGTGGCCGTTGGCAACTTACATTCCGCCCATCAGCGTAACAAGGTTCCCATTTCTCCATTGCCTGTCCTGCGTTTCTGTTTTTTCCACTTTTTCAGGATGGCCCTTTTGACCGATGCAAAGTGAGACTTCTTTGTAGTGCTGATTTGCATTGCCTGCTTGATTGGTTGGCCAAAAAGGGCTTGAGTGTTTTTTCCTGAATATATTCAGGAAAAAAGGCCTACGCCCTTTTTGGCCATCTGCACTCTAGTCGACGTTTTGCAGCATTTCATGTGCTTTAAAGGCGAGTCCAATCTACCTCTTGAAAACAGTTTCCTGCAATTCTGTCTCGCTTTCAAATCCTCTTCGTTGCCTTACCTCAATATATTTTTGGACGATAGTTTTCATTTATAACCCTGCAGCTTTGTGAATTGCAGTGCCCCTGAGGTCCATTTGTCAACACGATTTTTGGGGAGCTGCCCGCAGAACCGCAGGATTGCTTCAGGCCCTATTCTGGTTCTGGGGGGCAGGTGAGCCTTTGGTTAATTCTTCGTCCTGATTGGAAATTAGAGCGACGTGCGCCTGTGCAAACACCTGGAGCTAGTCTCTCATTGTTTCCCCCTCATCCTGTTCATCCTCCGGATAAATTGCAAACTGTACTAAACAGGGGGTTACAGGTGTTGATTCTCCAACTGGGTAGATTGTTAGTGAAGCCGCTGGAATGGCGAACCCACGCACTAGCAGATCGGAAATTAGGTGCGTTTTAGAAACCTTTCCCGATCACACAGTGTACCATGCTCTGGGTTTCCCATGCATGTTTTAGCTGTAGGAAGATTCCCTTCCACCTGGATATTTGCGACCCATATATTGGATACCATGCCGTATTACTTTAAAGGGTCTGCCTTTGCGCTCCAAACCTCAAAAATCCTCTCATCCCCAAGCGTGTCCAGCGTTATGTCTCATCCGGCTGTGGGTCTGGATATGCTCAATGCAGGTTGCATCACATCCACTGAATGAATTTTGTAAGAATTTCTCTCTCTTTCTCTGTCTTTTTATTGTGTGTAATTTATTTTTATAATGGGGTTTAGATTATTTTCACTGCTGTGTTTATGCCGATTTGTACCCACTTGACTCACTGACAGAGAGATATCAGTAAATATTTTTCAACATTCTTACTAGTCAGATATATGCTTCTGCGGAGAATAGAGTGTGTTGAGTCCAGTTCATTGAGAAATGAGTAGATCTGGTCTATTGCATATTTGGTTTATGGAACGGTGTCTGAGCTAACTTCAAACTCTTGTTTTATGCATCACCTCACATCTGCTTTCCCCTTCAGCAGCCATAAGTGTGCTTTCTAAATGTGTGACTCTGTTCTGTTTCGTAATTCAGTTTACATAGAGCGAATTTTACCTTCTCTGTCTATGGGCTATCTTATGTTAAGTTTCTTTTTCTGTGTGACTTATTTCACTTAGAATCATTGTACCTAAATCGACTCACTGTGCTGCTACTAGGCTTATGACATTGATTCCATGGCTGAGTGATATTCCACTGTACATATGTACCACAGCTTCTTTATCCATTTTTCTCTTTTCTGGGATATTTAAGGTGTACCGAAGTCGAGATTCTTTTAAACAGAGCAGCCTTATACTTGGGGGTGCTTGTGTCCTGTCAATGTTCGGTTTTCCCATGATATACGCCCTTGAGTGGAAGTGCCCTATGCTCAGTAGGCCTGTTTTTTACATGCTTTAGGAAACACCATACACTTCTCCAGAGTGGCCGTTGGCAACTTACATTCCGCCCATCAGCGTAACAAGGCTCCCTTTTCTCCATGGCCTGTCCTGCATTTCTACTTTTTCCACTTTTTCAGGATGGCCCTTTTGACCGATGCAAAGTGACACATCTTTGTAGTGCTGATTTGCTTTTCTTGCTTGTTTGGTCCGCCAAAAAGGGCTTGGGTGTTTTTTCCTGTATATATTCAGGAAAAAAGGCCTACGCCCTTTTTGGCCAACTGCACCATAGTAGACGTTTTGCAGATTTTTATGTGATTTAAAGGCGAGTCCAAACTACCTCTTGAAAACTGTTTTCTGCAATTCTGTCTCGCTTTCAAATCCTCTTCGTTGCCTTACTTCAATATATTTTAGGATGAGAGTTTTCATTTATAACCCTGCAGGTTTGTGAATTGCAGTGCCCCTGAGGTCCATTTTTCAACTCTCTTTTTTGGGAGCTGGCCACAAAACCGCAGGATTGCTTCAGGCCCTATTCTGGTTCCGGGCGGCAGTGAGCCTTTGGGTAATTCTTCGTCCTGATTGGAAATTAGAGTGACGTGTGCCTGTCCAAACACCTGGAGCTATTCTCTCATTGATTCCCCCTCATCCCGTTCATCCTCCGGAAAAATTGCAAACTGTACGAAACAGGGGGTTACAGGTGCTGATTCTCCAAGTAGGGAGATTGTTAGTGATGTGGCTGGAATGGCGATCCCGCGCACCCGTAGATCAGAAATGAGGTGCATTTTAGAAACCTTTCCCGATCACACGGTGTACCATCCTCTGGGTTTCCCATGCATGCTTTAGGTGTAGGAAGATTCCCTTCCATCTGGACATTTGCGACCCATGGATTGGATACAACGCCGTATTACTTAAAAGGGTCTGCATTTGCTCTCCCAACCTCAACAATCCTCTCAGCCCTAAGCGTGTCCAGCGTTATGTCTCATCCGGCTGTGGTCTAGATGTGCTCAATCCAGGTTGCATCACATCCACTGAATGAATTTTGTAAGAATTTCTCTCTCTTTCACTGTCTTTTTATTGTGTGTAATTTACTTTTATAATGGGGTTTAGCTTATTTTCTCTGGTGTGTTCTTTCCGCTTTGTACCCACTTGATTCACTGACAGAGAGATATCAATAAATATTTTTCAAGATTCTTACAAGATAGATATATGCTTCTGCGTTGAAACGAGTGTGTTGAGTCCTGTTCATTGAGCAATGAGTAGATCTGGTGTATTGCGTATTTGATTTATGGAACGGTGTCTGAGCTAATTTCAAACTCTTGTTTTTGCATCACCTCACCTCTGCTTTCCTCTTAAGCAGCCATAAGTATGTTTTCTAAATGTGTGACTCTGTTCTGTTTCGTAATTCAGTTCACGTAGAGGGAATTTTACCTTCCCTGTCTAAGGGCTATCTTATGATAAGTTTCTTTTTCTGTGTGATTTATTTCACTTAGAATCATCGTACCTAAATCCACTCATTATGCTGCTACTAGGCTTATGACATTGATTTCATGGCTGAGTGGTATTCCACTGTACATAATTGCCACAGCTTCTGTATTCATTTTTCTCTTTCCTGGGATACTTAAGGTGGACCGAAGTAGAGATTCTTGTAAACAGGGCAGCCCTAAACTTTGGGGTGCTTGTGTCCTTTCGATATTTGGTTTTCCCAAGATATACGCCCTTGGGCGGAAGTGCCCTATGCTCTGTAGCTGTGTTTTTTCGATGTTTTAGGAGACACCATGCACTTCTCCAGAGTGGCCGTTGGCAACTTACATTCCGCCCATCAGCGTAACAAGGTTCCCATTTCTCCATTGCCTGTCCTGCATTTCTGTTTTTTCCACTTTTTCAGGATGGCCCTTTTGACCGACGCAAAGTGAGACTTCTTTGTAGTGCTGATTTGCATTGCCTGCTTGATTGGTTGGCCAAAAAGGGCTTGAGTGTTTTTTCCTGAATATATTCAGGAAAAAAGGCCTACGCCCTTTTTGGCCATCTGCACTCTAGTCGACGTTTTGCAGCATTTCATGTGCTTTAAAGGCGAGTCCAATCTACCTCTTGAAAACAGTTTCCTGCAATTCTGTCTCGCTTTCAAATCCTCTTCGTTGCCTTACCTCAATATATTTTTGGACGATAGTTTTCATTTATAACCCTGCAGCTTTGTGAATTGCAGTGCCCCTGAGGTCCATTTGTCAACACGATTTTTGGGGAGCTGCCCGCAGAACCGCAGGATTGCTTCAGGCCCTATTCTGGTTCTGGGGGGCAGGTGAGCCTTTGGTTAATTCTTCGTCCTGATTGGAAATTAGAGCGACGTGCGCCTGTGCAAACACCTGGAGCTAGTCTCTCATTGTTTCCCCCTCATCCTGTTCATCCTCCGCATAAATTGCAAACTGTACTAAACAGGGGGTTACAGGTGTTGATTCTCCAACTGGGTAGATTGTTAGTGAAGCCGCTGGAATGGCGAACCCACGCACTAGCAGATCGGAAATTAGGTGCGTTTTAGAAACCTTTCCCGATCACACAGTGTACCATGCTCTGGGTTTCCCATGCATGTTTTAGCTGTAGGAAGATTCCCTCCCACCTGGATATTTGCGACCCATATATTGGATACCATGCCGTATTACTTTAAAGGGTCTGCCTTTGCGCTCCAAACCTCAAAAATCCTCTCATCCCCAAGCATGTCCAGCGTTATGTCTCATCCGGCTGTGGGTCTGGATATGCTCAATGCAGGTTGCATCACATCCACTGAATGAATTTTGTAAGAATTTCTCTCTCTTTCTCTGTCTTTTTATTGTGTGTAATTTATTTTTATAATGGGGTTTAGATTATTTTCACTGCTGTGTTTATGCCGATTTGTACCCACTTGACTCACTGACAGAGAGATATCAGTAAATATTTTTCAACATTCTTACTAGTCAGATATATGCTTCTGCGGAGAATAGAGTGTGTTGAGTCCAGTTCATTGAGAAATGAGTAGATCTGGTCTATTGCATATTTGGTTTCTGGAACGGTGTCTGAGCTAACTTCAAACTCTTGTTTTATGCATCACCTCACATCTGCTTTCCCCTTCAGCAGCCATAAGTGTGCTTTCTAAATGTGTGACTCTGTTCTGTTTCGTAATTCAGTTTACATAGAGCGAATTTTACCTTCTCTGTCTATGGGCTATCTTATGTTAAGTTTCTTTTTCTGTGTGACTTATTTCACTTAGAATCATTGTACCTAAATCGACTCACTGTGCTGCTACTAGGCTTATGACATTGATTCCATGGCTGAGTGATATTCCACTGTACATATGTACCACAGCTTCTTTATCCATTTTTCTCTTTTCTGGGATATTTAAGGTGTACCGAAGTCGAGATTCTTTTAAACAGAGCAGCCTTATACTTGGGGGTGCTTGTGTCCTGTCAATGTTCGGTTTTCCCATGATATACGCCCTTGAGTGGAAGTGCCCTATGCTCAGTAGGCCTGTTTTTTACATGCTTTAGGAAACACCATACACTTCTCCAGAGTGGCCGTTGGCAACTTACATTCCGCCCATCAGCGTAACAAGGCTCCCTTTTCTCCATGGCCTGTCCTGCATTTCTACTTTTTCCACTTTTTCAGGATGGCCCTTTTGACCGATGCAAAGTGACACATCTTTGTAGTGCTGATTTGCTTTTCTTGCTTGTTTGGTCCGCCAAAAAGGGCTTGGGTGTTTTTTCCTGTATATATTCAGGAAAAAAGGCCTACGCCCTTTTTGGCCAACTGCACCATAGTAGACGTTTTGCAGATTTTTATGTGATTTAAAGGCGAGTCCAAACTACCTCTTGAAAACTGTTTTCTGCAATTCTGTCTCGCTTTCAAATCCTCTTCGTTGCCTTACTTCAATATATTTTAGGATGAGAGTTTTCATTTATAACCCTGCAGGTTTGTGAATTGCAGTGCCCCTGAGGTTCATTTTTCAACTCTCTTGTTTGGGAGCTGGCCACAAAACCGCAGGATTGCTTCAGGCCCTATTCTGGTTCCGGGCGGCAGTGAGCCTTTGGGTAATTCTTCGTCCTGATTGGAAATTAGAGTGACGTGTGCCTGTCCAAACACCTGGAGCTATTCTCTCATTGATTCCCCCTCATCCCGTTCATCCTCCGGAAAAATTGCAAACTGTACGAAACAGGGGGTTACAGGTGCTGATTCTCCAAGTAGGGAGATTGTTAGTGATGTGGCTGGAATGGCGATCCCGCGCACCCGTAGATCAGAAATGAGGTGCATTTTAGAAACCTTTCCCGATCACACGGTGTACCATCCTCTGGGTTTCCCATGCATGCTTTAGGTGTAGGAAGATTCCCTTCCATCTGGACATTTGCGACCCATGGATTGGATACAACGCCGTATTACTTAAAAGGGTCTGCATTTGCTCTCCCAACCTCAACAATCCTCTCAGCCCTAAGCGTGTCCAGCGTTATGTCTCATCCGGCTGTGGTCTAGATGTGCTCAATCCAGGTTGCATCACATCCACTGAATGAATTTTGTAAGAATTTCTCTCTCTTTCACTGTCTTTTTATTGTGTGTAATTTACTTTTATAATGGGGTTTAGCTTATTTTCTCTGGTGTGTTCTTTCCGCTTTGTACCCACTTGATTCACTGACAGAGAGATATCAATAAATATTTTTCAAGATTCTTACTAGATAGATATATGCTTCTGCGTTGAAACGAGTGTGTTGAGTCCTGTTCATTGAGCAATGAGTAGATCTGGTGTATTGCGTATTTGATTTATGGAACGGTGTCTGAGCTAATTTCAAACTCTTGTTTTTGCATCACCTCACCTCTGCTTTCCTCTTAAGCAGCCATAAGTATGTTTTCTAAATGTGTGACTCTGTTCTGTTTCGTAATTCAGTTCACGTAGAGGGAATTTTACCTTCCCTGTCTAAGGGCTATCTTATGATAAGTTTCTTTTTCTGTGTGATTTATTTCACTTAGAATCATCGTACCTAAATCCACTCATTATGCTGCTACTAGGCTTATGACATTGATTTCATGGCTGAGTGGTATTCCACTGTACATAATTGCCACAGCTTCTGTATTCATTTTTCTCTTTCCTGGGATACTTAAGGTGGACCGAAGTAGAGATTCTCGTAAACAGGGCAGCCCTAAACTTTGGGGTGCTTGTGTCCTTTCGATATTTGGTTTTCCCAAGATATACGCCCTTGGGCGGAAGTGCCCTATGCTCTGTAGCTGTGTTTTTTCGATGTTTTAGGAGACACCATGCACTTCTCCAGAGTGGCCGTTGGCAACTTACATTCCGCCCATCAGCGTAACAAGGTTCCCATTTCTCCATTGCCTGTCCTGCGTTTCTGTTTTTTCCACTTTTTCAGGATGGCCCTTTTGACCGATGCAAAGTGAGACTTCTTTGTAGTGCTGATTTGCATTGCCTGCTTGATTGGTTGGCCAAAAAGGGCTTGAGTGTTTTTTCCTGAATATATTCAGGAAAAAAGGCCTACGCCCTTTTTGGCCATCTGCACTCTAGTCGACGTTTTGCAGCATTTCATGTGCTTTAAAGGCGAGTCCAATCTACCTCTTGAAAACAGTTTCCTGCAATTCTGTCTCGCTTTCAAATCCTCTTCGTTGCCTTACCTCAATATATTTTTGGACGATAGTTTTCATTTATAACCCTGCAGCTTTGTGAATTGCAGTGCCCCTGAGGTCCATTTGTCAACACGATTTTTGGGGAGCTGCCCGCAGAACCGCAGGATTGCTTCAGGCCCTATTCTGGTTCTGGGGGGCAGGTGAGCCTTTGGTTAATTCTTCGTCCTGATTGGAAATTAGAGCGACGTGCGCCTGTGCAAACACCTGGAGCTAGTCTCTCATTGTTTCCCCCTCATCCTGTTCATCCTCCGGATAAATTGCAAACTGTACTAAACAGGGGGTTACAGGTGTTGATTCTCCAACTGGGTAGATTGTTAGTGAAGCCGCTGGAATGGCGAACCCACGCACTAGCAGATCGGAAATTAGGTGCGTTTTAGAAACCTTTCCCGATCACACAGTGTACCATGCTCTGGGTTTCCCATGCATGTTTTAGCTGTAGGAAGATTCCCTTCCACCTGGATATTTGCGACCCATATATTGGATACCATGCCGTATTACTTTAAAGGGTCTGCCTTTGCGCTCCAAACCTCAAAAATCCTCTCATCCCCAAGCGTGTCCAGCGTTATGTCTCATCCGGCTGTGGGTCTGGATATGCTCAATGCAGGTTGCATCACATCCACTGAATGAATTTTGTAAGAATTTCTCTCTCTTTCTCTGTCTTTTTATTGTGTGTAATTTATTTTTATAATGGGGTTTAGATTATTTTCACTGCTGTGTTTATGCCGATTTGTACCCACTTGACTCACTGACAGAGAGATATCAGTAAATATTTTTCAACATTCTTACTAGTCAGATATATGCTTCTGCGGAGAATAGAGTGTGTTGAGTCCAGTTCATTGAGAAATGAGTAGATCTGGTCTATTGCATATTTGGTTTATGGAACGGTGTCTGAGCTAACTTCAAACTCTTGTTTTATGCATCACCTCACATCTGCTTTCCCCTTCAGCAGCCATAAGTGTGCTTTCTAAATGTGTGACTCTGTTCTGTTTCGTAATTCAGTTTACATAGAGCGAATTTTACCTTCTCTGTCTATGGGCTATCTTATGTTAAGTTTCTTTTTCTCTGTGACTTATTTCACTTAGAATCATTGTACCTAAATCGACTCACTGTGCTGCTACTAGGCTTATGACATTGATTCCATGGCTGAGTGATATTCCACTGTACATATGTACCACAGCTTCTTTATCCATTTTTCTCTTTTCTGGGATATTTAAGGTGTACCGAAGTCGAGATTCTTTTAAACAGAGCAGCCTTATACTTGGGGGTGCTTGTGTCCTGTCAATGTTCGGTTTTCCCATGATATACGCCCTTGAGTGGAAGTGCCCTATGCTCAGTAGGCCTGTTTTTTACATGCTTTAGGAAACACCATACACTTCTCCAGAGTGGCCGTTGGCAACTTACATTCCGCCCATCAGCGTAACAAGGCTCCCTTTTCTCCATGGCCTGTCCTGCATTTCTACTTTTTCCACTTTTTCAGGATGGCCCTTTTGACCGATGCAAAGTGACACATCTTTGTAGTGCTGATTTGCTTTTCTTGCTTGTTTGGTCCGCCAAAAAGGGCTTGGGTGTTTTTTCCTGTATATATTCAGGAAAAAAGGCCTACGCCCTTTTTGGCCAACTGCACCATAGTAGACGTTTTGCAGATTTTTATGTGATTTAAAGGCGAGTCCAAACTACCTCTTGAAAACTGTTTTCTGCAATTCTGTCTCGCTTTCAAATCCTCTTCGTTGCCTTACTTCAATATATTTTAGGATGAGAGTTTTCATTTATAACCCTGCAGGTTTGTGAATTGCAGTGCCCCTGAGGTCCATTTTTCAACTCTCTTTTTTGGGAGCTGGCCACAAAACCGCAGGATTGCTTCAGGCCCTATTCTGGTTCCGGGCGGCAGTGAGCCTTTGGGTAATTCTTCGTCCTGATTGGAAATTAGAGTGACGTGTGCCTGTCCAAACACCTGGAGCTATTCTCTCATTGATTCCCCCTCATCCCGTTCATCCTCCGGAAAAATTGCAAACTGTACGAAACAGGGGGTTACAGGTGCTGATTCTCCAAGTAGGGAGATTGTTAGTGATGTGGCTGGAATGGCGATCCCGCGCACCCGTAGATCAGAAATGAGGTGCATTTTAGAAACCTTTCCCGATCACACGGTGTACCATCCTCTGGGTTTCCCATGCATGCTTTAGGTGTAGGAAGATTCCCTTCCATCTGGACATTTGCGACCCATGGATTGGATACAACGCCGTATTACTTAAAAGGGTCTGCATTTGCTCTCCCAACCTCAACAATCCTCTCAGCCCTAAGCGTGTCCAGCGTTATGTCTCATCCGGCTGTGGTCTAGATGTGCTCAATCCAGGTTGCATCACATCCACTGAATGAATTTTGTAAGAATTTCTCTCTCTTTCACTGTCTTTTTATTGTGTGTAATTTACTTTTATAATGGGGTTTAGCTTATTTTCTCTGGTGTGTTCTTTCCGCTTTGTACCCACTTGATTCACTGACAGAGAGATATCAATAAATATTTTTCAAGATTCTTACTAGATAGATATATGCTTCTGCGTTGAAACGAGTGTGTTGAGTCCTGTTCATTGAGCAATGAGTAGATCTGGTGTATTGCGTATTTGATTTATGGAACGGTGTCTGAGCTAATTTCAAACTCTTGTTTTTGCATCACCTCACCTCTGCTTTCCTCTTAAGCAGCCATAAGTATGTTTTCTAAATGTGTGACTCTGTTCTGTTTCGTAATTCAGTTCACGTAGAGGGAATTTTACCTTCCCTGTCTAAGGGCTATCTTATGATAAGTTTCTTTTTCTGTGTGATTTATTTCACTTAGAATCATCGTACCTAAATCCACTCATTATGCTGCTACTAGGCTTATGACATTGATTTCATGGCTGAGTGGTATTCCACTGTACATAATTGCCACAGCTTCTGTATTCATTTTTCTCTTTCCTGGGATACTTAAGGTGGACCGAAGTAGAGATTCTTGTAAACAGGGCAGCCCTAAACTTTGGGGTGCTTGTGTCCTTTCGATATTTGGTTTTCCCAAGATATACGCCCTTGGGCGGAAGTGCCCTATGCTCTGTAGCTGTGTTTTTTCGATGTTTTAGGAGACACCATGCACTTCTCCAGAGTGGCCGTTGGCAACTTACATTCCGCCCATCAGCGTAACAAGGTTCCCATTTCTCCATTGCCTGTCCTGCGTTTCTGTTTTTTCCACTTTTTCAGGATGGCCCTTTTGACCGATGCAAAGTGAGACTTCTTTGTAGTGCTGATTTGCATTGCCTGCTTGATTGGTTGGCCAAAAAGGGCTTGAGTGTTTTTTCCTGAATATATTCAGGAAAAAAGGCCTACGCCCTTTTTGGCCATCTGCACTATAGTCGACGTTTTGCAGCATTTCATGTGCTTTAAAGGCGAGTCCAATCTACCTCTTGAAAACAGTTTCCTGCAATTCTGTCTCGCTTTCAAATCCTCTTCGTTGCCTTACCTCAATATATTTTTGGACGATAGTTTTCATTTATAACCCTGCAGCTTTGTGAATTGCAGTGCCCCTGAGGTCCATTTGTCAACACGATTTTTGGGGAGCTGCCCGCAGAACCGCAGGATTGCTTCAGGCCCTATTCTGGTTCTGGGGGGCAGGTGAGCCTTTGGTTAATTCTTCGTCCTGATTGGAAATTAGAGCGACGTGCGCCTGTGCAAACACCTGGAGCTAGTCTCTCATTGTTTCCCCCTCATCCTGTTCATCCTCCGGATAAATTGCAAACTGTACTAAACAGGGGGTTACAGGTGTTGATTCTCCAACTGGGTAGATTGTTAGTGAAGCCGCTGGAATGGCGAACCCACGCACTAGCAGATCGGAAATTAGGTGCGTTTTAGAAACCTTTCCCGATCACACAGTGTACCATGCTCTGGGTTTCCCATGCATGTTTTAGCTGTAGGAAGATTCCCTTCCACCTGGATATTTGCGACCCATATATTGGATACCATGCCGTATTACTTTAAAGGGTCTGCCTTTGCGCTCCAAACCTCAAAAATCCTCTCATCCCCAAGCGTGTCCAGCGTTATGTCTCATCCGGCTGTGGGTCTGGATATGCTCAATGCAGGTTGCATCACATCCACTGAATGAATTTTGTAAGAATTTCTCTCTCTTTCTCTGTCTTTTTATTGTGTGTAATTTATTTTTATAATGGGGTTTAGATTATTTTCACTGCTGTGTTTATGCCGATTTGTACCCACTTGACTCACTGACAGAGAGATATCAGTAAATATTTTTCAACATTCTTACTAGTCAGATATATGCTTCTGCGGAGAATAGAGTGTGTTGAGTCCAGTTCATTGAGAAATGAGTAGATCTGGTCTATTGCATATTTGGTTTATGGAACGGTGTCTGAGCTAACTTCAAACTCTTGTTTTATGCATCACCTCACATCTGCTTTCCCCTTCAGCAGCCATAAGTGTGCTTTCTAAATGTGTGACTCTGTTCTGTTTCGTAATTCAGTTTACATAGAGCGAATTTTACCTTCTCTGTCTATGGGCTATCTTATGTTAAGTTTCTTTTTCTGTGTGACTTATTTCACTTAGAATCATTGTACCTAAATCGACTCACTGTGCTGCTACTAGGCTTATGACATTGATTCCATGGCTGAGTGATATTCCACTGTACATATGTACCACAGCTTCTTTATCCATTTTTCTCTTTTCTGGGATATTTAAGGTGTACCGAAGTCGAGATTCTTTTAAACAGAGCAGCCTTATACTTGGGGGTGCTTGTGTCCTGTCAATGTTCGGTTTTCCCATGATATACGCCCTTGAGTGGAAGTGCCCTATGCTCAGTAGGCCTGTTTTTTACATGCTTTAGGAAACACCATACACTTCTCCAGAGTGGCCGTTGGCAACTTACATTCCGCCCATCAGCGTAACAAGGCTCCCTTTTCTCCATGGCCTGTCCTGCATTTCTACTTTTTCCACTTTTTCAGGATGGCCCTTTTGACCGATGCAAAGTGACACATCTTTGTAGTGCTGATTTGCTTTTCTTGCTTGTTTGGTCCGCCAAAAAGGGCTTGGGTGTTTTTTCCTGTATATATTCAGGAAAAAAGGCCTACGCCCTTTTTGGCCAACTGCACCATAGTAGACGTTTTGCAGATTTTTATGTGATTTAAAGGCGAGTCCAAACTACCTCTTGAAAACTGTTTTCTGCAATTCTGTCTCGCTTTCAAATCCTCTTCGTTGCCTTACTTCAATATATTTTAGGATGAGAGTTTTCATTTATAACCCTGCAGGTTTGTGAATTGCAGTGCCCCTGAGGTCCATTTTTCAACTCTCTTTTTTGGGAGCTGGCCACAAAACCGCAGGATTGCTTCAGGCCCTATTCTGGTTCCGGGCGGCAGTGAGCCTTTGGGTAATTCTTCGTCCTGATTGGAAATTAGAGTGACGTGTGCCTGTCCAAACACCTGGAGCTATTCTCTCATTGATTCCCCCTCATCCCGTTCATCCTCCGGAAAAATTGCAAACTGTACGAAACAGGGGGTTACAGGTGCTGATTCTCCAAGTAGGGAGATTGTTAGTGATGTGGCTGGAATGGCGATCCCGCGCACCCGTAGATCAGAAATGAGGTGCATTTTAGAAACCTTTCCCGATCACACGGTGTACCATCCTCTGGGTTTCCCATGCATGCTTTAGGTGTAGGAAGATTCCCTTCCATCTGGACATTTGCGACCCATGGATTGGATACAACGCCGTATTACTTAAAAGGGTCTGCATTTGCTCTCCCAACCTCAACAATCCTCTCAGCCCTAAGCGTGTCCAGCGTTATGTCTCATCCGGCTGTGGTCTAGATGTGCTCAATCCAGGTTGCATCACATCCACTGAATGAATTTTGTAAGAATTTCTCTCTCTTTCACTGTCTTTTTATTGTGTGTAATTTACTTTTATAATGGGGTTTAGCTTATTTTCTCTGGTGTGTTCTTTCCGCTTTGTACCCACTTGATTCACTGACAGAGAGATATCAATAAATATTTTTCAAGATTCTTACTAGATAGATATATGCTTCTGCGTTGAATCGAGTGTGTTGAGTCCTGTTCATTGAGCAATGAGTAGATCTGGTGTATTGCGTATTTGATTTATGGAACGGTGTCTGAGCTAATTTCAAACTCTTGTTTTTGCATCACCTCACCTCTGCTTTCCTCTTAAGCAGCCATAAGTATGTTTTCTAAATGTGTGACTCTGTTCTGTTTCGTAATTCAGTTCACGTAGAGGGAATTTTACCTTCCCTGTCTAAGGGCTATCTTATGATAAGTTTCTTTTTCTGTGTGATTTATTTCACTTAGAATCATCGTACCTAAATCCACTCATTATGCTGCTACTAGGCTTATGACATTGATTTCATGGCTGAGTGGTATTCCACTGTACATAATTGCCACAGCTTCTGTATTCATTTTTCTCTTTCCTGGGATACTTAAGGTGGACCGAAGTAGAGATTCTCGTAAACAGGGCAGCCCTAAACTTTGGGGTGCTTGTGTCCTTTCGATATTTGGTTTTCCCAAGATATACGCCCTTGGGCGGAAGTGCCCTATGCTCTGTAGCTGTGTTTTTTCGATGTTTTAGGAGACACCATGCACTTCTCCAGAGTGGCCGTTGGCAACTTACATTCCGCCCATCAGCGTAACAAGGTTCCCATTTCTCCATTGCCTGTCCTGCATTTCTGTTTTTTCCACTTTTTCAGGATGGCCCTTTTGACCGACGCAAAGTGAGACTTCTTTGTAGTGCTGATTTGCATTGCCTGCTTGATTGGTTGGCCAAAAAGGGCTTGAGTGTTTTTTCCTGAATATATTCAGGAAAAAAGGCCTACGCCCTTTTTGGCCATCTGCACTCTAGTCGACGTTTTGCAGCATTTCATGTGCTTTAAAGGCGAGTCCAATCTACCTCTTGAAAACAGTTTCCTGCAATTCTGTCTCGCTTTCAAATCCTCTTCGTTGCCTTACCTCAATATATTTTTGGACGATAGTTTTCATTTATAACCCTGCAGCTTTGTGAATTGCAGTGCCCCTGAGGTCCATTTGTCAACACGATTTTTGGGGAGCTGCCCGCAGAACCGCAGGATTGCTTCAGGCCCTATTCTGGTTCTGGGGGGCAGGTGAGCCTTTGGTTAATTCTTCGTCCTGATTGGAAATTAGAGCGACGTGCGCCTGTGCAAACACCTGGAGCTAGTCTCTCATTGTTTCCCCCTCATCCTGTTCATCCTCCGGATAAATTGCAAACTGTACTAAACAGGGGGTTACAGGTGTTGATTCTCCAACTGGGTAGATTGTTAGTGAAGCCGCTGGAATGGCGAACCCACGCACTAGCAGATCGGAAATTAGGTGCGTTTTAGAAACCTTTCCCGATCACACAGTGTACCATGCTCTGGGTTTCCCATGCATGTTTTAGCTGTAGGAAGATTCCCTTCCACCTGGATATTTGCGACCCATATATAGGATACCATGCCGTATTACTTTAAAGGGTCTGCCTTTGCGCTCCAAACCTCAAAAATCCTCTCATCCCCAAGCGTGTCCAGCGTTATGTCTCATCCGGCTGTGGGTCTGGATATGCTCAATGCAGGTTGCATCACATCCACTGAATGAATTTTGTAAGAATTTCTCTCTCTTTCTCTGTCTTTTTATTGTGTGTAATTTATTTTTATAATGGGGTTTAGATTATTTTCACTGCTGTGTTTATGCCGATTTGTACCCACTTGACTCACTGACAGAGAGATATCAGTAAATATTTTTCAACATTCTTACTAGTCAGATATATGCTTCTGCGGAGAATAGAGTGTGTTGAGTCCAGTTCATTGAGAAATGAGTAGATCTGGTCTATTGCATATTTGGTTTCTGGAACGGTGTCTGAGCTAACTTCAAACTCTTGTTTTATGCATCACCTCACATCTGCTTTCCCCTTCAGCAGCCATAAGTGTGCTTTCTAAATGTGTGACTCTGTTCTGTTTCGTAATTCAGTTTACATAGAGCGAATTTTACCTTCTCTGTCTATGGGCTATCTTATGTTAAGTTTCTTTTTCTGTGTGACTTATTTCACTTAGAATCATTGTACCTAAATCGACTCACTGTGCTGCTACTAGGCTTATGACATTGATTCCATGGCTGAGTGATATTCCACTGTACATATGTACCACAGCTTCTTTATCCATTTTTCTCTTTTCTGGGATATTTAAGGTGTACCGAAGTCGAGATTCTTTTAAACAGAGCAGCCTTATACTTGGGGGTGCTTGTGTCCTGTCAATGTTCGGTTTTCCCATGATATACGCCCTTGAGTGGAAGTGCCCTATGCTCAGTAGGCCTGTTTTTTACATGCTTTAGGAAACACCATACACTTCTCCAGAGTGGCCGTTGGCAACTTACATTCCGCCCATCAGCGTAACAAGGCTCCCTTTTCTCCATGGCCTGTCCTGCATTTCTACTTTTTCCACTTTTTCAGGATGGCCCTTTTGACCGATGCAAAGTGACACATCTTTGTAGTGCTGATTTGCTTTTCTTGCTTGTTTGGTCCGCCAAAAAGGGCTTGGGTGTTTTTTCCTGTATATATTCAGGAAAAAAGGCCTACGCCCTTTTTGGCCAACTGCACCATAGTAGACGTTTTGCAGATTTTTATGTGATTTAAAGGCGAGTCCAAACTACCTCTTGAAAACTGTTTTCTGCAATTCTGTCTCGCTTTCAAATCCTCTTCGTTGCCTTACTTCAATATATTTTAGGATGAGAGTTTTCATTTATAACCCTGCAGGTTTGTGAATTGCAGTGCCCCTGAGGTCCATTTTTCAACTCTCTTTTTTGGGAGCTGGCCACAAAACCGCAGGATTGCTTCAGGCCCTATTCTGGTTCCGGGCGGCAGTGAGCCTTTGGGTAATTCTTCGTCCTGATTGGAAATTAGAGTGACGTGTGCCTGTCCAAACACCTGGAGCTATTCTCTCATTGATTCCCCCTCATCCCGTTCATCCTCCGGAAAAATTGCAAACTGTACGAAACAGGGGGTTACAGGTGCTGATTCTCCAAGTAGGGAGATTGTTAGTGATGTGGCTGGAATGGCGATCCCGCGCACCCGTAGATCAGAAATGAGGTGCATTTTAGAAACCTTTCCCGATCACACGGTGTACCATCCTCTGGGTTTCCCATGCATGCTTTAGGTGTAGGAAGATTCCCTTCCATCTGGACATTTGCGACCCATGGATTGGATACAACGCCGTATTACTTAAAAGGGTCTGCATTTGCTCTCCCAACCTCAACAATCCTCTCAGCCCTAAGCGTGTCCAGCGTTATGTCTCATCCGGCTGTGGTCTAGATGTGCTCAATCCAGGTTGCATCACATCCACTGAATGAATTTTGTAAGAATTTCTCTCTCTTTCACTGTCTTTTTATTGTGTGTAATTTACTTTTATAATGGGGTTTAGCTTATTTTCTCTGGTGTGTTCTTTCCGCTTTGTACCCACTTGATTCACTGACAGAGAGATATCAATAAATATTTTTCAAGATTCTTACTAGATAGATATATGCTTCTGCGTTGAATCGAGTGTGTTGAGTCCTGTTCATTGAGCAATGAGTAGATCTGGTGTATTGCGTATTTGATTTATGGAACGGTGTCTGAGCTAATTTCAAACTCTTGTTTTTGCATCACCTCACCTCTGCTTTCCTCTTAAGCAGCCATAAGTATGTTTTCTAAATGTGTGACTCTGTTCTGTTTCGTAATTCAGTTCACGTAGAGGGAATTTTACCTTCCCTGTCTAAGGGCTATCTTATGATAAGTTTCTTTTTCTGTGTGATTTATTTCACTTAGAATCATCGTACCTAAATCCACTCATTATGCTGCTACTAGGCTTATGACATTGATTTCATGGCTGAGTGGTATTCCACTGTACATAATTGCCACAGCTTCTGTATTCATTTTTCTCTTTCCTGGGATACTTAAGGTGGACCGAAGTAGAGATTCTCGTAAACAGGGCAGCCCTAAACTTTGGGGTGCTTGTGTCCTTTCGATATTTGGTTTTCCCAAGATATACGCCCTTGGGCGGAAGTGCCCTATGCTCTGTAGCTGTGTTTTTTCGATGTTTTAGGAGACACCATGCACTTCTCCAGAGTGGCCGTTGGCAACTTACATTCCGCCCATCAGCGTAACAAGGTTCCCATTTCTCCATTGCCTGTCCTGCATTTCTGTTTTTTCCACTTTTTCAGGATGGCCCTTTTGACCGACGCAAAGTGAGACTTCTTTGTAGTGCTGATTTGCATTGCCTGCTTGATTGGTTGGCCAAAAAGGGCTTGAGTGTTTTTTCCTGAATATATTCAGGAAAAAAGGCCTACGCCCTTTTTGGCCATCTGCACTCTAGTCGACGTTTTGCAGCATTTCATGTGCTTTAAAGGCGAGTCCAATCTACCTCTTGAAAACAGTTTCCTGCAATTCTGTCTCGCTTTCAAATCCTCTTCGTTGCCTTACCTCAATATATTTTTGGACGATAGTTTTCATTTATAACCCTGCAGCTTTGTGAATTGCAGTGCCCCTGAGGTCCATTTGTCAACACGATTTTTGGGGAGCTGCCCGCAGAACCGCAGGATTGCTTCAGGCCCTATTCTGGTTCTGGGGGGCAGGTGAGCCTTTGGTTAATTCTTCGTCCTGATTGGAAATTAGAGCGACGTGCGCCTGTGCAAACACCTGGAGCTAGTCTCTCATTGTTTCCCCCTCATCCTGTTCATCCTCCGGATAAATTGCAAACTGTACTAAACAGGGGGTTACAGGTGTTGATTCTCCAACTGGGTAGATTGTTAGTGAAGCCGCTGGAATGGCGAACCCACGCACTAGCAGATCGGAAATTAGGTGCGTTTTAGAAACCTTTCCCGATCACACAGTGTACCATGCTCTGGGTTTCCCATGCATGTTTTAGCTGTAGGAAGATTCCCTTCCACCTGGATATTTGCGACCCATATATAGGATACCATGCCGTATTACTTTAAAGGGTCTGCCTTTGCGCTCCAAACCTCAAAAATCCTCTCATCCCCAAGCGTGTCCAGCGTTATGTCTCATCCGGCTGTGGGTCTGGATATGCTCAATGCAGGTTGCATCACATCCACTGAATGAATTTTGTAAGAATTTCTCTCTCTTTCTCTGTCTTTTTATTGTGTGTAATTTATTTTTATAATGGGGTTTAGATTATTTTCACTGCTGTGTTTATGCCGATTTGTACCCACTTGACTCACTGACAGAGAGATATCAGTAAATATTTTTCAACATTCTTACTAGTCAGATATATGCTTCTGCGGAGAATAGAGTGTGTTGAGTCCAGTTCATTGAGAAATGAGTAGATCTGGTCTATTGCATATTTGGTTTCTGGAACGGTGTCTGAGCTAACTTCAAACTCTTGTTTTATGCATCACCTCACATCTGCTTTCCCCTTCAGCAGCCATAAGTGTGCTTTCTAAATGTGTGACTCTGTTCTGTTTCGTAATTCAGTTTACATAGAGCGAATTTTACCTTCTCTGTCTATGGGCTATCTTATGTTAAGTTTCTTTTTCTGTGTGACTTATTTCACTTAGAATCATTGTACCTAAATCGACTCACTGTGCTGCTACTAGGCTTATGACATTGATTCCATGGCTGAGTGATATTCCACTGTACATATGTACCACAGCTTCTTTATCCATTTTTCTCTTTTCTGGGATATTTAAGGTGTACCGAAGTCGAGATTCTTTTAAACAGAGCAGCCTTATACTTGGGGGTGCTTGTGTCCTGTCAATGTTCGGTTTTCCCATGATATACGCCCTTGAGTGGAAGTGCCCTATGCTCAGTAGGCCTGTTTTTTACATGCTTTAGGAAACACCATACACTTCTCCAGAGTGGCCGTTGGCAACTTACATTCCGCCCATCAGCGTAACAAGGCTCCCTTTTCTCCATGGCCTGTCCTGCATTTCTACTTTTTCCACTTTTTCAGGATGGCCCTTTTGACCGATGCAAAGTGACACATCTTTGTAGTGCTGATTTGCTTTTCTTGCTTGTTTGGTCCGCCAAAAAGGGCTTGGGTGTTTTTTCCTGTATATATTCAGGAAAAAAGGCCTACGCCCTTTTTGGCCAACTGCACCATAGTAGACGTTTTGCAGATTTTTATGTGATTTAAAGGCGAGTCCAAACTACCTCTTGAAAACTGTTTTCTGCAATTCTGTCTCGCTTTCAAATCCTCTTCGTTGCCTTACTTCAATATATTTTAGGATGAGAGTTTTCATTTATAACCCTGCAGGTTTGTGAATTGCAGTGCCCCTGAGGTCCATTTTTCAACTCTCTTTTTTGGGAGCTGGCCACAAAACCGCAGGATTGCTTCAGGCCCTATTCTGGTTCCGGGCGGCAGTGAGCCTTTGGGTAATTCTTCGTCCTGATTGGAAATTAGAGTGACGTGTGCCTGTCCAAACACCTGGAGCTATTCTCTCATTGATTCCCCCTCATCCCGTTCATCCTCCGGAAAAATTGCAAACTGTACGAAACAGGGGGTTACAGGTGCTGATTCTCCAAGTAGGGAGATTGTTAGTGATGTGGCTGGAATGGCGATCCCGCGCACCCGTAGATCAGAAATGAGGTGCATTTTAGAAACCTTTCCCGATCACACGGTGTACCATCCTCTGGGTTTCCCATGCATGCTTTAGGTGTAGGAAGATTCCCTTCCATCTGGACATTTGCGACCCATGGATTGGATACAACGCCGTATTACTTAAAAGGGTCTGCATTTGCTCTCCCAACCTCAACAATCCTCTCAGCCCTAAGCGTGTCCAGCGTTATGTCTCATCCGGCTGTGGTCTAGATGTGCTCAATCCAGGTTGCATCACATCCACTGAATGAATTTTGTAAGAATTTCTCTCTCTTTCACTGTCTTTTTATTGTGTGTAATTTACTTTTATAATGGGGTTTAGCTTATTTTCTCTGGTGTGTTCTTTCCGCTTTGTACCCACTTGATTCACTGACAGAGAGATATCAATAAATATTTTTCAAGATTCTTACTAGATAGATATATGCTTCTGCGTTGAATCGAGTGTGTTGAGTCCTGTTCATTGAGCAATGAGTAGATCTGGTGTATTGCGTATTTGATTTATGGAACGGTGTCTGAGCTAATTTCAAACTCTTGTTTTTGCATCACCTCACCTCTGCTTTCCTCTTAAGCAGCCATAAGTATGTTTTCTAAATGTGTGACTCTGTTCTGTTTCGTAATTCAGTTCACGTAGAGGGAATTTTACCTTCCCTGTCTAAGGGCTATCTTATGATAAGTTTCTTTTTCTGTGTGATTTATTTCACTTAGAATCATCGTACCTAAATCCACTCATTATGCTGCTACTAGGCTTATGACATTGATTTCATGGCTGAGTGGTATTCCACTGTACATAATTGCCACAGCTTCTGTATTCATTTTTCTCTTTCCTGGGATACTTAAGGTGGACCGAAGTAGAGATTCTCGTAAACAGGGCAGCCCTAAACTTTGGGGTGCTTGTGTCCTTTCGATATTTGGTTTTCCCAAGATATACGCCCTTGGGCGGAAGTGCCCTATGCTCTGTAGCTGTGTTTTTTCGATGTTTTAGGAGACACCATGCACTTCTCCAGAGTGGCCGTTGGCAACTTACATTCCGCCCATCAGCGTAACAAGGTTCCCATTTCTCCATTGCCTGTCCTGCATTTCTGTTTTTTCCACTTTTTCAGGATGGCCCTTTTGACCGACGCAAAGTGAGACTTCTTTGTAGTGCTGATTTGCATTGCCTGCTTGATTGGTTGGCCAAAAAGGGCTTGAGTGTTTTTTCCTGAATATATTCAGGAAAAAAGGCCTACGCCCTTTTTGGCCATCTGCACTCTAGTCGACGTTTTGCAGCATTTCATGTGCTTTAAAGGCGAGTCCAATCTACCTCTTGAAAACAGTTTCCTGCAATTCTGTCTCGCTTTCAAATCCTCTTCGTTGCCTTACCTCAATATATTTTTGGACGATAGTTTTCATTTATAACCCTGCAGCTTTGTGAATTGCAGTGCCCCTGAGGTCCATTTGTCAACACGATTTTTGGGGAGCTGCCCGCAGAACCGCAGGATTGCTTCAGGCCCTATTCTGGTTCTGGGGGGCAGGTGAGCCTTTGGTTAATTCTTCGTCCTGATTGGAAATTAGAGCGACGTGCGCCTGTGCAAACACCTGGAGCTAGTCTCTCATTGTTTCCCCCTCATCCTGTTCATCCTCCGGATAAATTGCAAACTGTACTAAACAGGGGGTTACAGGTGTTGATTCTCCAACTGGGTAGATTGTTAGTGAAGCCGCTGGAATGGCGAACCCACGCACTAGCAGATCGGAAATTAGGTGCGTTTTAGAAACCTTTCCCGATCACACAGTGTACCATGCTCTGGGTTTCCCATGCATGTTTTAGCTGTAGGAAGATTCCCTCCCACCTGGATATTTGCGACCCATATATTGGATACCATGCCGTATTACTTTAAAGGGTCTGCCTTTGCGCTCCAAACCTCAAAAATCCTCTCATCCCCAAGCATGTCCAGCGTTATGTCTCATCCGGCTGTGGGTCTGGATATGCTCAATGCAGGTTGCATCACATCCACTGAATGAATTTTGTAAGAATTTCTCTCTCTTTCTCTGTCTTTTTATTGTGTGTAATTTATTTTTATAATGGGGTTTAGATTATTTTCACTGCTGTGTTTATGCCGATTTGTACCCACTTGACTCACTGACAGAGAGATATCAGTAAATATTTTTCAACATTCTTACTAGTCAGATATATGCTTCTGCGGAGAATAGAGTGTGTTGAGTCCAGTTCATTGAGAAATGAGTAGATCTGGTCTATTGCATATTTGGTTTCTGGAACGGTGTCTGAGCTAACTTCAAACTCTTGTTTTATGCATCACCTCACATCTGCTTTCCCCTTCAGCAGCCATAAGTGTGCTTTCTAAATGTGTGACTCTGTTCTGTTTCGTAATTCAGTTTACATAGAGCGAATTTTACCTTCTCTGTCTATGGGCTATCTTATGTTAAGTTTCTTTTTCTGTGTGACTTATTTCACTTAGAATCATTGTACCTAAATCGACTCACTGTGCTGCTACTAGGCTTATGACATTGATTCCATGGCTGAGTGATATTCCACTGTACATATGTACCACAGCTTCTTTATCCATTTTTCTCTTTTCTGGGATATTTAAGGTGTACCGAAGTCGAGATTCTTTTAAACAGAGCAGCCTTATACTTGGGGGTGCTTGTGTCCTGTCAATGTTCGGTTTTCCCATGATATACGCCCTTGAGTGGAAGTGCCCTATGCTCAGTAGGTCTGTTTTTTACATGCTTTAGGAAACACCATACACTTCTCCAGAGTGGCCGTTGGCAACTTACATTCCGCCCATCAGCGTAACAAGGCTCCCTTTTCTCCATGGCCTGTCCTGCATTTCTACTTTTTCCACTTTTTCAGGATGGCCCTTTTGACCGATGCAAAGTGACACATCTTTGTAGTGCTGATTTGCTTTTCTTGCTTGTTTGGTCCGCCAAAAAGGGCTTGGGTGTTTTTTCCTGTATATATTCAGGAAAAAAGGCCTACGCCCTTTTTGGCCAACTGCACCATAGTAGACGTTTTGCAGATTTTTATGTGATTTAAAGGCGAGTCCAAACTACCTCTTGAAAACTGTTTTCTGCAATTCTGTCTCGCTTTCAAATCCTCTTCGTTGCCTTACTTCAATATATTTTAGGATGAGAGTTTTCATTTATAACCCTGCAGGTTTGTGAATTGCAGTGCCCCTGAGGTCCATTTTTCAACTCTCTTTTTTGGGAGCTGGCCACAAAACCGCAGGATTGCTTCAGGCCCTATTCTGGTTCCGGGCGGCAGTGAGCCTTTGGGTAATTCTTCGTCCTGATTGGAAATTAGAGTGACGTGTGCCTGTCCAAACACCTGGAGCTATTCTCTCATTGATTCCCCCTCATCCCGTTCATCCTCCGGAAAAATTGCAAACTGTACGAAACAGGGGGTTACAGGTGCTGATTCTCCAAGTAGGGAGATTGTTAGTGATGTGGCTGGAATGGCGATCCCGCGCACCCGTAGATCAGAAATGAGGTGCATTTTAGAAACCTTTCCCGATCACACGGTGTACCATCCTCTGGGTTTCCCATGCATGCTTTAGGTGTAGGAAGATTCCCTTCCATCTGGACATTTGCGACCCATGGATTGGATACAACGCCGTATTACTTAAAAGGGTCTGCATTTGCTCTCCCAACCTCAACAATCCTCTCAGCCCTAAGCGTGTCCAGCGTTATGTCTCATCCGGCTGTGGTCTAGATGTGCTCAATCCAGGTTGCATCACATCCACTGAATGAATTTTGTAAGAATTTCTCTCTCTTTCACTGTCTTTTTATTGTGTGTAATTTACTTTTATAATGGGGTTTAGCTTATTTTCTCTGGTGTGTTCTTTCCGCTTTGTACCCACTTGATTCACTGACAGAGAGATATCAATAAATATTTTTCAAGATTCTTACTAGATAGATATATGCTTCTGCGTTGAAACGAGTGTGTTGAGTCCTGTTCATTGAGCAATGAGTAGATCTGGTGTATTGCGTATTTGATTTATGGAACGGTGTCTGAGCTAATTTCAAACTCTTGTTTTTGCATCACCTCACCTCTGCTTTCCTCTTAAGCAGCCATAAGTATGTTTTCTAAATGTGTGACTCTGTTCTGTTTCGTAATTCAGTTCACGTAGAGGGAATTTTACCTTCCCTGTCTAAGGGCTATCTTATGATAAGTTTCTTTTTCTGTGTGATTTATTTCACTTAGAATCATCGTACCTAAATCCACTCATTATGCTGCTACTAGGCTTATGACATTGATTTCATGGCTGAGTGGTATTCCACTGTACATAATTGCCACAGCTTCTGTATTCATTTTTCTCTTTCCTGGGATACTTAAGGTGGACCGAAGTAGAGATTCTTGTAAACAGGGCAGCCCTAAACTTTGGGGTGCTTGTGTCCTTTCGATATTTGGTTTTCCCAAGATATACGCCCTTGGGCGGAAGTGCCCTATGCTCTGTAGCTGTGTTTTTTCGATGTTTTAGGAGACACCATGCACTTCTCCAGAGTGGCCGTTGGCAACTTACATTCCGCCCATCAGCGTAACAAGGTTCCCATTTCTCCATTGCCTGTCCTGCGTTTCTGTTTTTTCCACTTTTTCAGGATGGCCCTTTTGACCGATGCAAAGTGAGACTTCTTTGTAGTGCTGATTTGCATTGCCTGCTTGATTGGTTGGCCAAAAAGGGCTTGAGTGTTTTTTCCTGAATATATTCAGGAAAAAAGGCCTACGCCCTTTTTGGCCATCTGCACTCTAGTCGACGTTTTGCAGCATTTCATGTGCTTTAAAGGCGAGTCCAATCTACCTCTTGAAAACAGTTTCCTGCAATTCTGTCTCGCTTTCAAATCCTCTTCGTTGCCTTACCTCAATATATTTTTGGACGATAGTTTTCATTTATAACCCTGCAGCTTTGTGAATTGCAGTGCCCCTGAGGTCCATTTGTCAACACGATTTTTGGGGAGCTGCCCGCAGAACCGCAGGATTGCTTCAGGCCCTATTCTGGTTCTGGGGGGCAGGTGAGCCTTTGGTTAATTCTTCGTCCTGATTGGAAATTAGAGCGACGTGCGCCTGTGCAAACACCTGGAGCTAGTCTCTCATTGTTTCCCCCTCATCCTGTTCATCCTCCGGATAAATTGCAAACTGTACTAAACAGGGGGTTACAGGTGTTGATTCTCCAACTGGGTAGATTGTTAGTGAAGCCGCTGGAATGGCGAACCCACGCACTAGCAGATCGGAAATTAGGTGCGTTTTAGAAACCTTTCCCGATCACACAGTGTACCATGCTCTGGGTTTCCCATGCATGTTTTAGCTGTAGGAAGATTCCCTTCCACCTGGATATTTGCGACCCATATATTGGATACCATGCCGTATTACTTTAAAGGGTCTGCCTTTGCGCTCCAAACCTCAAAAATCCTCTCATCCCCAAGCGTGTCCAGCGTTATGTCTCATCCGGCTGTGGGTCTGGATATGCTCAATGCAGGTTGCATCACATCCACTGAATGAATTTTGTAGGAATTTCTCTCTCTTTCTCTGTCTTTTTATTGTGTGTAATTTATTTTTATAATGGGGTTTAGATTATTTTCACTGCTGTGTTTATGCCGATTTGTACCCACTTGACTCACTGACAGAGAGATATCAGTAAATATTTTTCAACATTCTTACTAGTCAGATATATGCTTCTGCGGAGAATAGAGTGTGTTGAGTCCAGTTCATTGAGAAATGAGTAGATCTGGTCTATTGCATATTTGGTTTATGGAACGGTGTCTGAGCTAACTTCAAACTCTTGTTTTATGCATCACCTCACATCTGCTTTCCCCTTCAGCAGCCATAAGTGTGCTTTCTAAATGTGTGACTCTGTTCTGTTTCGTAATTCAGTTTACATAGAGCGAATTTTACCTTCTCTGTCTATGGGCTATCTTATGTTAAGTTTCTTTTTCTGTGTGACTTATTTCACTTAGAATCATTGTACCTAAATCGACTCACTGTGCTGCTACTAGGCTTATGACATTGATTCCATGGCTGAGTGATATTCCACTGTACATATGTACCACAGCTTCTTTATCCATTTTTCTCTTTTCTGGGATATTTAAGGTGTACCGAAGTCGAGATTCTTTTAAACAGAGCAGCCTTATACTTGGGGGTGCTTGTGTCCTGTCAATGTTCGGTTTTCCCATGATATACGCCCTTGAGTGGAAGTGCCCTATGCTCAGTAGGCCTGTTTTTTACATGCTTTAGGAAACACCATACACTTCTCCAGAGTGGCCGTTGGCAACTTACATTCCGCCCATCAGCGTAACAAGGCTCCCTTTTCTCCATGGCCTGTCCTGCATTTCTACTTTTTCCACTTTTTCAGGATGGCCCTTTTGACCGATGCAAAGTGACACATCTTTGTAGTGCTGATTTGCTTTTCTTGCTTGTTTGGTCCGCCAAAAAGGGCTTGGGTGTTTTTTCCTGTATATATTCAGGAAAAAAGGCCTACGCCCTTTTTGGCCAACTGCACCATAGTAGACGTTTTGCAGATTTTTATGTGATTTAAAGGCGAGTCCAAACTACCTCTTGAAAACTGTTTTCTGCAATTCTGTCTCGCTTTCAAATCCTCTTCGTTGCCTTACTTCAATATATTTTAGGATGAGAGTTTTCATTTATAACCCTGCAGGTTTGTGAATTGCAGTGCCCCTGAGGTCCATTTTTCAACTCTCTTTTTTGGGAGCTGGCCACAAAACCGCAGGATTGCTTCAGGCCCTATTCTGGTTCCGGGCGGCAGTGAGCCTTTGGGTAATTCTTCGTCCTGATTGGAAATTAGAGTGACGTGTGCCTGTCCAAACACCTGGAGCTATTCTCTCATTGATTCCCCCTCATCCCGTTCATCCTCCGGAAAAATTGCAAACTGTACGAAACAGGGGGTTACAGGTGCTGATTCTCCAAGTAGGGAGATTGTTAGTGATGTGGCTGGAATGGCGATCCCGCGCACCCGTAGATCAGAAATGAGGTGCATTTTAGAAACCTTTCCCGATCACACGGTGTACCATCCTCTGGGTTTCCCATGCATGCTTTAGGTGTAGGAAGATTCCCTTCCATCTGGACATTTGCGACCCATGGATTGGATACAACGCCGTATTACTTAAAAGGGTCTGCATTTGCTCTCCCAACCTCAACAATCCTCTCAGCCCTAAGCGTGTCCAGCGTTATGTCTCATCCGGCTGTGGTCTAGATGTGCTCAATCCAGGTTGCATCACATCCACTGAATGAATTTTGTAAGAATTTCTCTCTCTTTCACTGTCTTTTTATTGTGTGTAATTTACTTTTATAATGGGGTTTAGCTTATTTTCTCTGGTGTGTTCTTTCCGCTTTGTACCCACTTGATTCACTGACAGAGAGATATCAATAAATATTTTTCAAGATTCTTACTAGATAGATATATGCTTCTGCGTTGAAACGAGTGTGTTGAGTCCTGTTCATTGAGCAATGAGTAGATCTGGTGTATTGCGTATTTGATTTATGGAACGGTGTCTGAGCTAATTTCAAACTCTTGTTTTTGCATCACCTCACCTCTGCTTTCCTCTTAAGCAGCCATAAGTATGTTTTCTAAATGTGTGACTCTGTTCTGTTTCGTAATTCAGTTCACGTAGAGGGAATTTTACCTTCCCTGTCTAAGGGCTATCTTATGATAAGTTTCTTTTTCTGTGTGATTTATTTCACTTAGAATCATCGTACCTAAATCCACTCATTATGCTGCTACTAGGCTTATGACATTGATTTCATGGCTGAGTGGTATTCCACTGTACATAATTGCCACAGCTTCTGTATTCATTTTTCTCTTTCCTGGGATACTTAAGGTGGACCGAAGTAGAGATTCTTGTAAACAGGGCAGCCCTAAACTTTGGGGTGCTTGTGTCCTTTCGATATTTGGTTTTCCCAAGATATACGCCCTTGGGCGGAAGTGCCCTATGCTCTGTAGCTGTGTTTTTTCGATGTTTTAGGAGACACCATGCACTTCTCCAGAGTGGCCGTTGGCAACTTACATTCCGCCCATCAGCGTAACAAGGTTCCCATTTCTCCATTGCCTGTCCTGCGTTTCTGTTTTTTCCACTTTTTCAGGATGGCCCTTTTGACCGATGCAAAGTGAGACTTCTTTGTAGTGCTGATTTGCATTGCCTGCTTGATTGGTTGGCCAAAAAGGGCTTGAGTGTTTTTTCCTGAATATATTCAGGAAAAAAGGCCTACGCCCTTTTTGGCCATCTGCACTATAGTCGACGTTTTGCAGCATTTCATGTGCTTTAAAGGCGAGTCCAATCTACCTCTTGAAAACAGTTTCCTGCAATTCTGTCTCGCTTTCAAATCCTCTTCGTTGCCTTACCTCAATATATTTTTGGACGATAGTTTTCATTTATAACCCTGCAGCTTTGTGAATTGCAGTGCCCCTGAGGTCCATTTGTCAACACGATTTTTGGGGAGCTGCCCGCAGAACCGCAGGATTGCTTCAGGCCCTATTCTGGTTCTGGGGGGCAGGTGAGCCTTTGGTTAATTCTTCGTCCTGATTGGAAATTAGAGCGACGTGCGCCTGTGCAAACACCTGGAGCTAGTCTCTCATTGTTTCCCCCTCATCCTGTTCATCCTCCGGATAAATTGCAAACTGTACTAAACAGGGGGTTACAGGTGTTGATTCTCCAACTGGGTAGATTGTTAGTGAAGCCGCTGGAATGGCGAACCCACGCACTAGCAGATCGGAAATTAGGTGCGTTTTAGAAACCTTTCCCGATCACACAGTGTACCATGCTCTGGGTTTCCCATGCATGTTTTAGCTGTAGGAAGATTCCCTTCCACCTGGATATTTGCGACCCATATATTGGATACCATGCCGTATTACTTTAAAGGGTCTGCCTTTGCGCTCCAAACCTCAAAAATCCTCTCATCCCCAAGCGTGTCCAGCGTTATGTCTCATCCGGCTGTGGGTCTGGATATGCTCAATGCAGGTTGCATCACATCCACTGAATGAATTTTGTAAGAATTTCTCTCTCTTTCTCTGTCTTTTTATTGTGTGTAATTTATTTTTATAATGGGGTTTAGATTATTTTCACTGCTGTGTTTATGCCGATTTGTACCCACTTGACTCACTGACAGAGAGATATCAGTAAATATTTTTCAACATTCTTACTAGTCAGATATATGCTTCTGCGGAGAATAGAGTGTGTTGAGTCCAGTTCATTGAGAAATGAGTAGATCTGGTCTATTGCATATTTGGTTTATGGAACGGTGTCTGAGCTAACTTCAAACTCTTGTTTTATGCATCACCTCACATCTGCTTTCCCCTTCAGCAGCCATAAGTGTGCTTTCTAAATGTGTGACTCTGTTCTGTTTCGTAATTCAGTTTACATAGAGCGAATTTTACCTTCTCTGTCTATGGGCTATCTTATGTTAAGTTTCTTTTTCTGTGTGACTTATTTCACTTAGAATCATTGTACCTAAATCGACTCACTGTGCTGCTACTAGGCTTATGACATTGATTCCATGGCTGAGTGATATTCCACTGTACATATGTACCACAGCTTCTTTATCCATTTTTCTCTTTTCTGGGATATTTAAGGTGTACCGAAGTCGAGATTCTTTTAAACAGAGCAGCCTTATACTTGGGGGTGCTTGTGTCCTGTCAATGTTCGGTTTTCCCATGATATACGCCCTTGAGTGGAAGTGCCCTATGCTCAGTAGGCCTGTTTTTTACATGCTTTAGGAAACACCATACACTTCTCCAGAGTGGCCGTTGGCAACTTACATTCCGCCCATCAGCGTAACAAGGCTCCCTTTTCTCCATGGCCTGTCCTGCATTTCTACTTTTTCCACTTTTTCAGGATGGCCCTTTTGACCGATGCAAAGTGACACATCTTTGTAGTGCTGATTTGCTTTTCTTGCTTGTTTGGTCCGCCAAAAAGGGCTTGGGTGTTTTTTCCTGTATATATTCAGGAAAAAAGGCCTACGCCCTTTTTGGCCAACTGCACCATAGTAGACGTTTTGCAGATTTTTATGTGATTTAAAGGCGAGTCCAAACTACCTCTTGAAAACTGTTTTCTGCAATTCTGTCTCGCTTTCAAATCCTCTTCGTTGCCTTACTTCAATATATTTTAGGATGAGAGTTTTCATTTATAACCCTGCAGGTTTGTGAATTGCAGTGCCCCTGAGGTCCATTTTTCAACTCTCTTTTTTGGGAGCTGGCCACAAAACCGCAGGATTGCTTCAGGCCCTATTCTGGTTCCGGGCGGCAGTGAGCCTTTGGGTAATTCTTCGTCCTGATTGGAAATTAGAGTGACGTGTGCCTGTCCAAACACCTGGAGCTATTCTCTCATTGATTCCCCCTCATCCCGTTCATCCTCCGGAAAAATTGCAAACTGTACGAAACAGGGGGTTACAGGTGCTGATTCTCCAAGTAGGGAGATTGTTAGTGATGTGGCTGGAATGGCGATCCCGCGCACCCGTAGATCAGAAATGAGGTGCATTTTAGAAACCTTTCCCGATCACACGGTGTACCATCCTCTGGGTTTCCCATGCATGCTTTAGGTGTAGGAAGATTCCCTTCCATCTGGACATTTGCGACCCATGGATTGGATACAACGCCGTATTACTTAAAAGGGTCTGCATTTGCTCTCCCAACCTCAACAATCCTCTCAGCCCTAAGCGTGTCCAGCGTTATGTCTCATCCGGCTGTGGTCTAGATGTGCTCAATCCAGGTTGCATCACATCCACTGAATGAATTTTGTAAGAATTTCTCTCTCTTTCACTGTCTTTTTATTGTGTGTAATTTACTTTTATAATGGGGTTTAGCTTATTTTCTCTGGTGTGTTCTTTCCGCTTTGTACCCACTTGATTCACTGACAGAGAGATATCAATAAATATTTTTCAAGATTCTTACTAGATAGATATATGCTTCTGCGTTGAATCGAGTGTGTTGAGTCCTGTTCATTGAGCAATGAGTAGATCTGGTGTATTGCGTATTTGATTTATGGAACGGTGTCTGAGCTAATTTCAAACTCTTGTTTTTGCATCACCTCACCTCTGCTTTCCTCTTAAGCAGCCATAAGTATGTTTTCTAAATGTGTGACTCTGTTCTGTTTCGTAATTCAGTTCACGTAGAGGGAATTTTACCTTCCCTGTCTAAGGGCTATCTTATGATAAGTTTCTTTTTCTGTGTGATTTATTTCACTTAGAATCATCGTACCTAAATCCACTCATTATGCTGCTACTAGGCTTATGACATTGATTTCATGGCTGAGTGGTATTCCACTGTACATAATTGCCACAGCTTCTGTATTCATTTTTCTCTTTCCTGGGATACTTAAGGTGGACCGAAGTAGAGATTCTCGTAAACAGGGCAGCCCTAAACTTTGGGGTGCTTGTGTCCTTTCGATATTTGGTTTTCCCAAGATATACGCCCTTGGGCGGAAGTGCCCTATGCTCTGTAGCTGTGTTTTTTCGATGTTTTAGGAGACACCATGCACTTCTCCAGAGTGGCCGTTGGCAACTTACATTCCGCCCATCAGCGTAACAAGGTTCCCATTTCTCCATTGCCTGTCCTGCATTTCTGTTTTTTCCACTTTTTCAGGATGGCCCTTTTGACCGACGCAAAGTGAGACTTCTTTGTAGTGCTGATTTGCATTGCCTGCTTGATTGGTTGGCCAAAAAGGGCTTGAGTGTTTTTTCCTGAATATATTCAGGAAAAAAGGCCTACGCCCTTTTTGGCCATCTGCACTCTAGTCGACGTTTTGCAGCATTTCATGTGCTTTAAAGGCGAGTCCAATCTACCTCTTGAAAACAGTTTCCTGCAATTCTGTCTCGCTTTCAAATCCTCTTCGTTGCCTTACCTCAATATATTTTTGGACGATAGTTTTCATTTATAACCCTGCAGCTTTGTGAATTGCAGTGCCCCTGAGGTCCATTTGTCAACACGATTTTTGGGGAGCTGCCCGCAGAACCGCAGGATTGCTTCAGGCCCTATTCTGGTTCTGGGGGGCAGGTGAGCCTTTGGTTAATTCTTCGTCCTGATTGGAAATTAGAGCGACGTGCGCCTGTGCAAACACCTGGAGCTAGTCTCTCATTGTTTCCCCCTCATCCTGTTCATCCTCCGGATAAATTGCAAACTGTACTAAACAGGGGGTTACAGGTGTTGATTCTCCAACTGGGTAGATTGTTAGTGAAGCCGCTGGAATGGCGAACCCACGCACTAGCAGATCGGAAATTAGGTGCGTTTTAGAAACCTTTCCCGATCACACAGTGTACCATGCTCTGGGTTTCCCATGCATGTTTTAGCTGTAGGAAGATTCCCTTCCACCTGGATATTTGCGACCCATATATAGGATACCATGCCGTATTACTTTAAAGGGTCTGCCTTTGCGCTCCAAACCTCAAAAATCCTCTCATCCCCAAGCGTGTCCAGCGTTATGTCTCATCCGGCTGTGGGTCTGGATATGCTCAATGCAGGTTGCATCACATCCACTGAATGAATTTTGTAAGAATTTCTCTCTCTTTCTCTGTCTTTTTATTGTGTGTAATTTATTTTTATAATGGGGTTTAGATTATTTTCACTGCTGTGTTTATGCCGATTTGTACCCACTTGACTCACTGACAGAGAGATATCAGTAAATATTTTTCAACATTCTTACTAGTCAGATATATGCTTCTGCGGAGAATAGAGTGTGTTGAGTCCAGTTCATTGAGAAATGAGTAGATCTGGTCTATTGCATATTTGGTTTATGGAACGGTGTCTGAGCTAACTTCAAACTCTTGTTTTATGCATCACCTCACATCTGCTTTCCCCTTCAGCAGCCATAAGTGTGCTTTCTAAATGTGTGACTCTGTTCTGTTTCGTAATTCAGTTTACATAGAGCGAATTTTACCTTCTCTGTCTATGGGCTATCTTATGTTAAGTTTCTTTTTCTGTGTGACTTATTTCACTTAGAATCATTGTACCTAAATCGACTCACTGTGCTGCTACTAGGCTTATGACATTGATTCCATGGCTGAGTGATATTCCACTGTACATATGTACCACAGCTTCTTTATCCATTTTTCTCTTTTCTGGGATATTTAAGGTGTACCGAAGTCGAGATTCTTTTAAACAGAGCAGCCTTATACTTGGGGGTGCTTGTGTCCTGTCAATGTTCGGTTTTCCCATGATATACGCCCTTGAGTGGAAGTGCCCTATGCTCAGTAGGCCTGTTTTTTACATGCTTTAGGAAACACCATACACTTCTCCAGAGTGGCCGTTGGCAACTTACATTCCGCCCATCAGCGTAACAAGGCTCCCTTTTCTCCATGGCCTGTCCTGCATTTCTACTTTTTCCACTTTTTCAGGATGGCCCTTTTGACCGATGCAAAGTGACACATCTTTGTAGTGCTGATTTGCTTTTCTTGCTTGTTTGGTCCGCCAAAAAGGGCTTGGGTGTTTTTTCCTGTATATATTCAGGAAAAAAGGCCTACGCCCTTTTTGGCCAACTGCACCATAGTAGACGTTTTGCAGATTTTTATGTGATTTAAAGGCGAGTCCAAACTACCTCTTGAAAACTGTTTTCTGCAATTCTGTCTCGCTTTCAAATCCTCTTCGTTGCCTTACTTCAATATATTTTAGGATGAGAGTTTTCATTTATAACCCTGCAGGTTTGTGAATTGCAGTGCCCCTGAGGTCCATTTTTCAACTCTCTTTTTTGGGAGCTGGCCACAAAACCGCAGGATTGCTTCAGGCCCTATTCTGGTTCCGGGCGGCAGTGAGCCTTTGGGTAATTCTTCGTCCTGATTGGAAATTAGAGTGACGTGTGCCTGTCCAAACACCTGGAGCTATTCTCTCATTGATTCCCCCTCATCCCGTTCATCCTCCGGAAAAATTGCAAACTGTACGAAACAGGGGGTTACAGGTGCTGATTCTCCAAGTAGGGAGATTGTTAGTGATGTGGCTGGAATGGCGATCCCGTGCACCCGTAGATCAGAAATGAGGTGCATTTTAGAAACCTTTCCCGATCACACGGTGTACCATCCTCTGGGTTTCCCATGCATGCTTTAGGTGTAGGAAGATTCCCTTCCATCTGGACATTTGCGACCCATGGATTGGATACAACGCCGTATTACTTAAAAGGGTCTGCATTTGCTCTCCCAACCTCAACAATCCTCTCAGCCCTAAGCGTGTCCAGCGTTATGTCTCATCCGGCTGTGGTCTAGATGTGCTCAATCCAGGTTGCATCACATCCACTGAATGAATTTTGTAAGAATTTCTCTCTCTTTCACTGTCTTTTTATTGTGTGTAATTTACTTTTATAATGGGGTTTAGCTTATTTTCTCTGGTGTGTTCTTTCCGCTTTGTACCCACTTGATTCACTGACAGAGAGATATCAATAAATATTTTTCAAGATTCTTACTAGATAGATATATGCTTCTGCGTTGAAACGAGTGTGTTGAGTCCTGTTCATTGAGCAATGAGTAGATCTGGTGTATTGCGTATTTGATTTATGGAACGGTGTCTGAGCTAATTTCAAACTCTTGTTTTTGCATCACCTCACCTCTGCTTTCCTCTTAAGCAGCCATAAGTATGTTTTCTAAATGTGTGACTCTGTTCTGTTTCGTAATTCAGTTCACGTAGAGGGAATTTTACCTTCCCTGTCTAAGGGCTATCTTATGATAAGTTTCTTTTTCTGTGTGATTTATTTCACTTAGAATCATCGTACCTAAATCCACTCATTATGCTGCTACTAGGCTTATGACATTGATTTCATGGCTGAGTGGTATTCCACTGTACATAATTGCCACAGCTTCTGTATTCATTTTTCTCTTTCCTGGGATACTTAAGGTGGACCGAAGTAGAGATTCTTGTAAACAGGGCAGCCCTAAACTTTGGGGTGCTTGTGTCCTTTCGATATTTGGTTTTCCCAAGATATACGCCCTTGGGCGGAAGTGCCCTATGCTCTGTAGCTGTGTTTTTTCGATGTTTTAGGAGACACCATGCACTTCTCCAGAGTGGCCGTTGGCAACTTACATTCCGCCCATCAGCGTAACAAGGTTCCCATTTCTCCATTGCCTGTCCTGCGTTTCTGTTTTTTCCACTTTTTCAGGATGGCCCTTTTGACCGATGCAAAGTGAGACTTCTTTGTAGTGCTGATTTGCATTGCCTGCTTGATTGGTTGGCCAAAAAGGGCTTGAGTGTTTTTTCCTGAATATATTCAGGAAAAAAGGCCTACGCCCTTTTTGGCCATCTGCACTATAGTCGACGTTTTGCAGCATTTCATGTGCTTTAAAGGCGAGTCCAATCTACCTCTTGAAAACAGTTTCCTGCAATTCTGTCTCGCTTTCAAATCCTCTTCGTTGCCTTACCTCAATATATTTTTGGACGATAGTTTTCATTTATAACCCTGCAGCTTTGTGAATTGCAGTGCCCCTGAGGTCCATTTGTCAACACGATTTTTGGGGAGCTGCCCGCAGAACCGCAGGATTGCTTCAGGCCCTATTCTGGTTCTGGGGGGCAGGTGAGCCTTTGGTTAATTCTTCGTCCTGATTGGAAATTAGAGCGACGTGCGCCTGTGCAAACACCTGGAGCTAGTCTCTCATTGTTTCCCCCTCATCCTGTTCATCCTCCGGATAAATTGCAAACTGTACTAAACAGGGGGTTACAGGTGTTGATTCTCCAACTGGGTAGATTGTTAGTGAAGCCGCTGGAATGGCGAACCCACGCACTAGCAGATCGGAAATTAGGTGCGTTTTAGAAACCTTTCCCGATCACACAGTGTACCATGCTCTGGGTTTCCCATGCATGTTTTAGCTGTAGGAAGATTCCCTTCCACCTGGATATTTGCGACCCATATATTGGATACCATGCCGTATTACTTTAAAGGGTCTGCCTTTGCGCTCCAAACCTCAAAAATCCTCTCATCCCCAAGCGTGTCCAGCGTTATGTCTCATCCGGCTGTGGGTCTGGATATGCTCAATGCAGGTTGCATCACATCCACTGAATGAATTTTGTAAGAATTTCTCTCTCTTTCTCTGTCTTTTTATTGTGTGTAATTTATTTTTATAATGGGGTTTAGATTATTTTCACTGCTGTGTTTATGCCGATTTGTACCCACTTGACTCACTGACAGAGAGATATCAGTAAATATTTTTCAACATTCTTACTAGTCAGATATATGCTTCTGCGGAGAATAGAGTGTGTTGAGTCCAGTTCATTGAGAAATGAGTAGATCTGGTCTATTGCATATTTGGTTTATGGAACGGTGTCTGAGCTAACTTCAAACTCTTGTTTTATGCATCACCTCACATCTGCTTTCCCCTTCAGCAGCCATAAGTGTGCTTTCTAAATGTGTGACTCTGTTCTGTTTCGTAATTCAGTTTACATAGAGCGAATTTTACCTTCTCTGTCTATGGGCTATCTTATGTTAAGTTTCTTTTTCTGTGTGACTTATTTCACTTAGAATCATTGTACCTAAATCGACTCACTGTGCTGCTACTAGGCTTATGACATTGATTCCATGGCTGAGTGATATTCCACTGTACATATGTACCACAGCTTCTTTATCCATTTTTCTCTTTTCTGGGATATTTAAGGTGTACCGAAGTCGAGATTCTTTTAAACAGAGCAGCCTTATACTTGGGGGTGCTTGTGTCCTGTCAATGTTCGGTTTTCCCATGATATACGCCCTTGAGTGGAAGTGCCCTATGCTCAGTAGGCCTGTTTTTTACATGCTTTAGGAAACACCATACACTTCTCCAGAGTGGCCGTTGGCAACTTACATTCCGCCCATCAGCGTAACAAGGCTCCCTTTTCTCCATGGCCTGTCCTGCATTTCTACTTTTTCCACTTTTTCAGGATGGCCCTTTTGACCGATGCAAAGTGACACATCTTTGTAGTGCTGATTTGCTTTTCTTGCTTGTTTGGTCCGCCAAAAAGGGCTTGGGTGTTTTTTCCTGTATATATTCAGGAAAAAAGGCCTACGCCCTTTTTGGCCAACTGCACCATAGTAGACGTTTTGCAGATTTTTATGTGATTTAAAGGCGAGTCCAAACTACCTCTTGAAAACTGTTTTCTGCAATTCTGTCTCGCTTTCAAATCCTCTTCGTTGCCTTACTTCAATATATTTTAGGATGAGAGTTTTCATTTATAACCCTGCAGGTTTGTGAATTGCAGTGCCCCTGAGGTCCATTTTTCAACTCTCTTTTTTGGGAGCTGGCCACAAAACCGCAGGATTGCTTCAGGCCCTATTCTGGTTCCGGGCGGCAGTGAGCCTTTGGGTAATTCTTCGTCCTGATTGGAAATTAGAGTGACGTGTGCCTGTCCAAACACCTGGAGCTATTCTCTCATTGATTCCCCCTCATCCCGTTCATCCTCCGGAAAAATTGCAAACTGTACGAAACAGGGGGTTACAGGTGCTGATTCTCCAAGTAGGGAGATTGTTAGTGATGTGGCTGGAATGGCGATCCCGCGCACCCGTAGATCAGAAATGAGGTGCATTTTAGAAACCTTTCCCGATCACACGGTGTACCATCCTCTGGGTTTCCCATGCATGCTTTAGGTGTAGGAAGATTCCCTTCCATCTGGACATTTGCGACCCATGGATTGGATACAACGCCGTATTACTTAAAAGGGTCTGCATTTGCTCTCCCAACCTCAACAATCCTCTCAGCCCTAAGCGTGTCCAGCGTTATGTCTCATCCGGCTGTGGTCTAGATGTGCTCAATCCAGGTTGCATCACATCCACTGAATGAATTTTGTAAGAATTTCTCTCTCTTTCACTGTCTTTTTATTGTGTGTAATTTACTTTTATAATGGGGTTTAGCTTATTTTCTCTGGTGTGTTCTTTCCGCTTTGTACCCACTTGATTCACTGACAGAGAGATATCAATAAATATTTTTCAAGATTCTTACTAGATAGATATATGCTTCTGCGTTGAATCGAGTGTGTTGAGTCCTGTTCATTGAGCAATGAGTAGATCTGGTGTATTGCGTATTTGATTTATGGAACGGTGTCTGAGCTAATTTCAAACTCTTGTTTTTGCATCACCTCACCTCTGCTTTCCTCTTAAGCAGCCATAAGTATGTTTTCTAAATGTGTGACTCTGTTCTGTTTCGTAATTCAGTTCACGTAGAGGGAATTTTACCTTCCCTGTCTAAGGGCTATCTTATGATAAGTTTCTTTTTCTGTGTGATTTATTTCACTTAGAATCATCGTACCTAAATCCACTCATTATGCTGCTACTAGGCTTATGACATTGATTTCATGGCTGAGTGGTATTCCACTGTACATAATTGCCACAGCTTCTGTATTCATTTTTCTCTTTCCTGGGATACTTAAGGTGGACCGAAGTAGAGATTCTCGTAAACAGGGCAGCCCTAAACTTTGGGGTGCTTGTGTCCTTTCGATATTTGGTTTTCCCAAGATATACGCCCTTGGGCGGAAGTGCCCTATGCTCTGTAGCTGTGTTTTTTCGATGTTTTAGGAGACACCATGCACTTCTCCAGAGTGGCCGTTGGCAACTTACATTCCGCCCATCAGCGTAACAAGGTTCCCATTTCTCCATTGCCTGTCCTGCATTTCTGTTTTTTCCACTTTTTCAGGATGGCCCTTTTGACCGACGCAAAGTGAGACTTCTTTGTAGTGCTGATTTGCATTGCCTGCTTGATTGGTTGGCCAAAAAGGGCTTGAGTGTTTTTTCCTGAATATATTCAGGAAAAAAGGCCTACGCCCTTTTTGGCCATCTGCACTATAGTCGACGTTTTGCAGCATTTCATGTGCTTTAAAGGCGAGTCCAATCTACCTCTTGAAAACAGTTTCCTGCAATTCTGTCTCGCTTTCAAATCCTCTTCGTTGCCTTACCTCAATATATTTTTGGACGATAGTTTTCATTTATAACCCTGCAGCTTTGTGAATTGCAGTGCCCCTGAGGTCCATTTGTCAACACGATTTTTGGGGAGCTGCCCGCAGAACCGCAGGATTGCTTCAGGCCCTATTCTGGTTCTGGGGGGCAGGTGAGCCTTTGGTTAATTCTTCGTCCTGATTGGAAATTAGAGCGACGTGCGCCTGTGCAAACACCTGGAGCTAGTCTCTCATTGTTTCCCCCTCATCCTGTTCATCCTCCAGATAAATTGCAAACTGTACTAAACAGGGGGTTACAGGTGTTGATTCTCCAACTGGGTAGATTGTTAGTGAAGCCGCTGGAATGGCGAACCCACGCACTAGCAGATCGGAAATTAGGTGCGTTTTAGAAACCTTTCCCGATCACACAGTGTACCATGCTCTGGGTTTCCCATGCATGTTTTAGCTGTAGGAAGATTCCCTTCCACCTGGATATTTGCGACCCATATATAGGATACCATGCCGTATTACTTTAAAGGGTCTGCCTTTGCGCTCCAAACCTCAAAAATCCTCTCATCCCCAAGCGTGTCCAGCGTTATGTCTCATCCGGCTGTGGGTCTGGATATGCTCAATGCAGGTTGCATCACATCCACTGAATGAATTTTGTAAGAATTTCTCTCTCTTTCTCTGTCTTTTTATTGTGTGTAATTTATTTTTATAATGGGGTTTAGATTATTTTCACTGCTGTGTTTATGCCGATTTGTACCCACTTGACTCACTGACAGAGAGATATCAGTAAATATTTTTCAACATTCTTACTAGTCAGATATATGCTTCTGCGGAGAATAGAGTGTGTTGAGTCCAGTTCATTGAGAAATGAGTAGATCTGGTCTATTGCATATTTGGTTTCTGGAACGGTGTCTGAGCTAACTTCAAACTCTTGTTTTATGCATCACCTCACATCTGCTTTCCCCTTCAGCAGCCATAAGTGTGCTTTCTAAATGTGTGACTCTGTTCTGTTTCGTAATTCAGTTTACATAGAGCGAATTTTACCTTCTCTGTCTATGGGCTATCTTATGTTAAGTTTCTTTTTCTGTGTGACTTATTTCACTTAGAATCATTGTACCTAAATCGACTCACTGTGCTGCTACTAGGCTTATGACATTGATTCCATGGCTGAGTGATATTCCACTGTACATATGTACCACAGCTTCTTTATCCATTTTTCTCTTTTCTGGGATATTTAAGGTGTACCGAAGTCGAGATTCTTTTAAACAGAGCAGCCTTATACTTGGGGGTGCTTGTGTCCTGTCAATGTTCGGTTTTCCCATGATATACGCCCTTGAGTGGAAGTGCCCTATGCTCAGTAGGCCTGTTTTTTACATGCTTTAGGAAACACCATACACTTCTCCAGAGTGGCCGTTGGCAACTTACATTCCGCCCATCAGCGTAACAAGGCTCCCTTTTCTCCATGGCCTGTCCTGCATTTCTACTTTTTCCACTTTTTCAGGATGGCCCTTTTGACCGATGCAAAGTGACACATCTTTGTAGTGCTGATTTGCTTTTCTTGCTTGTTTGGTCCGCCAAAAAGGGCTTGGGTGTTTTTTCCTGTATATATTCAGGAAAAAAGGCCTACGCCCTTTTTGGCCAACTGCACCATAGTAGACGTTTTGCAGATTTTTATGTGATTTAAAGGCGAGTCCAAACTACCTCTTGAAAACTGTTTTCTGCAATTCTGTCTCGCTTTCAAATCCTCTTCGTTGCCTTACTTCAATATATTTTAGGATGAGAGTTTTCATTTATAACCCTGCAGGTTTGTGAATTGCAGTGCCCCTGAGGTCCATTTTTCAACTCTCTTTTTTGGGAGCTGGCCACAAAACCGCAGGATTGCTTCAGGCCCTATTCTGGTTCCGGGCGGCAGTGAGCCTTTGGGTAATTCTTCGTCCTGATTGGAAATTAGAGTGACGTGTGCCTGTCCAAACACCTGGAGCTATTCTCTCATTGATTCCCCCTCATCCCGTTCATCCTCCGGAAAAATTGCAAACTGTACGAAACAGGGGGTTACAGGTGCTGATTCTCCAAGTAGGGAGATTGTTAGTGATGTGGCTGGAATGGCGATCCCGCGCACCCGTAGATCAGAAATGAGGTGCATTTTAGAAACCTTTCCCGATCACACGGTGTACCATCCTCTGGGTTTCCCATGCATGCTTTAGGTGTAGGAAGATTCCCTTCCATCTGGACATTTGCGACCCATGGATTGGATACAACGCCGTATTACTTAAAAGGGTCTGCATTTGCTCTCCCAACCTCAACAATCCTCTCAGCCCTAAGCGTGTCCAGCGTTATGTCTCATCCGGCTGTGGTCTAGATGTGCTCAATCCAGGTTGCATCACATCCACTGAATGAATTTTGTAAGAATTTCTCTCTCTTTCACTGTCTTTTTATTGTGTGTAATTTACTTTTATAATGGGGTTTAGCTTATTTTCTCTGGTGTGTTCTTTCCGCTTTGTACCCACTTGATTCACTGACAGAGAGATATCAATAAATATTTTTCAAGATTCTTACTAGATAGATATATGCTTCTGCGTTGAATCGAGTGTGTTGAGTCCTGTTCATTGAGCAATGAGTAGATCTGGTGTATTGCGTATTTGATTTATGGAACGGTGTCTGAGCTAATTTCAAACTCTTGTTTTTGCATCACCTCACCTCTGCTTTCCTCTTAAGCAGCCATAAGTATGTTTTCTAAATGTGTGACTCTGTTCTGTTTCGTAATTCAGTTCACGTAGAGGGAATTTTACCTTCCCTGTCTAAGGGCTATCTTATGATAAGTTTCTTTTTCTGTGTGATTTATTTCACTTAGAATCATCGTACCTAAATCCACTCATTATGCTGCTACTAGGCTTATGACATTGATTTCATGGCTGAGTGGTATTCCACTGTACATAATTGCCACAGCTTCTGTATTCATTTTTCTCTTTCCTGGGATACTTAAGGTGGACCGAAGTAGAGATTCTCGTAAACAGGGCAGCCCTAAACTTTGGGGTGCTTGTGTCCTTTCGATATTTGGTTTTCCCAAGATATACGCCCTTGGGCGGAAGTGCCCTATGCTCTGTAGCTGTGTTTTTTCGATGTTTTAGGAGACACCATGCACTTCTCCAGAGTGGCCGTTGGCAACTTACATTCCGCCCATCAGCGTAACAAGGTTCCCATTTCTCCATTGCCTGTCCTGCATTTCTGTTTTTTCCACTTTTTCAGGATGGCCCTTTTGACCGACGCAAAGTGAGACTTCTTTGTAGTGCTGATTTGCATTGCCTGCTTGATTGGTTGGCCAAAAAGGGCTTGAGTGTTTTTTCCTGAATATATTCAGGAAAAAAGGCCTACGCCCTTTTTGGCCATCTGCACTCTAGTCGACGTTTTGCAGCATTTCATGTGCTTTAAAGGCGAGTCCAATCTACCTCTTGAAAACAGTTTCCTGCAATTCTGTCTCGCTTTCAAATCCTCTTCGTTGCCTTACCTCAATATATTTTTGGACGATAGTTTTCATTTATAACCCTGCAGCTTTGTGAATTGCAGTGCCCCTGAGGTCCATTTGTCAACACGATTTTTGGGGAGCTGCCCGCAGAACCGCAGGATTGCTTCAGGCCCTATTCTGGTTCTGGGGGGCAGGTGAGCCTTTGGTTAATTCTTCGTCCTGATTGGAAATTAGAGCGACGTGCGCCTGTGCAAACACCTGGAGCTAGTCTCTCATTGTTTCCCCCTCATCCTGTTCATCCTCCGGATAAATTGCAAACTGTACTAAACAGGGGGTTACAGGTGTTGATTCTCCAACTGGGTAGATTGTTAGTGAAGCCGCTGGAATGGCGAACCCACGCACTAGCAGATCGGAAATTAGGTGCGTTTTAGAAACCTTTCCCGATCACACAGTGTACCATGCTCTGGGTTTCCCATGCATGTTTTAGCTGTAGGAAGATTCCCTCCCACCTGGATATTTGCGACCCATATATTGGATACCATGCCGTATTACTTTAAAGGGTCTGCCTTTGCGCTCCAAACCTCAAAAATCCTCTCATCCCCAAGCATGTCCAGCGTTATGTCTCATCCGGCTGTGGGTCTGGATATGCTCAATGCAGGTTGCATCACATCCACTGAATGAATTTTGTAAGAATTTCTCTCTCTTTCTCTGTCTTTTTATTGTGTGTAATTTATTTTTATAATGGGGTTTAGATTATTTTCACTGCTGTGTTTATGCCGATTTGTACCCACTTGACTCACTGACAGAGAGATATCAGTAAATATTTTTCAACATTCTTACTAGTCAGATATATGCTTCTGCGGAGAATAGAGTGTGTTGAGTCCAGTTCATTGAGAAATGAGTAGATCTGGTCTATTGCATATTTGGTTTCTGGAACGGTGTCTGAGCTAACTTCAAACTCTTGTTTTATGCATCACCTCACATCTGCTTTCCCCTTCAGCAGCCATAAGTGTGCTTTCTAAATGTGTGACTCTGTTCTGTTTCGTAATTCAGTTTACATAGAGCGAATTTTACCTTCTCTGTCTATGGGCTATCTTATGTTAAGTTTCTTTTTCTGTGTGACTTATTTCACTTAGAATCATTGTACCTAAATCGACTCACTGTGCTGCTACTAGGCTTATGACATTGATTCCATGGCTGAGTGATATTCCACTGTACATATGTACCACAGCTTCTTTATCCATTTTTCTCTTTTCTGGGATATTTAAGGTGTACCGAAGTCGAGATTCTTTTAAACAGAGCAGCCTTATACTTGGGGGTGCTTGTGTCCTGTCAATGTTCGGTTTTCCCATGATATACGCCCTTGAGTGGAAGTGCCCTATGCTCAGTAGGTCTGTTTTTTACATGCTTTAGGAAACACCATACACTTCTCCAGAGTGGCCGTTGGCAACTTACATTCCGCCCATCAGCGTAACAAGGCTCCCTTTTCTCCATGGCCTGTCCTGCATTTCTACTTTTTCCACTTTTTCAGGATGGCCCTTTTGACCGATGCAAAGTGACACATCTTTGTAGTGCTGATTTGCTTTTCTTGCTTGTTTGGTCCGCCAAAAAGGGCTTGGGTGTTTTTTCCTGTATATATTCAGGAAAAAAGGCCTACGCCCTTTTTGGCCAACTGCACCATAGTAGACGTTTTGCAGATTTTTATGTGATTTAAAGGCGAGTCCAAACTACCTCTTGAAAACTGTTTTCTGCAATTCTGTCTCGCTTTCAAATCCTCTTCGTTGCCTTACTTCAATATATTTTAGGATGAGAGTTTTCATTTATAACCCTGCAGGTTTGTGAATTGCAGTGCCCCTGAGGTCCATTTTTCAACTCTCTTTTTTGGGAGCTGGCCACAAAACCGCAGGATTGCTTCAGGCCCTATTCTGGTTCCGGGCGGCAGTGAGCCTTTGGGTAATTCTTCGTCCTGATTGGAAATTAGAGTGACGTGTGCCTGTCCAAACACCTGGAGCTATTCTCTCATTGATTCCCCCTCATCCCGTTCATCCTCCGGAAAAATTGCAAACTGTACGAAACAGGGGGTTACAGGTGCTGATTCTCCAAGTAGGGAGATTGTTAGTGATGTGGCTGGAATGGCGATCCCGCGCACCCGTAGATCAGAAATGAGGTGCATTTTAGAAACCTTTCCCGATCACACGGTGTACCATCCTCTGGGTTTCCCATGCATGCTTTAGGTGTAGGAAGATTCCCTTCCATCTGGACATTTGCGACCCATGGATTGGATACAACGCCGTATTACTTAAAAGGGTCTGCATTTGCTCTCCCAACCTCAACAATCCTCTCAGCCCTAAGCGTGTCCAGCGTTATGTCTCATCCGGCTGTGGTCTAGATGTGCTCAATCCAGGTTGCATCACATCCACTGAATGAATTTTGTAAGAATTTCTCTCTCTTTCACTGTCTTTTTATTGTGTGTAATTTACTTTTATAATGGGGTTTAGCTTATTTTCTCTGGTGTGTTCTTTCCGCTTTGTACCCACTTGATTCACTGACAGAGAGATATCAATAAATATTTTTCAAGATTCTTACTAGATAGATATATGCTTCTGCGTTGAAACGAGTGTGTTGAGTCCTGTTCATTGAGCAATGAGTAGATCTGGTGTATTGCGTATTTGATTTATGGAACGGTGTCTGAGCTAATTTCAAACTCTTGTTTTTGCATCACCTCACCTCTGCTTTCCTCTTAAGCAGCCATAAGTATGTTTTCTAAATGTGTGACTCTGTTCTGTTTCGTAATTCAGTTCACGTAGAGGGAATTTTACCTTCCCTGTCTAAGGGCTATCTTATGATAAGTTTCTTTTTCTGTGTGATTTATTTCACTTAGAATCATCGTACCTAAATCCACTCATTATGCTGCTACTAGGCTTATGACATTGATTTCATGGCTGAGTGGTATTCCACTGTACATAATTGCCACAGCTTCTGTATTCATTTTTCTCTTTCCTGGGATACTTAAGGTGGACCGAAGTAGAGATTCTTGTAAACAGGGCAGCCCTAAACTTTGGGGTGCTTGTGTCCTTTCGATATTTGGTTTTCCCAAGATATACGCCCTTGGGCGGAAGTGCCCTATGCTCTGTAGCTGTGTTTTTTCGATGTTTTAGGAGACACCATGCACTTCTCCAGAGTGGCCGTTGGCAACTTACATTCCGCCCATCAGCGTAACAAGGTTCCCATTTCTCCATTGCCTGTCCTGCGTTTCTGTTTTTTCCACTTTTTCAGGATGGCCCTTTTGACCGATGCAAAGTGAGACTTCTTTGTAGTGCTGATTTGCATTGCCTGCTTGATTGGTTGGCCAAAAAGGGCTTGAGTGTTTTTTCCTGAATATATTCAGGAAAAAAGGCCTACGCCCTTTTTGGCCATCTGCACTCTAGTCGACGTTTTGCAGCATTTCATGTGCTTTAAAGGCGAGTCCAATCTACCTCTTGAAAACAGTTTCCTGCAATTCTGTCTCGCTTTCAAATCCTCTTCATTGCCTTACCTCAATATATTTTTGGACGATAGTTTTCATTTATAACCCTGCAGCTTTGTGAATTGCAGTGCCCCTGAGGTCCATTTGTCAACACGATTTTTGGGGAGCTGCCCGCAGAACCGCAGGATTGCTTCAGGCCCTATTCTGGTTCTGGGGGGCAGGTGAGCCTTTGGTTAATTCTTCGTCCTGATTGGAAATTAGAGCGACGTGCGCCTGTGCAAACACCTGGAGCTAGTCTCTCATTGTTTCCCCCTCATCCTGTTCATCCTCCGGATAAATTGCAAACTGTACTAAACAGGGGGTTACAGGTGTTGATTCTCCAACTGGGTAGATTGTTAGTGAAGCCGCTGGAATGGCGAACCCACGCACTAGCAGATCGGAAATTAGGTGCGTTTTAGAAACCTTTCCCGATCACACAGTGTACCATGCTCTGGGTTTCCCATGCATGTTTTAGCTGTAGGAAGATTCCCTTCCACCTGGATATTTGCGACCCATATATTGGATACCATGCCGTATTACTTTAAAGGGTCTGCCTTTGCGCTCCAAACCTCAAAAATCCTCTCATCCCCAAGCGTGTCCAGCGTTATGTCTCATCCGGCTGTGGGTCTGGATATGCTCAATGCAGGTTGCATCACATCCACTGAATGAATTTTGTAGGAATTTCTCTCTCTTTCTCTGTCTTTTTATTGTGTGTAATTTATTTTTATAATGGGGTTTAGATTATTTTCACTGCTGTGTTTATGCCGATTTGTACCCACTTGACTCACTGACAGAGAGATATCAGTAAATATTTTTCAACATTCTTACTAGTCAGATATATGCTTCTGCGGAGAATAGAGTGTGTTGAGTCCAGTTCATTGAGAAATGAGTAGATCTGGTCTATTGCATATTTGGTTTATGGAACGGTGTCTGAGCTAACTTCAAACTCTTGTTTTATGCATCACCTCACATCTGCTTTCCCCTTCAGCAGCCATAAGTGTGCTTTCTAAATGTGTGACTCTGTTCTGTTTCGTAATTCAGTTTACATAGAGCGAATTTTACCTTCTCTGTCTATGGGCTATCTTATGTTAAGTTTCTTTTTCTGTGTGACTTATTTCACTTAGAATCATTGTACCTAAATCGACTCACTGTGCTGCTACTAGGCTTATGACATTGATTCCATGGCTGAGTGATATTCCACTGTACATATGTACCACAGCTTCTTTATCCATTTTTCTCTTTTCTGGGATATTTAAGGTGTACCGAAGTCGAGATTCTTTTAAACAGAGCAGCCTTATACTTGGGGGTGCTTGTGTCCTGTCAATGTTCGGTTTTCCCATGATATACGCCCTTGAGTGGAAGTGCCCTATGCTCAGTAGGCCTGTTTTTTACATGCTTTAGGAAACACCATACACTTCTCCAGAGTGGCCGTTGGCAACTTACATTCCGCCCATCAGCGTAACAAGGCTCCCTTTTCTCCATGGCCTGTCCTGCATTTCTACTTTTTCCACTTTTTCAGGATGGCCCTTTTGACCGATGCAAAGTGACACATCTTTGTAGTGCTGATTTGCTTTTCTTGCTTGTTTGGTCCGCCAAAAAGGGCTTGGGTGTTTTTTCCTGTATATATTCAGGAAAAAAGGCCTACGCCCTTTTTGGCCAACTGCACCATAGTAGACGTTTTGCAGATTTTTATGTGATTTAAAGGCGAGTCCAAACTACCTCTTGAAAACTGTTTTCTGCAATTCTGTCTCGCTTTCAAATCCTCTTCGTTGCCTTACTTCAATATATTTTAGGATGAGAGTTTTCATTTATAACCCTGCAGGTTTGTGAATTGCAGTGCCCCTGAGGTCCATTTTTCAACTCTCTTTTTTGGGAGCTGGCCACAAAACCGCAGGATTGCTTCAGGCCCTATTCTGGTTCCGGGCGGCAGTGAGCCTTTGGGTAATTCTTCGTCCTGATTGGAAATTAGAGTGACGTGTGCCTGTCCAAACACCTGGAGCTATTCTCTCATTGATTCCCCCTCATCCCGTTCATCCTCCGGAAAAATTGCAAACTGTACGAAACAGGGGGTTACAGGTGCTGATTCTCCAAGTAGGGAGATTGTTAGTGATGTGGCTGGAATGGCGATCCCGCGCACCCGTAGATCAGAAATGAGGTGCATTTTAGAAACCTTTCCCGATCACACGGTGTACCATCCTCTGGGTTTCCCATGCATGCTTTAGGTGTAGGAAGATTCCCTTCCATCTGGACATTTGCGACCCATGGATTGGATACAACGCCGTATTACTTAAAAGGGTCTGCATTTGCTCTCCCAACCTCAACAATCCTCTCAGCCCTAAGCGTGTCCAGCGTTATGTCTCATCCGGCTGTGGTCTAGATGTGCTCAATCCAGGTTGCATCACATCCACTGAATGAATTTTGTAAGAATTTCTCTCTCTTTCACTGTCTTTTTATTGTGTGTAATTTACTTTTATAATGGGGTTTAGCTTATTTTCTCTGGTGTGTTCTTTCCGCTTTGTACCCACTTGATTCACTGACAGAGAGATATCAATAAATATTTTTCAAGATTCTTACTAGATAGATATATGCTTCTGCGTTGAAACGAGTGTGTTGAGTCCTGTTCATTGAGCAATGAGTAGATCTGGTGTATTGCGTATTTGATTTATGGAACGGTGTCTGAGCTAATTTCAAACTCTTGTTTTTGCATCACCTCACCTCTGCTTTCCTCTTAAGCAGCCATAAGTATGTTTTCTAAATGTGTGACTCTGTTCTGTTTCGTAATTCAGTTCACGTAGAGGGAATTTTACCTTCCCTGTCTAAGGGCTATCTTATGATAAGTTTCTTTTTCTGTGTGATTTATTTCACTTAGAATCATCGTACCTAAATCCACTCATTATGCTGCTACTAGGCTTATGACATTGATTTCATGGCTGAGTGGTATTCCACTGTACATAATTGCCACAGCTTCTGTATTCATTTTTCTCTTTCCTGGGATACTTAAGGTGGACCGAAGTAGAGATTCTTGTAAACAGGGCAGCCCTAAACTTTGGGGTGCTTGTGTCCTTTCGATATTTGGTTTTCCCAAGATATACGCCCTTGGGCGGAAGTGCCCTATGCTCTGTAGCTGTGTTTTTTCGATGTTTTAGGAGACACCATGCACTTCTCCAGAGTGGCCGTTGGCAACTCACATTCCGCCCATCAGCGTAACAAGGTTCCCATTTCTCCATTGCCTGTCCTGCGTTTCTGTTTTTTCCACTTTTTCAGGATGGCCCTTTTGACCGACGCAAAGTGAGACTGCTTTGTAGTGCTGATTTGCATTGCCTGCTTGATTGGTTGGCCAAAAAGGGCTTGAGTGTTTTTTCCTGAATATATTCAGGAAAAAAGGCCTACGCCCTTTTTGGCCATCTGCACTCTAGTCGACGTTTTGCAGCATTTCATGTGCTTTAAAGGCGAGTCCAATCTACCTCTTGAAAACAGTTTCCTGCAATTCTGTCTCGCTTTCAAATCCTCTTCGTTGCCTTACCTCAATATATTTTTGGACGATAGTTTTCATTTATAACCCTGCAGCTTTGTGAATTGCAGTGCCCCTGAGGTCCATTTGTCAACACGATTTTTGGGGAGCTGCCCGCAGAACCGCAGGATTGCTTCAGGCCCTATTCTGGTTCTGGGGGGCAGGTGAGCCTTTGGTTAATTCTTCGTCCTGATTGGAAATTAGAGCGACGTGCGCCTGTGCAAACACCTGGAGCTAGTCTCTCATTGTTTCCCCCTCATCCTGTTCATCCTCCGGATAAATTGCAAACTGTACTAAACAGGGGGTTACAGGTGTTGATTCTCCAACTGGGTAGATTGTTAGTGAAGCCGCTGGAATGGCGAACCCACGCACTAGCAGATCGGAAATTAGGTGCGTTTTAGAAACCTTTCCCGATCACACAGTGTACCATGCTCTGGGTTTCCCATGCATGTTTTAGCTGTAGGAAGATTCCCTTCCACCTGGATATTTGCGACCCATATATTGGATACCATGCCGTATTACTTTAAAGGGTCTGCCTTTGCGCTCCAAACCTCAAAAATCCTCTCATCCCCAAGCGTGTCCAGCGTTATGTCTCATCCGGCTGTGGGTCTGGATATGCTCAATGCAGGTTGCATCACATCCACTGAATGAATTTTGTAAGAATTTCTCTCTCTTTCTCTGTCTTTTTATTGTGTGTAATTTATTTTTATAATGGGGTTTAGATTATTTTCACTGCTGTGTTTATGCCGATTTGTACCCACTTGACTCACTGACAGAGAGATATCAGTAAATATTTTTCAACATTCTTACTAGTCAGATATATGCTTCTGCGGAGAATAGAGTGTGTTGAGTCCAGTTCATTGAGAAATGAGTAGATCTGGTCTATTGCATATTTGGTTTATGGAACGGTGTCTGAGCTAACTTCAAACTCTTGTTTTATGCATCACCTCACATCTGCTTTCCCCTTCAGCAGCCATAAGTGTGCTTTCTAAATGTGTGACTCTGTTCTGTTTCGTAATTCAGTTTACATAGAGCGAATTTTACCTTCTCTGTCTATGGGCTATCTTATGTTAAGTTTCTTTTTCTCTGTGACTTATTTCACTTAGAATCATTGTACCTAAATCGACTCACTGTGCTGCTACTAGGCTTATGACATTGATTCCATGGCTGAGTGATATTCCACTGTACATATGTACCACAGCTTCTTTATCCATTTTTCTCTTTTCTGGGATATTTAAGGTGTACCGAAGTCGAGATTCTTTTAAACAGAGCAGCCTTATACTTGGGGGTGCTTGTGTCCTGTCAATGTTCGGTTTTCCCATGATATACGCCCTTGAGTGGAAGTGCCCTATGCTCAGTAGGCCTGTTTTTTACATGCTTTAGGAAACACCATACACTTCTCCAGAGTGGCCGTTGGCAACTTACATTCCGCCCATCAGCGTAACAAGGCTCCCTTTTCTCCATGGCCTGTCCTGCATTTCTACTTTTTCCACTTTTTCAGGATGGCCCTTTTGACCGATGCAAAGTGACACATCTTTGTAGTGCTGATTTGCTTTTCTTGCTTGTTTGGTCCGCCAAAAAGGGCTTGGGTGTTTTTTCCTGTATATATTCAGGAAAAAAGGCCTACGCCCTTTTTGGCCAACTGCACCATAGTAGACGTTTTGCAGATTTTTATGTGATTTAAAGGCGAGTCCAAACTACCTCTTGAAAACTGTTTTCTGCAATTCTGTCTCGCTTTCAAATCCTCTTCGTTGCCTTACTTCAATATATTTTAGGATGAGAGTTTTCATTTATAACCCTGCAGGTTTGTGAATTGCAGTGCCCCTGAGGTCCATTTTTCAACTCTCTTTTTTGGGAGCTGGCCACAAAACCGCAGGATTGCTTCAGGCCCTATTCTGGTTCCGGGCGGCAGTGAGCCTTTGGGTAATTCTTCGTCCTGATTGGAAATTAGAGTGACGTGTGCCTGTCCAAACACCTGGAGCTATTCTCTCATTGATTCCCCCTCATCCCGTTCATCCTCCGGAAAAATTGCAAACTGTACGAAACAGGGGGTTACAGGTGCTGATTCTCCAAGTAGGGAGATTGTTAGTGATGTGGCTGGAATGGCGATCCCGCGCACCCGTAGATCAGAAATGAGGTGCATTTTAGAAACCTTTCCCGATCACACGGTGTACCATCCTCTGGGTTTCCCATGCATGCTTTAGGTGTAGGAAGATTCCCTTCCATCTGGACATTTGCGACCCATGGATTGGATACAACGCCGTATTACTTAAAAGGGTCTGCATTTGCTCTCCCAACCTCAACAATCCTCTCAGCCCTAAGCGTGTCCAGCGTTATGTCTCATCCGGCTGTGGTCTAGATGTGCTCAATCCAGGTTGCATCACATCCACTGAATGAATTTTGTAAGAATTTCTCTCTCTTTCACTGTCTTTTTATTGTGTGTAATTTACTTTTATAATGGGGTTTAGCTTATTTTCTCTGGTGTGTTCTTTCCGCTTTGTACCCACTTGATTCACTGACAGAGAGATATCAATAAATATTTTTCAAGATTCTTACTAGATAGATATATGCTTCTGCGTTGAATCGAGTGTGTTGAGTCCTGTTCATTGAGCAATGAGTAGATCTGGTGTATTGCGTATTTGATTTATGGAACGGTGTCTGAGCTAATTTCAAACTCTTGTTTTTGCATCACCTCACCTCTGCTTTCCTCTTAAGCAGCCATAAGTATGTTTTCTAAATGTGTGACTCTGTTCTGTTTCGTAATTCAGTTCACGTAGAGGGAATTTTACCTTCCCTGTCTAAGGGCTATCTTATGATAAGTTTCTTTTTCTGTGTGATTTATTTCACTTAGAATCATCGTACCTAAATCCACTCATTATGCTGCTACTAGGCTTATGACATTGATTTCATGGCTGAGTGGTATTCCACTGTACATAATTGCCACAGCTTCTGTATTCATTTTTCTCTTTCCTGGGATACTTAAGGTGGACCGAAGTAGAGATTCTCGTAAACAGGGCAGCCCTAAACTTTGGGGTGCTTGTGTCCTTTCGATATTTGGTTTTCCCAAGATATACGCCCTTGGGCGGAAGTGCCCTATGCTCTGTAGCTGTGTTTTTTCGATGTTTTAGGAGACACCATGCACTTCTCCAGAGTGGCCGTTGGCAACTTACATTCCGCCCATCAGCGTAACAAGGTTCCCATTTCTCCATTGCCTGTCCTGCATTTCTGTTTTTTCCACTTTTTCCGGATGGCCCTTTTGACCGATGCAAAGTGAGACTTCTTTGTAGTGCTGATTTGCATTGCCTGCTTGATTGGTTGGCCAAAAAGGGCTTGAGTGTTTTTTCCTGAATATATTCAGGAAAAAAGGCCTACGCCCTTTTTGGCCATCTGCACTCTAGTCGACGTTTTGCAGCATTTCATGTGCTTTAAAGGCGAGTCCAATCTACCTCTTGAAAACAGTTTCCTGCAATTCTGTCTCGCTTTCAAATCCTCTTCGTTGCCTTACCTCAATATATTTTTGGACGATAGTTTTCATTTATAACCCTGCAGCTTTGTGAATTGCAGTGCCCCTGAGGTCCATTTGTCAACACGATTTTTGGGGAGCTGCCCGCAGAACCGCAGGATTGCTTCAGGCCCTATTCTGGTTCTGGGGGGCAGGTGAGCCTTTGGTTAATTCTTCGTCCTGATTGGAAATTAGAGCGACGTGCGCCTGTGCAAACACCTGGAGCTAGTCTCTCATTGTTTCCCCCTCATCCTGTTCATCCTCCGGATAAATTGCAAACTGTACTAAACAGGGGGTTACAGGTGTTGATTCTCCAACTGGGTAGATTGTTAGTGAAGCCGCTGGAATGGCGAACCCACGCACTAGCAGATCGGAAATTAGGTGCGTTTTAGAAACCTTTCCCGATCACACAGTGTACCATGCTCTGGGTTTCCCATGCATGTTTTAGCTGTAGGAAGATTCCCTTCCACCTGGATATTTGCGACCCATATATTGGATACCATGCCGTATTACTTTAAAGGGTCTGCCTTTGCGCTCCAAACCTCAAAAATCCTCTCATCCCCAAGCGTGTCCAGCGTTATGTCTCATCCGGCTGTGGGTCTGGATATGCTCAATGCAGGTTGCATCACATCCACTGAATGAATTTTGTAAGAATTTCTCTCTCTTTCTCTGTCTTTTTATTGTGTGTAATTTATTTTTATAATGGGGTTTAGATTATTTTCACTGCTGTGTTTATGCCGATTTGTACCCACTTGACTCACTGACAGAGAGATATCAGTAAATATTTTTCAACATTCTTACTAGTCAGATATATGCTTCTGCGGAGAATAGAGTGTGTTGAGTCCAGTTCATTGAGAAATGAGTAGATCTGGTCTATTGCATATTTGGTTTATGGAACGGTGTCTGAGCTAACTTCAAACTCTTGTTTTATGCATCACCTCACATCTGCTTTCCCCTTCAGCAGCCATAAGTGTGCTTTCTAAATGTGTGACTCTGTTCTGTTTCGTAATTCAGTTTACATAGAGCGAATTTTACCTTCTCTGTCTATGGGCTATCTTATGTTAAGTTTCTTTTTCTGTGTGACTTATTTCACTTAGAATCATTGTACCTAAATCGACTCACTGTGCTGCTACTAGGCTTATGACATTGATTCCATGGCTGAGTGATATTCCACTGTACATATGTACCACAGCTTCTTTATCCATTTTTCTCTTTTCTGGGATATTTAAGGTGTACCGAAGTCGAGATTCTTTTAAACAGAGCAGCCTTATACTTGGGGGTGCTTGTGTCCTGTCAATGTTCGGTTTTCCCATGATATACGCCCTTGAGTGGAAGTGCCCTATGCTCAGTAGGCCTGTTTTTTACATGCTTTAGGAAACACCATACACTTCTCCAGAGTGGCCGTTGGCAACTTACATTCCGCCCATCAGCGTAACAAGGCTCCCTTTTCTCCATGGCCTGTCCTGCATTTCTACTTTTTCCACTTTTTCAGGATGGCCCTTTTGACCGATGCAAAGTGACACATCTTTGTAGTGCTGATTTGCTTTTCTTGCTTGTTTGGTCCGCCAAAAAGGGCTTGGGTGTTTTTTCCTGTATATATTCAGGAAAAAAGGCCTACGCCCTTTTTGGCCAACTGCACCATAGTAGACGTTTTGCAGATTTTTATGTGATTTAAAGGCGAGTCCAAACTACCTCTTGAAAACTGTTTTCTGCAATTCTGTCTCGCTTTCAAATCCTCTTCGTTGCCTTACTTCAATATATTTTAGGATGAGAGTTTTCATTTATAACCCTGCAGGTTTGTGAATTGCAGTGCCCCTGAGGTCCATTTTTCAACTCTCTTTTTTGGGAGCTGGCCACAAAACCGCAGGATTGCTTCAGGCCCTATTCTGGTTCCGGGCGGCAGTGAGCCTTTGGGTAATTCTTCGTCCTGATTGGAAATTAGAGTGACGTGTGCCTGTCCAAACACCTGGAGCTATTCTCTCATTGATTCCCCCTCATCCCGTTCATCCTCCGGAAAAATTGCAAACTGTACGAAACAGGGGGTTACAGGTGCTGATTCTCCAAGTAGGGAGATTGTTAGTGATGTGGCTGGAATGGCGATCCCGCGCACCCGTAGATCAGAAATGAGGTGCATTTTAGAAACCTTTCCCGATCACACGGTGTACCATCCTCTGGGTTTCCCATGCATGCTTTAGGTGTAGGAAGATTCCCTTCCATCTGGACATTTGCGACCCATGGATTGGATACAACGCCGTATTACTTAAAAGGGTCTGCATTTGCTCTCCCAACCTCAACAATCCTCTCAGCCCTAAGCGTGTCCAGCGTTATGTCTCATCCGGCTGTGGTCTAGATGTGCTCAATCCAGGTTGCATCACATCCACTGAATGAATTTTGTAAGAATTTCTCTCTCTTTCACTGTCTTTTTATTGTGTGTAATTTACTTTTATAATGGGGTTTAGCTTATTTTCTCTGGTGTGTTCTTTCCGCTTTGTACCCACTTGATTCACTGACAGAGAGATATCAATAAATATTTTTCAAGATTCTTACTAGATAGATATATGCTTCTGCGTTGAATCGAGTGTGTTGAGTCCTGTTCATTGAGCAATGAGTAGATCTGGTGTATTGCGTATTTGATTTATGGAACGGTGTCTGAGCTAATTTCAAACTCTTGTTTTTGCATCACCTCACCTCTGCTTTCCTCTTAAGCAGCCATAAGTATGTTTTCTAAATGTGTGACTCTGTTCTGTTTCGTAATTCAGTTCACGTAGAGGGAATTTTACCTTCCCTGTCTAAGGGCTATCTTATGATAAGTTTCTTTTTCTGTGTGATTTATTTCACTTAGAATCATCGTACCTAAATCCACTCATTATGCTGCTACTAGGCTTATGACATTGATTTCATGGCTGAGTGGTATTCCACTGTACATAATTGCCACAGCTTCTGTATTCATTTTTCTCTTTCCTGGGATACTTAAGGTGGACCGAAGTAGAGATTCTCGTAAACAGGGCAGCCCTAAACTTTGGGGTGCTTGTGTCCTTTCGATATTTCGTTTTCCCAAGATATACGCCCTTGGGCGGAAGTGCCCTATGCTCTGTAGCTGTGTTTTTTCGATGTTTTAGGAGACACCATGCACTTCTCCAGAGTGGCCGTTGGCAACTTACATTCCGCCCATCAGCGTAACAAGGTTCCCATTTCTCCATTGCCTGTCCTGCATTTCTGTTTTTTCCACTTTTTCAGGATGGCCCTTTTGACCGACGCAAAGTGAGACTTCTTTGTAGTGCTGATTTGCATTGCCTGCTTGATTGGTTGGCCAAAAAGGGCTTGAGTGTTTTTTCCTGAATATATTCAGGAAAAAAGGCCTACGCCCTTTTTGGCCATCTGCACTATAGTCGACGTTTTGCAGCATTTCATGTGCTTTAAAGGCGAGTCCAATCTACCTCTTGAAAACAGTTTCCTGCAATTCTGTCTCGCTTTCAAATCCTCTTCGTTGCCTTACCTCAATATATTTTTGGACGATAGTTTTCATTTATAACCCTGCAGCTTTGTGAATTGCAGTGCCCCTGAGGTCCATTTGTCAACACGATTTTTGGGGAGCTGCCCGCAGAACCGCAGGATTGCTTCAGGCCCTATTCTGGTTCTGGGGGGCAGGTGAGCCTTTGGTTAATTCTTCGTCCTGATTGGAAATTAGAGCGACGTGCGCCTGTGCAAACACCTGGAGCTAGTCTCTCATTGTTTCCCCCTCATCCTGTTCATCCTCCGGATAAATTGCAAACTGTACTAAACAGGGGGTTACAGGTGTTGATTCTCCAACTGGGTAGATTGTTAGTGAAGCCGCTGGAATGGCGAACCCACGCACTAGCAGATCGGAAATTAGGTGCGTTTTAGAAACCTTTCCCGATCACACAGTGTACCATGCTCTGGGTTTCCCATGCATGTTTTAGCTGTAGGAAGATTCCCTTCCACCTGGATATTTGCGACCCATATATTGGATACCATGCCGTATTACTTTAAAGGGTCTGCCTTTGCGCTCCAAACCTCAAAAATCCTCTCATCCCCAAGCATGTCCAGCGTTATGTCTCATCCGGCTGTGGGTCTGGATATGCTCAATGCAGGTTGCATCACATCCACTGAATGAATTTTGTAAGAATTTCTCTCTCTTTCTCTGTCTTTTTATTGTGTGTAATTTATTTTTATAATGGGGTTTAGATTATTTTCACTGCTGTGTTTATGCCGATTTGTACCCACTTGACTCACTGACAGAGAGATATCAGTAAATATTTTTCAACATTCTTACTAGTCAGATATATGCTTCTGCGGAGAATAGAGTGTGTTGAGTCCAGTTCATTGAGAAATGAGTAGATCTGGTCTATTGCATATTTGGTTTATGGAACGGTGTCTGAGCTAACTTCAAACTCTTGTTTTATGCATCACCTCACATCTGCTTTCCCCTTCAGCAGCCATAAGTGTGCTTTCTAAATGTGTGACTCTGTTCTGTTTCGTAATTCAGTTTACATAGAGCGAATTTTACCTTCTCTGTCTATGGGCTATCTTATGTTAAGTTTCTTTTTCTCTGTGACTTATTTCACTTAGAATCATTGTACCTAAATCGACTCACTGTGCTGCTACTAGGCTTATGACATTGATTCCATGGCTGAGTGATATTCCACTGTACATATGTACCACAGCTTCTTTATCCATTTTTCTCTTTTCTGGGATATTTAAGGTGTACCGAAGTCGAGATTCTTTTAAACAGAGCAGCCTTATACTTGGGGGTGCTTGTGTCCTGTCAATGTTCGGTTTTCCCATGATATACGCCCTTGAGTGGAAGTGCCCTATGCTCAGTAGGCCTGTTTTTTACATGCTTTAGGAAACACCATACACTTCTCCAGAGTGGCCGTTGGCAACTTACATTCCGCCCATCAGCGTAACAAGGCTCCCTTTTCTCCATGGCCTGTCCTGCATTTCTACTTTTTCCACTTTTTCAGGATGGCCCTTTTGACCGATGCAAAGTGACACATCTTTGTAGTGCTGATTTGCTTTTCTTGCTTGTTTGGTCCGCCAAAAAGGGCTTGGGTGTTTTTTCCTGTATATATTCAGGAAAAAAGGCCTACGCCCTTTTTGGCCAACTGCACCATAGTAGACGTTTTGCAGATTTTTATGTGATTTAAAGGCGAGTCCAAACTACCTCTTGAAAACTGTTTTCTGCAATTCTGTCTCGCTTTCAAATCCTCTTCGTTGCCTTACTTCAATATATTTTAGGATGAGAGTTTTCATTTATAACCCTGCAGGTTTGTGAATTGCAGTGCCCCTGAGGTCCATTTTTCAACTCTCTTTTTTGGGAGCTGGCCACAAAACCGCAGGATTGCTTCAGGCCCTATTCTGGTTCCGGGCGGCAGTGAGCCTTTGGGTAATTCTTCGTCCTGATTGGAAATTAGAGTGACGTGTGCCTGTCCAAACACCTGGAGCTATTCTCTCATTGATTCCCCCTCATCCCGTTCATCCTCCGGAAAAATTGCAAACTGTACGAAACAGGGGGTTACAGGTGCTGATTCTCCAAGTAGGGAGATTGTTAGTGATGTGGCTGGAATGGCGATCCCGCGCACCCGTAGATCAGAAATGAGGTGCATTTTAGAAACCTTTCCCGATCACACGGTGTACCATCCTCTGGGTTTCCCATGCATGCTTTAGGTGTAGGAAGATTCCCTTCCATCTGGACATTTGCGACCCATGGATTGGATACAACGCGTATTACTTAAAAGGGTCTGCATTTGCTCTCCCAACCTCAACAATCCTCTCAGCCCTAAGCGTGTCCAGCGTTATGTCTCATCCGGCTGTGGTCTAGATGTGCTCAATCCAGGTTGCATCACATCCACTGAATGAATTTTGTAAGAATTTCTCTCTCTTTCACTGTCTTTTTATTGTGTGTAATTTACTTTTATAATGGGGTTTAGCTTATTTTCTCTGGTGTGTTCTTTCCGCTTTGTACCCACTTGATTCACTGACAGAGAGATATCAATAAATATTTTTCAAGATTCTTACTAGATAGATATATGCTTCTGCGTTGAATCGAGTGTGTTGAGTCCTGTTCATTGAGCAATGAGTAGATCTGGTGTATTGTGTATTTGATTTATGGAACGGTGTCTGAGCTAATTTCAAACTCTTGTTTTTGCATCACCTCACCTCTGCTTTCCTCTTAAGCAGCCATAAGTATGTTTTCTAAATGTGTGACTCTGTTCTGTTTCGTAATTCAGTTCACGTAGAGGGAATTTTACCTTCCCTGTCTAAGGGCTATCTTATGATAAGTTTCTTTTTCTGTGTGATTTATTTCACTTAGAATCATCGTACCTAAATCCACTCATTATGCTGCTACTAGGCTTATGACATTGATTTCATGGCTGAGTGGTATTCCACTGTACATAATTGCCACAGCTTCTGTATTCATTTTTCTCTTTCCTGGGATACTTAAGGTGGACCGAAGTAGAGATTCTCGTAAACAGGGCAGCCCTAAACTTTGGGGTGCTTGTGTCCTTTTGATATTTGGTTTTCCCAAGATATACGCCCTTGGGCGGAAGTGCCCTATGCTCTGTAGCTGTGTTTTTTCGATGTTTTAGGAGACACCATGCACTTCTCCAGAGTGGCCGTTGGCAACTTACATTCCGCCCATCAGCGTAACAAGGTTCCCATTTCTCCATTGCCTGTCCTGCGTTTCTGTTTTTTCCACTTTTTCAGGATGGCCCTTTTGACCGATGCAAAGTGAGACTTCTTTGTAGTGCTGATTTGCATTGCCTGCTTGATTGGTTGGCCAAAAAGGGCTTGAGTGTTTTTTCCTGAATATATTCAGGAAAAAAGGCCTACGCCCTTTTTGGCCATCTGCACTCTAGTCGACGTTTTGCAGCATTTCATGTGCTTTAAAGGCGAGTCCAATCTACCTCTTGAAAACAGTTTCCTGCAATTCTGTCTCGCTTTCAAATCCTCTTCGTTGCCTTACCTCAATATATTTTTGGACGATAGTTTTCATTTATAACCCTGCAGCTTTGTGAATTGCAGTGCCCCTGAGGTCCATTTGTCAACACGATTTTTGGGGAGCTGCCCGCAGAACCGCAGGATTGCTTCAGGCCCTATTCTGGTTCTGGGGGGCAGGTGAGCCTTTGGTTAATTCTTCGTCCTGATTGGAAATTAGAGCGACGTGCGCCTGTGCAAACACCTGGAGCTAGTCTCTCATTGTTTCCCCCTCATCCTGTTCATCCTCCGGATAAATTGCAAACTGTACTAAACAGGGGGTTACAGGTGTTGATTCTCCAACTGGGTAGATTGTTAGTGAAGCCGCTGGAATGGCGAACCCACGCACTAGCAGATCGGAAATTAGGTGCGTTTTAGAAACCTTTCCCGATCACACAGTGTACCATGCTCTGGGTTTCCCATGCATGTTTTAGCTGTAGGAAGATTCCCTTCCACTGGATATTTGCGACCCATATATTGGATACCATGCCGTATTACTTTAAAGGGTCTGCCTTTGCGCTCCAAACCTCAAAAATCCTCTCATCCCCAAGCGTGTCCAGCGTTATGTCTCATCCGGCTGTGGGTCTGGATATGCTCAATGCAGGTTGCATCACATCCACTGAATGAATTTTGTAAGAATTTCTCTCTCTTTCTCTGTCTTTTTATTGTGTGTAATTTATTTTTATAATGGGGTTTAGATTATTTTCACTGCTGTGTTTATGCCGATTTGTACCCACTTGACTCACTGACAGAGAGATATCAGTAAATATTTTTCAACATTCTTACTAGTCAGATATATGCTTCTGCGGAGAATAGAGTGTGTTGAGTCCAGTTCATTGAGAAATGAGTAGATCTGGTCTATTGCATATTTGGTTTATGGAACGGTGTCTGAGCTAACTTCAAACTCTTGTTTTATGCATCACCTCACATCTGCTTTCCCCTTCAGCAGCCATAAGTGTGCTTTCTAAATGTGTGACTCTGTTCTGTTTCGTAATTCAGTTTACATAGAGCGAATTTTACCTTCTCTGTCTATGGGCTATCTTATGTTAAGTTTCTTTTTCTCTGTGACTTATTTCACTTAGAATCATTGTACCTAAATCGACTCACTGTGCTGCTACTAGGCTTATGACATTGATTCCATGGCTGAGTGATATTCCACTGTACATATGTACCACAGCTTCTTTATCCATTTTTCTCTTTTCTGGGATATTTAAGGTGTACCGAAGTCGAGATTCTTTTAAACAGAGCAGCCTTATACTTGGGGGTGCTTGTGTCCTGTCAATGTTCGGTTTTCCCATGATATACGCCCTTGAGTGGAAGTGCCCTATGCTCAGTAGGTCTGTTTTTTACATGCTTTAGGAAACACCATACACTTCTCCAGAGTGGCCGTTGGCAACTTACATTCCGCCCATCAGCGTAACAAGGCTCCCTTTTCTCCATGGCCTGTCCTGCATTTCTACTTTTTCCACTTTTTCAGGATGGCCCTTTTGACCGATGCAAACTGACACATCTTTGTAGTGCTGATTTGCTTTTCTTGCTTGTTTGGTCCGCCAAAAAGGGCTTGGGTGTTTTTTCCTGTATATATTCAGGAAAAAAGGCCTACGCCCTTTTTGGCCAACTGCACCATAGTAGACGTTTTGCAGATTTTTATGTGATTTAAAGGCGAGTCCAAACTACCTCTTGAAAACTGTTTTCTGCAATTCTGTCTCGCTTTCAAATCCTCTTCGTTGCCTTACTTCAATATATTTTAGGATGAGAGTTTTCATTTATAACCCTGCAGGTTTGTGAATTGCAGTGCCCCTGAGGTCCATTTTTCAACTCTCTTTTTTGGGAGCTGGCCACAAAACCGCAGGATTGCTTCAGGCCCTATTCTGGTTCCGGGCGGCAGTGAGCCTTTGGGTAATTCTTCGTCCTGATTGGAAATTAGAGTGACGTGTGCCTGTCCAAACACCTGGAGCTATTCTCTCATTGATTCCCCCTCATCCCGTTCATCCTCCGGAAAAATTGCAAACTGTACGAAACAGGGGGTTACAGGTGCTGATTCTCCAAGTAGGGAGATTGTTAGTGATGTGGCTGGAATGGCGATCCCGCGCACCCGTAGATCAGAAATGAGGTGCATTTTAGAAACCTTTCCCGATCACACGGTGTACCATCCTCTGGGTTTCCCATGCATGCTTTAGGTGTAGGAAGATTCCCTTCCATCTGGACATTTGCGACCCATGGATTGGATACAACGCCGTATTACTTAAAAGGGTCTGCATTTGCTCTCCCAACCTCAACAATCCTCTCAGCCCTAAGCGTGTCCAGCGTTATGTCTCATCCGGCTGTGGTCTAGATGTGCTCAATCCAGGTTGCATCACATCCACTGAATGAATTTTGTAAGAATTTCTCTCTCTTTCACTGTCTTTTTATTGTGTGTAATTTACTTTTATAATGGGGTTTAGCTTATTTTCTCTGGTGTGTTCTTTCCGCTTTGTACCCACTTGATTCACTGACAGAGAGATATCAATAAATATTTTTCAAGATTCTTACTAGATAGATATATGCTTCTGCGTTGAAACGAGTGTGTTGAGTCCTGTTCATTGAGCAATGAGTAGATCTGGTGTATTGCGTATTTGATTTATGGAACGGTGTCTGAGCTAATTTCAAACTCTTGTTTTTGCATCACCTCACCTCTGCTTTCCTCTTAAGCAGCCATAAGTATGTTTTCTAAATGTGTGACTCTGTTCTGTTTCGTAATTCAGTTCACGTAGAGGGAATTTTACCTTCCCTGTCTAAGGGCTATCTTATGATAAGTTTCTTTTTCTGTGTGATTTATTTCACTTAGAATCATCGTACCTAAATCCACTCATTATGCTGCTACTAGGCTTATGACATTGATTTCATGGCTGAGTGGTATTCCACTGTACATAATTGCCACAGCTTCTGTATTCATTTTTCTCTTTCCTGGGATACTTAAGGTGGACCGAAGTAGAGATTCTTGTAAACAGGGCAGCCCTAAACTTTGGGGTGCTTGTGTCCTTTCGATATTTGGTTTTCCCAAGATATACGCCCTTGGGCGGAAGTGCCCTATGCTCTGTAGCTGTGTTTTTTCGATGTTTTAGGAGACACCATGCACTTCTCCAGAGTGGCCGTTGGCAACTTACATTCCGCCCATCAGCGTAACAAGGTTCCCATTTCTCCATTGCCTGTCCTGCGTTTCTGTTTTTTCCACTTTTTCAGGATGGCCCTTTTGACCGATGCAAAGTGAGACTTCTTTGTAGTGCTGATTTGCATTGCCTGCTTGATTGGTTGGCCAAAAAGGGCTTGAGTGTTTTTTCCTGAATATATTCAGGAAAAAAGGCCTACGCCCTTTTTGGCCATCTGCACTCTAGTCGACGTTTTGCAGCATTTCATGTGCTTTAAAGGCGAGTCCAATCTACCTCTTGAAAACAGTTTCCTGCAATTCTGTCTCGCTTTCAAATCCTCTTCGTTGCCTTACCTCAATATATTTTTGGACGATAGTTTTCATTTATAACCCTGCAGCTTTGTGAATTGCAGTGCCCCTGAGGTCCATTTGTCAACACGATTTTTGGGGAGCTGCCCGCAGAACCGCAGGATTGCTTCAGGCCCTATTCTGGTTCTGGGGGGCAGGTGAGCCTTTGGTTAATTCTTCGTCCTGATTGGAAATTAGAGCGACGTGCGCCTGTGCAAACACCTGGAGCTAGTCTCTCATTGTTTCCCCCTCATCCTGTTCATCCTCCGGATAAATTGCAAACTGTACTAAACAGGGGGTTACAGGTGTTGATTCTCCAACTGGGTAGATTGTTAGTGAAGCCGCTGGAATGGCGAACCCACGCACTAGCAGATCGGAAATTAGGTGCGTTTTAGAAACCTTTCCCGATCACACAGTGTACCATGCTCTGGGTTTCCCATGCATGTTTTAGCTGTAGGAAGATTCCCTTCCACCTGGATATTTGCGACCCATATATTGGATACCATGCCGTATTACTTTAAAGGGTCTGCCTTTGCGCTCCAAACCTCAAAAATCCTCTCATCCCCAAGCGTGTCCAGCGTTATGTCTCATCCGGCTGTGGGTCTGGATATGCTCAATGCAGGTTGCATCACATCCACTGAATGAATTTTGTAGGAATTTCTCTCTCTTTCTCTGTCTTTTTATTGTGTGTAATTTATTTTTATAATGGGGTTTAGATTATTTTCACTGCTGTGTTTATGCCGATTTGTACCCACTTGACTCACTGACAGAGAGATATCAGTAAATATTTTTCAACATTCTTACTAGTCAGATATATGCTTCTGCGGAGAATAGAGTGTGTTGAGTCCAGTTCATTGAGAAATGAGTAGATCTGGTCTATTGCATATTTGGTTTATGGAACGGTGTCTGAGCTAACTTCAAACTCTTGTTTTATGCATCACCTCACATCTGCTTTCCCCTTCAGCAGCCATAAGTGTGCTTTCTAAATGTGTGACTCTGTTCTGTTTCGTAATTCAGTTTACATAGAGCGAATTTTACCTTCTCTGTCTATGGGCTATCTTATGTTAAGTTTCTTTTTCTGTGTGACTTATTTCACTTAGAATCATTGTACCTAAATCGACTCACTGTGCTGCTACTAGGCTTATGACATTGATTCCATGGCTGAGTGATATTCCACTGTACATATGTACCACAGCTTCTTTATCCATTTTTCTCTTTTCTGGGATATTTAAGGTGTACCGAAGTCGAGATTCTTTTAAACAGAGCAGCCTTATACTTGGGGGTGCTTGTGTCCTGTCAATGTTCGGTTTTCCCATGATATACGCCCTTGAGTGGAAGTGCCCTATGCTCAGTAGGCCTGTTTTTTACATGCTTTAGGAAACACCATACACTTCTCCAGAGTGGCCGTTGGCAACTTACATTCCGCCCATCAGCGTAACAAGGCTCCCTTTTCTCCATGGCCTGTCCTGCATTTCTACTTTTTCCACTTTTTCAGGATGGCCCTTTTGACCGATGCAAAGTGACACATCTTTGTAGTGCTGATTTGCTTTTCTTGCTTGTTTGGTCCGCCAAAAAGGGCTTGGGTGTTTTTTCCTGTATATATTCAGGAAAAAAGGCCTACGCCCTTTTTGGCCAACTGCACCATAGTAGACGTTTTGCAGATTTTTATGTGATTTAAAGGCGAGTCCAAACTACCTCTTGAAAACTGTTTTCTGCAATTCTGTCTCGCTTTCAAATCCTCTTCGTTGCCTTACTTCAATATATTTTAGGATGAGAGTTTTCATTTATAACCCTGCAGGTTTGTGAATTGCAGTGCCCCTGAGGTCCATTTTTCAACTCTCTTTTTTGGGAGCTGGCCACAAAACCGCAGGATTGCTTCAGGCCCTATTCTGGTTCCGGGCGGCAGTGAGCCTTTGGGTAATTCTTCGTCCTGATTGGAAATTAGAGTGACGTGTGCCTGTCCAAACACCTGGAGCTATTCTCTCATTGATTCCCCCTCATCCCGTTCATCCTCCGGAAAAATTGCAAACTGTACGAAACAGGGGGTTACAGGTGCTGATTCTCCAAGTAGGGAGATTGTTAGTGATGTGGCTGGAATGGCGATCCCGCGCACCCGTAGATCAGAAATGAGGTGCATTTTAGAAACCTTTCCCGATCACACGGTGTACCATCCTCTGGGTTTCCCATGCATGCTTTAGGTGTAGGAAGATTCCCTTCCATCTGGACATTTGCGACCCATGGATTGGATACAACGCCGTATTACTTAAAAGGGTCTGCATTTGCTCTCCCAACCTCAACAATCCTCTCAGCCCTAAGCGTGTCCAGCGTTATGTCTCATCCGGCTGTGGTCTAGATGTGCTCAATCCAGGTTGCATCACATCCACTGAATGAATTTTGTAAGAATTTCTCTCTCTTTCACTGTCTTTTTATTGTGTGTAATTTACTTTTATAATGGGGTTTAGCTTATTTTCTCTGGTGTGTTCTTTCCGCTTTGTACCCACTTGATTCACTGACAGAGAGATATCAATAAATATTTTTCAAGATTCTTACTAGATAGATATATGCTTCTGCGTTGAAACGAGTGTGTTGAGTCCTGTTCATTGAGCAATGAGTAGATCTGGTGTATTGCGTATTTGATTTATGGAACGGTGTCTGAGCTAATTTCAAACTCTTGTTTTTGCATCACCTCACCTCTGCTTTCCTCTTAAGCAGCCATAAGTATGTTTTCTAAATGTGTGACTCTGTTCTGTTTCGTAATTCAGTTCACGTAGAGGGAATTTTACCTTCCCTGTCTAAGGGCTATCTTATGATAAGTTTCTTTTTCTGTGTGATTTATTTCACTTAGAATCATCGTACCTAAATCCACTCATTATGCTGCTACTAGGCTTATGACATTGATTTCATGGCTGAGTGGTATTCCACTGTACATAATTGCCACAGCTTCTGTATTCATTTTTCTCTTTCCTGGGATACTTAAGGTGGACCGAAGTAGAGATTCTTGTAAACAGGGCAGCCCTAAACTTTGGGGTGCTTGTGTCCTTTCGATATTTGGTTTTCCCAAGATATACGCCCTTGGGCGGAAGTGCCCTATGCTCTGTAGCTGTGTTTTTTCGATGTTTTAGGAGACACCATGCACTTCTCCAGAGTGGCCGTTGGCAACTCACATTCCGCCCATCAGCGTAACAAGGTTCCCATTTCTCCATTGCCTGTCCTGCGTTTCTGTTTTTTCCACTTTTTCAGGATGGCCCTTTTGACCGACGCAAAGTGAGACTGCTTTGTAGTGCTGATTTGCATTGCCTGCTTGATTGGTTGGCCAAAAAGGGCTTGAGTGTTTTTTCCTGAATATATTCAGGAAAAAAGGCCTACGCCCTTTTTGGCCATCTGCACTCTAGTCGACGTTTTGCAGCATTTCATGTGCTTTAAAGGCGAGTCCAATCTACCTCTTGAAAACAGTTTCCTGCAATTCTGTCTCGCTTTCAAATCCTCTTCGTTGCCTTACCTCAATATATTTTTGGACGATAGTTTTCATTTATAACCCTGCAGCTTTGTGAATTGCAGTGCCCCTGAGGTCCATTTGTCAACACGATTTTTGGGGAGCTGCCCGCAGAACCGCAGGATTGCTTCAGGCCCTATTCTGGTTCTGGGGGGCAGGTGAGCCTTTGGTTAATTCTTCGTCCTGATTGGAAATTAGAGCGACGTGCGCCTGTGCAAACACCTGGAGCTAGTCTCTCATTGTTTCCCCCTCATCCTGTTCATCCTCCGGATAAATTGCAAACTGTACTAAACAGGGGGTTACAGGTGTTGATTCTCCAACTGGGTAGATTGTTAGTGAAGCCGCTGGAATGGCGAACCCACGCACTAGCAGATCGGAAATTAGGTGCGTTTTAGAAACCTTTCCCGATCACACAGTGTACCATGCTCTGGGTTTCCCATGCATGTTTTAGCTGTAGGAAGATTCCCTTCCACCTGGATATTTGCGACCCATATATTGGATACCATGCCGTATTACTTTAAAGGGTCTGCCTTTGCGCTCCAAACCTCAAAAATCCTCTCATCCCCAAGCGTGTCCAGCGTTATGTCTCATCCGGCTGTGGGTCTGGATATGCTCAATGCAGGTTGCATCACATCCACTGAATGAATTTTGTAAGAATTTCTCTCTCTTTCTCTGTCTTTTTATTGTGTGTAATTTATTTTTATAATGGGGTTTAGATTATTTTCACTGCTGTGTTTATGCCGATTTGTACCCACTTGACTCACTGACAGAGAGATATCAGTAAATATTTTTCAACATTCTTACTAGTCAGATATATGCTTCTGCGGAGAATAGAGTGTGTTGAGTCCAGTTCATTGAGAAATGAGTAGATCTGGTCTATTGCATATTTGGTTTATGGAACGGTGTCTGAGCTAACTTCAAACTCTTGTTTTATGCATCACCTCACATCTGCTTTCCCCTTCAGCAGCCATAAGTGTGCTTTCTAAATGTGTGACTCTGTTCTGTTTCGTAATTCAGTTTACATAGAGCGAATTTTACCTTCTCTGTCTATGGGCTATCTTATGTTAAGTTTCTTTTTCTCTGTGACTTATTTCACTTAGAATCATTGTACCTAAATCGACTCACTGTGCTGCTACTAGGCTTATGACATTGATTCCATGGCTGAGTGATATTCCACTGTACATATGTACCACAGCTTCTTTATCCATTTTTCTCTTTTCTGGGATATTTAAGGTGTACCGAAGTCGAGATTCTTTTAAACAGAGCAGCCTTATACTTGGGGGTGCTTGTGTCCTGTCAATGTTCGGTTTTCCCATGATATACGCCCTTGAGTGGAAGTGCCCTATGCTCAGTAGGCCTGTTTTTTACATGCTTTAGGAAACACCATACACTTCTCCAGAGTGGCCGTTGGCAACTTACATTCCGCCCATCAGCGTAACAAGGCTCCCTTTTCTCCATGGCCTGTCCTGCATTTCTACTTTTTCCACTTTTTCAGGATGGCCCTTTTGACCGATGCAAAGTGACACATCTTTGTAGTGCTGATTTGCTTTTCTTGCTTGTTTGGTCCGCCAAAAAGGGCTTGGGTGTTTTTTCCTGTATATATTCAGGAAAAAAGGCCTACGCCCTTTTTGGCCAACTGCACCATAGTAGACGTTTTGCAGATTTTTATGTGATTTAAAGGCGAGTCCAAACTACCTCTTGAAAACTGTTTTCTGCAATTCTGTCTCGCTTTCAAATCCTCTTCGTTGCCTTACTTCAATATATTTTAGGATGAGAGTTTTCATTTATAACCCTGCAGGTTTGTGAATTGCAGTGCCCCTGAGGTCCATTTTTCAACTCTCTTTTTTGGGAGCTGGCCACAAAACCGCAGGATTGCTTCAGGCCCTATTCTGGTTCCGGGCGGCAGTGAGCCTTTGGGTAATTCTTCGTCCTGATTGGAAATTAGAGTGACGTGTGCCTGTCCAAACACCTGGAGCTATTCTCTCATTGATTCCCCCTCATCCCGTTCATCCTCCGGAAAAATTGCAAACTGTACGAAACAGGGGGTTACAGGTGCTGATTCTCCAAGTAGGGAGATTGTTAGTGATGTGGCTGGAATGGCGATCCCACGCACCCGTAGATCAGAAATGAGGTGCATTTTAGAAACCTTTCCCGATCACACGGTGTACCATCCTCTGGGTTTCCCATGCATGCTTTAGGTGTAGGAAGATTCCCTTCCATCTGGACATTTGCGACCCATGGATTGGATACAACGCCGTATTACTTAAAAGGGTCTGCATTTGCTCTCCCAACCTCAACAATCCTCTCAGCCCTAAGCGTGTCCAGCGTTATGTCTCATCCGGCTGTGGTCTAGATGTGCTCAATCCAGGTTGCATCACATCCACTGAATGAATTTTGTAAGAATTTCTCTCTCTTTCACTGTCTTTTTATTGTGTGTAATTTACTTTTATAATGGGGTTTAGCTTATTTTCTCTGGTGTGTTCTTTCCGCTTTGTACCCACTTGATTCACTGACAGAGAGATATCAATAAATATTTTTCAAGATTCTTACTAGATAGATATATGCTTCTGCGTTGAATCGAGTGTGTTGAGTCCTGTTCATTGAGCAATGAGTAGATCTGGTGTATTGCGTATTTGATTTATGGAACGGTGTCTGAGCTAATTTCAAACTCTTGTTTTTGCATCACCTCACCTCTGCTTTCCTCTTAAGCAGCCATAAGTATGTTTTCTAAATGTGTGACTCTGTTCTGTTTCGTAATTCAGTTCACGTAGAGGGAATTTTACCTTCCCTGTCTAAGGGCTATCTTATGATAAGTTTCTTTTTCTGTGTGATTTATTTCACTTAGAATCATCGTACCTAAATCCACTCATTATGCTGCTACTAGGCTTATGACATTGATTTCATGGCTGAGTGGTATTCCACTGTACATAATTGCCACAGCTTCTGTATTCATTTTTCTCTTTCCTGGGATACTTAAGGTGGACCGAAGTAGAGATTCTCGTAAACAGGGCAGCCCTAAACTTTGGGGTGCTTGTGTCCTTTCGATATTTGGTTTTCCCAAGATATACGCCCTTGGGCGGAAGTGCCCTATGCTCTGTAGCTGTGTTTTTTCGATGTTTTAGGAGACACCATGCACTTCTCCAGAGTGGCCGTTGGCAACTTACATTCCGCCCATCAGCGTAACAAGGTTCCCATTTCTCCATTGCCTGTCCTGCATTTCTGTTTTTTCCACTTTTTCCGGATGGCCCTTTTGACCGATGCAAAGTGAGACTTCTTTGTAGTGCTGATTTGCATTGCCTGCTTGATTGGTTGGCCAAAAAGGGCTTGAGTGTTTTTTCCTGAATATATTCAGGAAAAAAGGCCTACGCCCTTTTTGGCCATCTGCACTCTAGTCGACGTTTTGCAGCATTTCATGTGCTTTAAAGGCGAGTCCAATCTACCTCTTGAAAACAGTTTCCTGCAATTCTGTCTCGCTTTCAAATCCTCTTCGTTGCCTTACCTCAATATATTTTTGGACGATAGTTTTCATTTATAACCCTGCAGCTTTGTGAATTGCAGTGCCCCTGAGGTCCATTTGTCAACACGATTTTTGGGGAGCTGCCCGCAGAACCGCAGGATTGCTTCAGGCCCTATTCTGGTTCTGGGGGGCAGGTGAGCCTTTGGTTAATTCTTCGTCCTGATTGGAAATTAGAGCGACGTGCGCCTGTGCAAACACCTGGAGCTAGTCTCTCATTGTTTCCCCCTCATCCTGTTCATCCTCCGGATAAATTGCAAACTGTACTAAACAGGGGGTTACAGGTGTTGATTCTCCAACTGGGTAGATTGTTAGTGAAGCCGCTGGAATGGCGAACCCACGCACTAGCAGATCGGAAATTAGGTGCGTTTTAGAAACCTTTCCCGATCACACAGTGTACCATGCTCTGGGTTTCCCATGCATGTTTTAGCTGTAGGAAGATTCCCTTCCACCTGGATATTTGCGACCCATATATTGGATACCATGCCGTATTACTTTAAAGGGTCTGCCTTTGCGCTCCAAACCTCAAAAATCCTCTCATCCCCAAGCGTGTCCAGCGTTATGTCTCATCCGGCTGTGGGTCTGGATATGCTCAATGCAGGTTGCATCACATCCACTGAATGAATTTTGTAAGAATTTCTCTCTCTTTCTCTGTCTTTTTATTGTGTGTAATTTATTTTTATAATGGGGTTTAGATTATTTTCACTGCTGTGTTTATGCCGATTTGTACCCACTTGACTCACTGACAGAGAGATATCAGTAAATATTTTTCAACATTCTTACTAGTCAGATATATGCTTCTGCGGAGAATAGAGTGTGTTGAGTCCAGTTCATTGAGAAATGAGTAGATCTGGTCTATTGCATATTTGGTTTATGGAACGGTGTCTGAGCTAACTTCAAACTCTTGTTTTATGCATCACCTCACATCTGCTTTCCCCTTCAGCAGCCATAAGTGTGCTTTCTAAATGTGTGACTCTGTTCTGTTTCGTAATTCAGTTTACATAGAGCGAATTTTACCTTCTCTGTCTATGGGCTATCTTATGTTAAGTTTCTTTTTCTGTGTGACTTATTTCACTTAGAATCATTGTACCTAAATCGACTCACTGTGCTGCTACTAGGCTTATGACATTGATTCCATGGCTGAGTGATATTCCACTGTACATATGTACCACAGCTTCTTTATCCATTTTTCTCTTTTCTGGGATATTTAAGGTGTACCGAAGTCGAGATTCTTTTAAACAGAGCAGCCTTATACTTGGGGGTGCTTGTGTCCTGTCAATGTTCGGTTTTCCCATGATATACGCCCTTGAGTGGAAGTGCCCTATGCTCAGTAGGCCTGTTTTTTACATGCTTTAGGAAACACCATACACTTCTCCAGAGTGGCCGTTGGCAACTTACATTCCGCCCATCAGCGTAACAAGGCTCCCTTTTCTCCATGGCCTGTCCTGCATTTCTACTTTTTCCACTTTTTCAGGATGGCCCTTTTGACCGATGCAAAGTGACACATCTTTGTAGTGCTGATTTGCTTTTCTTGCTTGTTTGGTCCGCCAAAAAGGGCTTGGGTGTTTTTTCCTGTATATATTCAGGAAAAAAGGCCTACGCCCTTTTTGGCCAACTGCACCATAGTAGACGTTTTGCAGATTTTTATGTGATTTAAAGGCGAGTCCAAACTACCTCTTGAAAACTGTTTTCTGCAATTCTGTCTCGCTTTCAAATCCTCTTCGTTGCCTTACTTCAATATATTTTAGGATGAGAGTTTTCATTTATAACCCTGCAGGTTTGTGAATTGCAGTGCCCCTGAGGTCCATTTTTCAACTCTCTTTTTTGGGAGCTGGCCACAAAACCGCAGGATTGCTTCAGGCCCTATTCTGGTTCCGGGCGGCAGTGAGCCTTTGGGTAATTCTTCGTCCTGATTGGAAATTAGAGTGACGTGTGCCTGTCCAAACACCTGGAGCTATTCTCTCATTGATTCCCCCTCATCCCGTTCATCCTCCGGAAAAATTGCAAACTGTACGAAACAGGGGGTTACAGGTGCTGATTCTCCAAGTAGGGAGATTGTTAGTGATGTGGCTGGAATGGCGATCCCGCGCACCCGTAGATCAGAAATGAGGTGCATTTTAGAAACCTTTCCCGATCACACGGTGTACCATCCTCTGGGTTTCCCATGCATGCTTTAGGTGTAGGAAGATTCCCTTCCATCTGGACATTTGCGACCCATGGATTGGATACAACGCCGTATTACTTAAAAGGGTCTGCATTTGCTCTCCCAACCTCAACAATCCTCTCAGCCCTAAGCGTGTCCAGCGTTATGTCTCATCCGGCTGTGGTCTAGATGTGCTCAATCCAGGTTGCATCACATCCACTGAATGAATTTTGTAAGAATTTCTCTCTCTTTCACTGTCTTTTTATTGTGTGTAATTTACTTTTATAATGGGGTTTAGCTTATTTTCTCTGGTGTGTTCTTTCCGCTTTGTACCCACTTGATTCACTGACAGAGAGATATCAATAAATATTTTTCAAGATTCTTACTAGATAGATATATGCTTCTGCGTTGAATCGAGTGTGTTGAGTCCTGTTCATTGAGCAATGAGTAGATCTGGTGTATTGCGTATTTGATTTATGGAACGGTGTCTGAGCTAATTTCAAACTCTTGTTTTTGCATCACCTCACCTCTGCTTTCCTCTTAAGCAGCCATAAGTATGTTTTCTAAATGTGTGACTCTGTTCTGTTTCGTAATTCAGTTCACGTAGAGGGAATTTTACCTTCCCTGTCTAAGGGCTATCTTATGATAAGTTTCTTTTTCTGTGTGATTTATTTCACTTAGAATCATCGTACCTAAATCCACTCATTATGCTGCTACTAGGCTTATGACATTGATTTCATGGCTGAGTGGTATTCCACTGTACATAATTGCCACAGCTTCTGTATTCATTTTTCTCTTTCCTGGGATACTTAAGGTGGACCGAAGTAGAGATTCTCGTAAACAGGGCAGCCCTAAACTTTGGGGTGCTTGTGTCCTTTCGATATTTCGTTTTCCCAAGATATACGCCCTTGGGCGGAAGTGCCCTATGCTCTGTAGCTGTGTTTTTTCGATGTTTTAGGAGACACCATGCACTTCTCCAGAGTGGCCGTTGGCAACTTACATTCCGCCCATCAGCGTAACAAGGTTCCCATTTCTCCATTGCCTGTCCTGCATTTCTGTTTTTTCCACTTTTTCAGGATGGCCCTTTTGACCGACGCAAAGTGAGACTTCTTTGTAGTGCTGATTTGCATTGCCTGCTTGATTGGTTGGCCAAAAAGGGCTTGAGTGTTTTTTCCTGAATATATTCAGGAAAAAAGGCCTACGCCCTTTTTGGCCATCTGCACTATAGTCGACGTTTTGCAGCATTTCATGTGCTTTAAAGGCGAGTCCAATCTACCTCTTGAAAACAGTTTCCTGCAATTCTGTCTCGCTTTCAAATCCTCTTCGTTGCCTTACCTCAATATATTTTTGGACGATAGTTTTCATTTATAACCCTGCAGCTTTGTGAATTGCAGTGCCCCTGAGGTCCATTTGTCAACACGATTTTTGGGGAGCTGCCCGCAGAACCGCAGGATTGCTTCAGGCCCTATTCTGGTTCTGGGGGGCAGGTGAGCCTTTGGTTAATTCTTCGTCCTGATTGGAAATTAGAGCGACGTGCGCCTGTGCAAACACCTGGAGCTAGTCTCTCATTGTTTCCCCCTCATCCTGTTCATCCTCCGGATAAATTGCAAACTGTACTAAACAGGGGGTTACAGGTGTTGATTCTCCAACTGGGTAGATTGTTAGTGAAGCCGCTGGAATGGCGAACCCACGCACTAGCAGATCGGAAATTAGGTGCGTTTTAGAAACCTTTCCCGATCACACAGTGTACCATGCTCTGGGTTTCCCATGCATGTTTTAGCTGTAGGAAGATTCCCTTCCACCTGGATATTTGCGACCCATATATTGGATACCATGCCGTATTACTTTAAAGGGTCTGCCTTTGCGCTCCAAACCTCAAAAATCCTCTCATCCCCAAGCATGTCCAGCGTTATGTCTCATCCGGCTGTGGGTCTGGATATGCTCAATGCAGGTTGCATCACATCCACTGAATGAATTTTGTAAGAATTTCTCTCTCTTTCTCTGTCTTTTTATTGTGTGTAATTTATTTTTATAATGGGGTTTAGATTATTTTCACTGCTGTGTTTATGCCGATTTGTACCCACTTGACTCACTGACAGAGAGATATCAGTAAATATTTTTCAACATTCTTACTAGTCAGATATATGCTTCTGCGGAGAATAGAGTGTGTTGAGTCCAGTTCATTGAGAAATGAGTAGATCTGGTCTATTGCATATTTGGTTTATGGAACGGTGTCTGAGCTAACTTCAAACTCTTGTTTTATGCATCACCTCACATCTGCTTTCCCCTTCAGCAGCCATAAGTGTGCTTTCTAAATGTGTGACTCTGTTCTGTTTCGTAATTCAGTTTACATAGAGCGAATTTTACCTTCTCTGTCTATGGGCTATCTTATGTTAAGTTTCTTTTTCTCTGTGACTTATTTCACTTAGAATCATTGTACCTAAATCGACTCACTGTGCTGCTACTAGGCTTATGACATTGATTCCATGGCTGAGTGATATTCCACTGTACATATGTACCACAGCTTCTTTATCCATTTTTCTCTTTTCTGGGATATTTAAGGTGTACCGAAGTCGAGATTCTTTTAAACAGAGCAGCCTTATACTTGGGGGTGCTTGTGTCCTGTCAATGTTCGGTTTTCCCATGATATACGCCCTTGAGTGGAAGTGCCCTATGCTCAGTAGGCCTGTTTTTTACATGCTTTAGGAAACACCATACACTTCTCCAGAGTGGCCGTTGGCAACTTACATTCCGCCCATCAGCGTAACAAGGCTCCCTTTTCTCCATGGCCTGTCCTGCATTTCTACTTTTTCCACTTTTTCAGGATGGCCCTTTTGACCGATGCAAAGTGACACATCTTTGTAGTGCTGATTTGCTTTTCTTGCTTGTTTGGTCCGCCAAAAAGGGCTTGGGTGTTTTTTCCTGTATATATTCAGGAAAAAAGGCCTACGCCCTTTTTGGCCAACTGCACCATAGTAGACGTTTTGCAGATTTTTATGTGATTTAAAGGCGAGTCCAAACTACCTCTTGAAAACTGTTTTCTGCAATTCTGTCTCGCTTTCAAATCCTCTTCGTTGCCTTACTTCAATATATTTTAGGATGAGAGTTTTCATTTATAACCCTGCAGGTTTGTGAATTGCAGTGCCCCTGAGGTCCATTTTTCAACTCTCTTTTTTGGGAGCTGGCCACAAAACCGCAGGATTGCTTCAGGCCCTATTCTGGTTCCGGGCGGCAGTGAGCCTTTGGGTAATTCTTCGTCCTGATTGGAAATTAGAGTGACGTGTGCCTGTCCAAACACCTGGAGCTATTCTCTCATTGATTCCCCCTCATCCCGTTCATCCTCCGGAAAAATTGCAAACTGTACGAAACAGGGGGTTACAGGTGCTGATTCTCCAAGTAGGGAGATTGTTAGTGATGTGGCTGGAATGGCGATCCCGCGCACCCGTAGATCAGAAATGAGGTGCATTTTAGAAACCTTTCCCGATCACACGGTGTACCATCCTCTGGGTTTCCCATGCATGCTTTAGGTGTAGGAAGATTCCCTTCCATCTGGACATTTGCGACCCATGGATTGGATACAACGCCGTATTACTTAAAAGGGTCTGCATTTGCTCTCCCAACCTCAACAATCCTCTCAGCCCTAAGCGTGTCCAGCGTTATGTCTCATCCGGCTGTGGTCTAGATGTGCTCAATCCAGGTTGCATCACATCCACTGAATGAATTTTGTAAGAATTTCTCTCTCTTTCACTGTCTTTTTATTGTGTGTAATTTACTTTTATAATGGGGTTTAGCTTATTTTCTCTGGTGTGTTCTTTCCGCTTTGTACCCACTTGATTCACTGACAGAGAGATATCAATAAATATTTTTCAAGATTCTTACTAGATAGATATATGCTTCTGCGTTGAAACGAGTGTGTTGAGTCCTGTTCATTGAGCAATGAGTAGATCTGGTGTATTGCGTATTTGATTTATGGAACGGTGTCTGAGCTAATTTCAAACTCTTGTTTTTGCATCACCTCACCTCTGCTTTCCTCTTAAGCAGCCATAAGTATGTTTTCTAAATGTGTGACTCTGTTCTGTTTCGTAATTCAGTTCACGTAGAGGGAATTTTACCTTCCCTGTCTAAGGGCTATCTTATGATAAGTTTCTTTTTCTGTGTGATTTATTTCACTTAGAATCATCGTACCTAAATCCACTCATTATGCTGCTACTAGGCTTATGACATTGATTTCATGGCTGAGTGGTATTCCACTGTACATAATTGCCACAGCTTCTGTATTCATTTTTCTCTTTCCTGGGATACTTAAGGTGGACCGAAGTAGAGATTCTTGTAAACAGGGCAGCCCTAAACTTTGGGGTGCTTGTGTCCTTTCGATATTTGGTTTTCCCAAGATATACGCCCTTGGGCGGAAGTGCCCTATGCTCTGTAGCTGTGTTTTTTCGATGTTTTAGGAGACACCATGCACTTCTCCAGAGTGGCCGTTGGCAACTTACATTCCGCCCATCAGCGTAACAAGGTTCCCATTTCTCCATTGCCTGTCCTGCGTTTCTGTTTTTTCCACTTTTTCAGGATGGCCCTTTTGACCGATGCAAAGTGAGACTTCTTTGTAGTGCTGATTTGCATTGCCTGCTTGATTGGTTGGCCAAAAAGGGCTTGAGTGTTTTTTCCTGAATATATTCAGGAAAAAAGGCCTACGCCCTTTTTGGCCATCTGCACTCTAGTCGACGTTTTGCAGCATTTCATGTGCTTTAAAGGCGAGTCCAATCTACCTCTTGAAAACAGTTTCCTGCAATTCTGTCTCGCTTTCAAATCCTCTTCGTTGCCTTACCTCAATATATTTTTGGACGATAGTTTTCATTTATAACCCTGCAGCTTTGTGAATTGCAGTGCCCCTGAGGTCCATTTGTCAACACGATTTTTGGGGAGCTGCCCGCAGAACCGCAGGATTGCTTCAGGCCCTATTCTGGTTCTGGGGGGCAGGTGAGCCTTTGGTTAATTCTTCGTCCTGATTGGAAATTAGAGCGACGTGCGCCTGTGCAAACACCTGGAGCTAGTCTCTCATTGTTTCCCCCTCATCCTGTTCATCCTCCGGATAAATTGCAAACTGTACTAAACAGGGGGTTACAGGTGTTGATTCTCCAACTGGGTAGATTGTTAGTGAAGCCGCTGGAATGGCGAACCCACGCACTAGCAGATCGGAAATTAGGTGCGTTTTAGAAACCTTTCCCGATCACACAGTGTACCATGCTCTGGGTTTCCCATGCATGTTTTAGCTGTAGGAAGATTCCCTTCCACCTGGATATTTGCGACCCATATATTGGATACCATGCCGTATTACTTTAAAGGGTCTGCCTTTGCGCTCCAAACCTCAAAAATCCTCTCATCCCCAAGCGTGTCCAGTGTTATGTCTCATCCGGCTGTGGGTCTGGATATGCTCAATGCAGGTTGCATCACATCCACTGAATGAATTTTGTAAGAATTTCTCTCTCTTTCTCTGTCTTTTTATTGTGTGTAATTTATTTTTATAATGGGGTTTAGATTATTTTCACTGCTGTGTTTATGCCGATTTGTACCCACTTGACTCACTGACAGAGAGATATCAGTAAATATTTTTCAACATTCTTACTAGTCAGATATATGCTTCTGCGGAGAATAGAGTGTGTTGAGTCCAGTTCATTGAGAAATGAGTAGATCTGGTCTATTGCATATTTGGTTTATGGAACGGTGTCTGAGCTAACTTCAAACTCTTGTTTTATGCATCACCTCACATCTGCTTTCCCCTTCAGCAGCCATAAGTGTGCTTTCTAAATGTGTGACTCTGTTCTGTTTCGTAATTCAGTTTACATAGAGCGAATTTTACCTTCTCTGTCTATGGGCTATCTTATGTTAAGTTTCTTTTTCTCTGTGACTTATTTCACTTAGAATCATTGTACCTAAATCGACTCACTGTGCTGCTACTAGGCTTATGACATTGATTCCATGGCTGAGTGATATTCCACTGTACATATGTACCACAGCTTCTTTATCCATTTTTCTCTTTTCTGGGATATTTAAGGTGTACCGAAGTCGAGATTCTTTTAAACAGAGCAGCCTTATACTTGGGGGTGCTTGTGTCCTGTCAATGTTCGGTTTTCCCATGATATACGCCCTTGAGTGGAAGTGCCCTATGCTCAGTAGGTCTGTTTTTTACATGCTTTAGGAAACACCATACACTTCTCCAGAGTGGCCGTTGGCAACTTACATTCCGCCCATCAGCGTAACAAGGCTCCCTTTTCTCCATGGCCTGTCCTGCATTTCTACTTTTTCCACTTTTTCAGGATGGCCCTTTTGACCGATGCAAAGTGACACATCTTTGTAGTGCTGATTTGCTTTTCTTGCTTGTTTGGTCCGCCAAAAAGGGCTTGGGTGTTTTTTCCTGTATATATTCAGGAAAAAAGGCCTACGCCCTTTTTGGCCAACTGCACCATAGTAGACGTTTTGCAGATTTTTATGTGATTTAAAGGCGAGTCCAAACTACCTCTTGAAAACTGTTTTCTGCAATTCTGTCTCGCTTTCAAATCCTCTTCGTTGCCTTACTTCAATATATTTTAGGATGAGAGTTTTCATTTATAACCCTGCAGGTTTGTGAATTGCAGTGCCCCTGAGGTCCATTTTTCAACTCTCTTTTTTGGGAGCTGGCCACAAAACCGCAGGATTGCTTCAGGCCCTATTCTGGTTCCGGGCGGCAGTGAGCCTTTGGGTAATTCTTCGTCCTGATTGGAAATTAGAGTGACGTGTGCCTGTCCAAACACCTGGAGCTATTCTCTCATTGATTCCCCCTCATCCCGTTCATCCTCCGGAAAAATTGCAAACTGTACGAAACAGGGGGTTACAGGTGCTGATTCTCCAAGTAGGGAGATTGTTAGTGATGTGGCTGGAATGGCGATCCCGCGCACCCGTAGATCAGAAATGAGGTGCATTTTAGAAACCTTTCCCGATCACACGGTGTACCATCCTCTGGGTTTCCCATGCATGCTTTAGGTGTAGGAAGATTCCCTTCCATCTGGACATTTGCGACCCATGGATTGGATACAACGCGTATTACTTAAAAGGGTCTGCATTTGCTCTCCCAACCTCAACAATCCTCTCAGCCCTAAGCGTGTCCAGCGTTATGTCTCATCCGGCTGTGGTCTAGATGTGCTCAATCCAGGTTGCATCACATCCACTGAATGAATTTTGTAAGAATTTCTCTCTCTTTCACTGTCTTTTTATTGTGTGTAATTTACTTTTATAATGGGGTTTAGCTTATTTTCTCTGGTGTGTTCTTTCCGCTTTGTACCCACTTGATTCACTGACAGAGAGATATCAATAAATATTTTTCAAGATTCTTACTAGATAGATATATGCTTCTGCGTTGAATCGAGTGTGTTGAGTCCTGTTCATTGAGCAATGAGTAGATCTGGTGTATTGTGTATTTGATTTATGGAACGGTGTCTGAGCTAATTTCAAACTCTTGTTTTTGCATCACCTCACCTCTGCTTTCCTCTTAAGCAGCCATAAGTATGTTTTCTAAATGTGTGACTCTGTTCTGTTTCGTAATTCAGTTCACGTAGAGGGAATTTTACCTTCCCTGTCTAAGGGCTATCTTATGATAAGTTTCTTTTTCTGTGTGATTTATTTCACTTAGAATCATCGTACCTAAATCCACTCATTATGCTGCTACTAGGCTTATGACATTGATTTCATGGCTGAGTGGTATTCCACTGTACATAATTGCCACAGCTTCTGTATTCATTTTTCTCTTTCCTGGGATACTTAAGGTGGACCGAAGTAGAGATTCTCGTAAACAGGGCAGCCCTAAACTTTGGGGTGCTTGTGTCCTTTTGATATTTGGTTTTCCCAAGATATACGCCCTTGGGCGGAAGTGCCCTATGCTCTGTAGCTGTGTTTTTTCGATGTTTTAGGAGACACCATGCACTTCTCCAGAGTGGCCGTTGGCAACTTACATTCCGCCCATCAGCGTAACAAGGTTCCCATTTCTCCATTGCCTGTCCTGCGTTTCTGTTTTTTCCACTTTTTCAGGATGGCCCTTTTGACCGATGCAAAGTGAGACTTCTTTGTAGTGCTGATTTGCATTGCCTGCTTGATTGGTTGGCCAAAAAGGGCTTGAGTGTTTTTTCCTGAATATATTCAGGAAAAAAGGCCTACGCCCTTTTTGGCCATCTGCACTCTAGTCGACGTTTTGCAGCATTTCATGTGCTTTAAAGGCGAGTCCAATCTACCTCTTGAAAACAGTTTCCTGCAATTCTGTCTCGCTTTCAAATCCTCTTCGTTGCCTTACCTCAATATATTTTTGGACGATAGTTTTCATTTATAACCCTGCAGCTTTGTGAATTGCAGTGCCCCTGAGGTCCATTTGTCAACACGATTTTTGGGGAGCTGCCCGCAGAACCGCAGGATTGCTTCAGGCCCTATTCTGGTTCTGGGGGGCAGGTGAGCCTTTGGTTAATTCTTCGTCCTGATTGGAAATTAGAGCGACGTGCGCCTGTGCAAACACCTGGAGCTAGTCTCTCATTGTTTCCCCCTCATCCTGTTCATCCTCCGGATAAATTGCAAACTGTACTAAACAGGGGGTTACAGGTGTTGATTCTCCAACTGGGTAGATTGTTAGTGAAGCCGCTGGAATGGCGAACCCACGCACTAGCAGATCGGAAATTAGGTGCGTTTTAGAAACCTTTCCCGATCACACAGTGTACCATGCTCTGGGTTTCCCATGCATGTTTTAGCTGTAGGAAGATTCCCTTCCACTGGATATTTGCGACCCATATATTGGATACCATGCCGTATTACTTTAAAGGGTCTGCCTTTGCGCTCCAAACCTCAAAAATCCTCTCATCCCCAAGCGTGTCCAGCGTTATGTCTCATCCGGCTGTGGGTCTGGATATGCTCAATGCAGGTTGCATCACATCCACTGAATGAATTTTGTAAGAATTTCTCTCTCTTTCTCTGTCTTTTTATTGTGTGTAATTTATTTTTATAATGGGGTTTAGATTATTTTCACTGCTGTGTTTATGCCGATTTGTACCCACTTGACTCACTGACAGAGAGATATCAGTAAATATTTTTCAACATTCTTACTAGTCAGATATATGCTTCTGCGGAGAATAGAGTGTGTTGAGTCCAGTTCATTGAGAAATGAGTAGATCTGGTCTATTGCATATTTGGTTTATGGAACGGTGTCTGAGCTAACTTCAAACTCTTGTTTTATGCATCACCTCACATCTGCTTTCCCCTTCAGCAGCCATAAGTGTGCTTTCTAAATGTGTGACTCTGTTCTGTTTCGTAATTCAGTTTACATAGAGCGAATTTTACCTTCTCTGTCTATGGGCTATCTTATGTTAAGTTTCTTTTTCTCTGTGACTTATTTCACTTAGAATCATTGTACCTAAATCGACTCACTGTGCTGCTACTAGGCTTATGACATTGATTCCATGGCTGAGTGATATTCCACTGTACATATGTACCACAGCTTCTTTATCCATTTTTCTCTTTTCTGGGATATTTAAGGTGTACCGAAGTCGAGATTCTTTTAAACAGAGCAGCCTTATACTTGGGGGTGCTTGTGTCCTGTCAATGTTCGGTTTTCCCATGATATACGCCCTTGAGTGGAAGTGCCCTATGCTCAGTAGGTCTGTTTTTTACATGCTTTAGGAAACACCATACACTTCTCCAGAGTGGCCGTTGGCAACTTACATTCCGCCCATCAGCGTAACAAGGCTCCCTTTTCTCCATGGCCTGTCCTGCATTTCTACTTTTTCCACTTTTTCAGGATGGCCCTTTTGACCGATGCAAACTGACACATCTTTGTAGTGCTGATTTGCTTTTCTTGCTTGTTTGGTCCGCCAAAAAGGGCTTGGGTGTTTTTTCCTGTATATATTCAGGAAAAAAGGCCTACGCCCTTTTTGGCCAACTGCACCATAGTAGACGTTTTGCAGATTTTTATGTGATTTAAAGGCGAGTCCAAACTACCTCTTGAAAACTGTTTTCTGCAATTCTGTCTCGCTTTCAAATCCTCTTCGTTGCCTTACTTCAATATATTTTAGGATGAGAGTTTTCATTTATAACCTTGCAGGTTTGTGAATTGCAGTGCCCCTGAGGTCCATTTTTCAACTCTCTTTTTTGGGAGCTGGCCACAAAACCGCAGGATTGCTTCAGGCCCTATTCTGGTTCCGGGCGGCAGTGAGCCTTTGGGTAATTCTTCGTCCTGATTGGAAATTAGAGTGACGTGTGCCTGTCCAAACACCTGGAGCTATTCTCTCATTGATTCCCCCTCATCCCGTTCATCCTCCGGAAAAATTGCAAACTGTACGAAACAGGGGGTTACAGGTGCTGATTCTCCAAGTAGGGAGATTGTTAGTGATGTGGCTGGAATGGCGATCCCGCGCACCCGTAGATCAGAAATGAGGTGCATTTTAGAAACCTTTCCCGATCACACGGTGTACCATCCTCTGGGTTTCCCATGCATGCTTTAGGTGTAGGAAGATTCCCTTCCATCTGGACATTTGCGACCCATGGATTGGATACAACGCCGTATTACTTAAAAGGGTCTGCATTTGCTCTCCCAACCTCAACAATCCTCTCAGCCCTAAGCGTGTCCAGCGTTATGTCTCATCCGGCTGTGGTCTAGATGTGCTCAATCCAGGTTGCATCACATCCACTGAATGAATTTTGTAAGAATTTCTCTCTCTTTCACTGTCTTTTTATTGTGTGTAATTTACTTTTATAATGGGGTTTAGCTTATTTTCTCTGGTGTGTTCTTTCCGCTTTGTACCCACTTGATTCACTGACAGAGAGATATCAATAAATATTTTTCAAGATTCTTACTAGATAGATATATGCTTCTGCGTTGAAACGAGTGTGTTGAGTCCTGTTCATTGAGCAATGAGTAGATCTGGTGTATTGCGTATTTGATTTATGGAACGGTGTCTGAGCTAATTTCAAACTCTTGTTTTTGCATCACCTCACCTCTGCTTTCCTCTTAAGCAGCCATAAGTATGTTTTCTAAATGTGTGACTCTGTTCTGTTTCGTAATTCAGTTCACGTAGAGGGAATTTTACCTTCCCTGTCTAAGGGCTATCTTATGATAAGTTTCTTTTTCTGTGTGATTTATTTCACTTAGAATCATCGTACCTAAATCCACTCATTATGCTGCTACTAGGCTTATGACATTGATTTCATGGCTGAGTGGTATTCCACTGTACATAATTGCCACAGCTTCTGTATTCATTTTTCTCTTTCCTGGGATACTTAAGGTGGACCGAAGTAGAGATTCTCGTAAACAGGGCAGCCCTAAACTTTGGGGTGCTTGTGTCCTTTCGATATTTGGTTTTCCCAAGATATACGCCCTTGGGCGGAAGTGCCCTATGCTCTGTAGCTGTGTTTTTTCGATGTTTTAGGAGACACCATGCACTTCTCCAGAGTGGCCGTTGGCAACTTACATTCCGCCCATCAGCGTAACAAGGTTCCCATTTCTCCATTGCCTGTCCTGCATTTCTGTTTTTTCCACTTTTTCAGGATGGCCCTTTTGACCGATGCAAAGTGAGACTTCTTTGTAGTGCTGATTTGCATTGCCTGCTTGATTGGTTGGCCAAAAAGGGCTTGAGTGTTTTTTCCTGAATATATTCAGGAAAAAAGGCCTACGCCCTTTTTGGCCATCTGCACTCTAGTCGACGTTTTGCAGCATTTCATGTGCTTTAAAGGCGAGTCCAATCTACCTCTTGAAAACAGTTTCCTGCAATTCTGTCTCGCTTTCAAATCCTCTTCGTTGCCTTACCTCAATATATTTTTGGACGATAGTTTTCATTTATAACCCTGCAGCTTTGTGAATTGCAGTGCCCCTGAGGTCCATTTGTCAACACGATTTTTGGGGAGCTGCCCGCAGAACCGCAGGATTGCTTCAGGCCCTATTCTGGTTCTGGGGGGCAGGTGAGCCTTTGGTTAATTCTTCGTCCTGATTGGAAATTAGAGCGACGTGCGCCTGTGCAAACACCTGGAGCTAGTCTCTCATTGTTTCCCCCTCATCCTGTTCATCCTCCGGATAAATTGCAAACTGTACTAAACAGGGGGTTACAGGTGTTGATTCTCCAACTGGGTAGATTGTTAGTGAAGCCGCTGGAATGGCGAACCCACGCCCTAGCAAATCGGAAATTAGGTGCGTTTTAGAAACCTTTCCCGATCACACAGTGTACCATGCTCTGGGTTTCCCATGCATGTTTTAGCTGTAGGAAGATTCCCTTCCACCTGGATATTTGCGACCCATATATTGGATACCATGCCGTATTACTTTAAAGGGTCTGCCTTTGCGCTCCAAACCTCAAAAATCCTCTCATCCCCAAGCGTGTCCAGCGTTATGTCTCATCCGGCTGTGGGTCTGGATATGCTCAATGCAGGTTGCATCACATCCACTGAATGAATTTTGTAAGAATTTCTCTCTCTTTCTCTGTCTTTTTATTGTGTGTAATTTATTTTTATAATGGGGTTTAGATTATTTTCACTGCTGTGTTTATGCCGATTTGTACCCACTTGACTCACTGACAGAGAGATATCAGTAAATATTTTTCAACATTCTTACTAGTCAGATATATGCTTCTGCGGAGAATAGAGTGTGTTGAGTCCAGTTCATTGAGAAATGAGTAGATCTGGTCTATTGCATATTTGGTTTATGGAACGGTGTCTGAGCTAACTTCAAACTCTTGTTTTATGCATCACCTCACATCTGCTTTCCCCTTCAGCAGCCATAAGTGTGCTTTCTAAATGTGTGACTCTGTTCTGTTTCGTAATTCAGTTTACATAGAGCGAATTTTACCTTCTCTGTCTATGGGCTATCTTATGTTAAGTTTCTTTTTCTCTGTGACTTATTTCACTTAGAATCATTGTACCTAAATCGACTCACTGTGCTGCTACTAGGCTTATGACATTGATTCCATGGCTGAGTGATATTCCACTGTACATATGTACCACAGCTTCTTTATCCATTTTTCTCTTTTCTGGGATATTTAAGGTGTACCGAAGTCGAGATTCTTTTAAACAGAGCAGCCTTATACTTGGGGGTGCTTGTGTCCTGTCAATGTTCGGTTTTCCCATGATATACGCCCTTGAGTGGAAGTGCCCTATGCTCAGTAGGTCTGTTTTTTACATGCTTTAGGAAACACCATACACTTCTCCAGAGTGGCCGTTGGCAACTTACATTCCGCCCATCAGCGTAACAAGGCTCCCTTTTCTCCATGGCCTGTCCTGCATTTCTACTTTTTCCACTTTTTCAGGATGGCCCTTTTGACCGATGCAAAGTGACACATCTTTGTAGTGCTGATTTGCTTTTCTTGCTTGTTTGGTCCGCCAAAAAGGGCTTGGGTGTTTTTTCCTGTATATATTCAGGAAAAAAGGCCTACGCCCTTTTTGGCCAACTGCACCATAGTAGACGTTTTGCAGATTTTTATGTGATTTAAAGGCGAGTCCAAACTACCTCTTGAAAACTGTTTTCTGCAATTCTGTCTCGCTTTCAAATCCTCTTCGTTGCCTTACTTCAATATATTTTAGGATGAGAGTTTTCATTTATAACCCTGCAGGTTTGTGAATTGCAGTGCCCCTGAGGTCCATTTTTCAACTCTCTTTTTTGGGAGCTGGCCACAAAACCGCAGGATTGCTTCAGGCCCTATTCTGGTTCCGGGCGGCAGTGAGCCTTTGGGTAATTCTTCGTCCTGATTGGAAATTAGAGTGACGTGTGCCTGTCCAAACACCTGGAGCTATTCTCTCATTGATTCCCCCTCATCCCGTTCATCCTCCGGAAAAATTGCAAACTGTACGAAACAGGGGGTTACAGGTGCTGATTCTCCAAGTAGGGAGATTGTTAGTGATGTGGCTGGAATGGCGATCCCGCGCACCAGTACATCAGAAATGAGGTGCATTTTAGAAACCTTTCCCGATCACACGGTGTACCATCCTCTGGGTTTCCCATGCATGCTTTAGGTGTAGGAAGATTCCCTTCCATCTGGACATTTGCGACCCATGGATTGGATACAACGCCGTATTACTTAAAAGGGTCTGCATTTGCTCTCCCAACCTCAACAATCCTCTCAGCCCTAAGCGTGTCCAGCGTTATGTCTCATCCGGCTGTGGTCTAGATGTGCTCAATCCAGGTTGCATCACATCCACTGAATGAATTTTGTAAGAATTTCTCTCTCTTTCACTGTCTTTTTATTGTGTGTAATTTACTTTTATAATGGGGTTTAGCTTATTTTCTCTGGTGTGTTCTTTCCGCTTTGTACCCACTTGATTCACTGACAGAGAGATATCAATAAATATTTTTCAAGATTCTTACTAGATAGATATATGCTTCTGCGTTGAATCGAGTGTGTTGAGTCCTGTTCATTGAGCAATGAGTAGATCTGGTGTATTGCGTATTTGATTTATGGAACGGTGTCTGAGCTAATTTCAAACTCTTGTTTTTGCATCACCTCACCTCTGCTTTCCTCTTAAGCAGCCATAAGTATGTTTTCTAAATGTGTGACTCTGTTCTGTTTCGTAATTCAGTTCACGTAGAGGGAATTTTACCTTCCCTGTCTAAGGGCTATCTTATGATAAGTTTCTTTTTCTGTGTGATTTATTTCACTTAGAATCATCGTACCTAAATCCACTCATTATGCTGCTACTAGGCTTATGACATTGATTTCATGGCTGAGTGGTATTCCACTGTACATAATTGCCACAGCTTCTGTATTCATTTTTCTCTTTCCTGGGATACTTAAGGTGGACCGAAGTAGAGATTCTCGTAAACAGGGCAGCCCTAAACTTTGGGGTGCTTGTGTCCTTTTGATATTTGGTTTTCCCAAGATATACGCCCTTGGGCGGAAGTGCCCTATGCTCTGTAGCTGTGTTTTTTCGATGTTTTAGGAGACACCATGCACTTCTCCAGAGTGGCCGTTGGCAACTTACATTCCGCCCATCAGCGTAACAAGGTTCCCATTTCTCCATTGCCTGTCCTGCATTTCTGTTTTTTCCACTTTTTCAGGATGGCCCTTTTGACCGACGCAAAGTGAGACTGCTTTGTAGTGCTGATTTGCATTGCCTGCTTGATTGGTTGGCCAAAAAGGGCTTGAGTGTTTTTTCCTGAATATATTCAGGAAAAAAGGCCTACGCCCTTTTTGGCCATCTGCACTCTAGTCGACGTTTTGCAGCATTTCATGTGCTTTAAAGGCGAGTCCAATCTACCTCTTGAAAACAGTTTCCTGCAATTCTGTCTCGCTTTCAAATCCTCTTCGTTGCCTTACCTCAATATATTTTTGGACGATAGTTTTCATTTATAACCCTGCAGCTTTGTGAATTGCAGTGCCCCTGAGGTCCATTTGTCAACACGATTTTTGGGGAGCTGCCCGCAGAACCGCAGGATTGCTTCAGGCCCTATTCTGGTTCTGGGGGGCAGGTGAGCCTTTGGTTAATTCTTCGTCCTGATTGGAAATTAGAGCGACGTGCGCCTGTGCAAACACCTGGAGCTAGTCTCTCATTGTTTCCCCCTCATCCTGTTCATCCTCCGGATAAATTGCAAACTGTACTAAACAGGGGGTTACAGGTGTTGATTCTCCAACTGGGTAGATTGTTAGTGAAGCCGCTGGAATGGCGAACCCACGCACTAGCAGATCGGAAATTAGGTGCGTTTTAGAAACCTTTCCCGATCACACAGTGTACCATGCTCTGGGTTTCCCATGCATGTTTTAGCTGTAGGAAGATTCCCTTCCACCTGGATATTTGCGACCCATATATTGGATACCATGCCGTATTACTTTAAAGGGTCTGCCTTTGCGCTCCAAACCTCAAAAATCCTCTCATCCCCAAGCGTGTCCAGCGTTATGTCTCATCCGGCTGTGGGTCTGGATATGCTCAATGCAGGTTGCATCACATCCACTGAATGAATTTTGTAAGAATTTCTCTCTCTTTCTCTGTCTTTTTATTGTGTGTAATTTATTTTTATAATGGGGTTTAGATTATTTTCACTGCTGTGTTTATGCCGATTTGTACCCACTTGACTCACTGACAGAGAGATATCAGTAAATATTTTTCAACATTCTTACTAGTCAGATATATGCTTCTGCGGAGAATAGAGTGTGTTGAGTCCAGTTCATTGAGAAATGAGTAGATCTGGTCTATTGCATATTTGGTTTATGGAACGGTGTCTGAGCTAACTTCAAACTCTTGTTTTATGCATCACCTCACATCTGCTTTCCCCTTCAGCAGCCATAAGTGTGCTTTCTAAATGTGTGACTCTGTTCTGTTTCGTAATTCAGTTTACATAGAGCGAATTTTACCTTCTCTGTCTATGGGCTATCTTATGTTAAGTTTCTTTTTCTCTGTGACTTATTTCACTTAGAATCATTGTACCTAAATCGACTCACTGTGCTGCTACTAGGCTTATGACATTGATTCCATGGCTGAGTGATATTCCACTGTACATATGTACCACAGCTTCTTTATCCATTTTTCTCTTTTCTGGGATATTTAAGGTGTACCGAAGTCGAGATTCTTTTAAACAGAGCAGCCTTATACTTGGGGGTGCTTGTGTCCTGTCAATGTTCGGTTTTCCCATGATATACGCCCTTGAGTGGAAGTGCCCTATGCTCAGTAGGTCTGTTTTTTACATGCTTTAGGAAACACCATACACTTCTCCAGAGTGGCCGTTGGCAACTTACATTCCGCCCATCAGCGTAACAAGGCTCCCTTTTCTCCATGGCCTGTCCTGCATTTCTACTTTTTCCACTTTTTCAGGATGGCCCTTTTGACCGATGCAAAGTGACACATCTTTGTAGTGCTGATTTGCTTTTCTTGCTTGTTTGGTCCGCCAAAAAGGGCTTGGGTGTTTTTTCCTGTATATATTCAGGAAAAAAGGCCTACGCCCTTTTTGGCCAACTGCACCATAGTAGACGTTTTGCAGATTTTTATGTGATTTAAAGGCGAGTCCAAACTACCTCTTGAAAACTGTTTTCTGCAATTCTGTCTCGCTTTCAAATCCTCTTCGTTGCCTTACTTCAATATATTTTAGGATGAGAGTTTTCATTTATAACCTTGCAGGTTTGTGAATTGCAGTGCCCCTGAGGTCCATTTTTCAACTCTCTTTTTTGGGAGCTGGCCACAAAACCGCAGGATTGCTTCAGGCCCTATTCTGGTTCCGGGCGGCAGTGAGCCTTTGGGTAATTCTTCGTCCTGATTGGAAATTAGAGTGACGTGTGCCTGTCCAAACACCTGGAGCTATTCTCTCATTGATTCCCCCTCATCCCGTTCATCCTCCGGAAAAATTGCAAACTGTACGAAACAGGGGGTTACAGGTGCTGATTCTCCAAGTAGGGAGATTGTTAGTGATGTGGCTGGAATGGCGATCCCGCGCACCCGTAGATCAGAAATGAGGTGCATTTTAGAAACCTTTCCCGATCACACGGTGTACCATCCTCTGGGTTTCCCATGCATGCTTTAGGTGTAGGAAGATTCCCTTCCATCTGGACATTTGCGACCCATGGATTGGATACAACGCCGTATTACTTAAAAGGGTCTGCATTTGCTCTCCCAACCTCAACAATCCTCTCAGCCCTAAGCGTGTCCAGCGTTATGTCTCATCCGGCTGTGGTCTAGATGTGCTCAATCCAGGTTGCATCACATCCACTGAATGAATTTTGTAAGAATTTCTCTCTCTTTCACTGTCTTTTTATTGTGTGTAATTTACTTTTATAATGGGGTTTAGCTTATTTTCTCTGGTGTGTTCTTTCCGCTTTGTACCCACTTGATTCACTGACAGAGAGATATCAATAAATATTTTTCAAGATTCTTACTAGATAGATATATGCTTCTGCGTTGAATCGAGTGTGTTGAGTCCTGTTCATTGAGCAATGAGTAGATCTGGTGTATTGCGTATTTGATTTATGGAACGGTGTCTGAGCTAATTTCAAACTCTTGTTTTTGCATCACCTCACCTCTGCTTTCCTCTTAAGCAGCCATAAGTATGTTTTCTAAATGTGTGACTCTGTTCTGTTTCGTAATTCAGTTCACGTAGAGGGAATTTTACCTTCCCTGTCTAAGGGCTATCTTATGATAAGTTTCTTTTTCTGTGTGATTTATTTCACTTAGAATCATCGTACCTAAATCCACTCATTATGCTGCTACTAGGCTTATGACATTGATTTCATGGCTGAGTGGTATTCCACTGTACATAATTGCCACAGCTTCTGTATTCATTTTTCTCTTTCCTGGGATACTTAAGGTGGACCGAAGTAGAGATTCTTGTAAACAGGGCAGCCCTAAACTTTGGGGTGCTTGTGTCCTTTCGATATTTGGTTTTCCCAAGATATACGCCCTTGGGCGGAAGTGCCCTATGCTCTGTAGCTGTGTTTTTTCGATGTTTTAGGAGACACCATGCACTTCTCCAGAGTGGCCGTTGGCAACTTACATTCCGCCCATCAGCGTAACAAGGTTCCCATTTCTCCATTGCCTGTCCTGCATTTCTGTTTTTTCCACTTTTTCAGGATGGCCCTTTTGACCGACGCAAAGTGAGACTTCTTTGTAGTGCTGATTTGCATTGCCTGCTTGATTGGTTGGCCAAAAAGGGCTTGAGTGTTTTTTCCTGAATATATTCAGGAAAAAAGGCCTACGCCCTTTTTGGCCATCTGCACTCTAGTCGACGTTTTGCAGCATTTCATGTGCTTTAAAGGCGAGTCCAATCTACCTCTTGAAAACAGTTTCCTGCAATTCTGTCTCGCTTTCAAATCCTCTTCGTTGCCTTACCTCAATATATTTTTGGACGATAGTTTTCATTTATAACCCTGCAGCTTTGTGAATTGCAGTGCCCCTGAGGTCCATTTGTCAACACGATTTTTGGGGAGCTGCCCGCAGAACCGCAGGATTGCTTCAGGCCCTATTCTGGTTCTGGGGGGCAGGTGAGCCTTTGGTTAATTCTTCGTCCTGATTGGAAATTAGAGCGACGTGCGCCTGTGCAAACACCTGGAGCTAGTCTCTCATTGTTTCCCCCTCATCCTGTTCATCCTCCGGATAAATTGCAAACTGTACTAAACAGGGGGTTACAGGTGTTGATTCTCCAACTGGGTAGATTGTTAGTGAAGCCGCTGGAATGGCGAACCCACGCACTAGCAGATCGGAAATTAGGTGCGTTTTAGAAACCTTTCCCGATCACACAGTGTACCATGCTCTGGGTTTCCCATGCATGTTTTAGCTGTAGGAAGATTCCCTTCCACCTGGATATTTGCGACCCATATATTGGATACCATGCCGTATTACTTTAAAGGGTCTGCCTTTGCGCTCCAAACCTCAAAAATCCTCTCATCCCCAAGCGTGTCCAGCGTTATGTCTCATCCGGCTGTGGGTCTGGATATGCTCAATGCAGGTTGCATCACATCCACTGAATGAATTTTGTAAGAATTTCTCTCTCTTTCTCTGTCTTTTTATTGTGTGTAATTTATTTTTATAATGGGGTTTAGATTATTTTCACTGCTGTGTTTATGCCGATTTGTACCCACTTGACTCACTGACAGAGAGATATCAGTAAATATTTTTCAACATTCTTACTAGTCAGATATATGCTTCTGCGGAGAATAGAGTGTGTTGAGTCCAGTTCATTGAGAAATGAGTAGATCTGGTCTATTGCATATTTGGTTTATGGAACGGTGTCTGAGCTAACTTCAAACTCTTGTTTTATGCATCACCTCACATCTGCTTTCCCCTTCAGCAGCCATAAGTGTGCTTTCTAAATGTGTGACTCTGTTCTGTTTCGTAATTCAGTTTACATAGAGCGAATTTTACCTTCTCTGTCTATGGGCTATCTTATGTTAAGTTTCTTTTTCTGTGTGACTTATTTCACTTAGAATCATTGTACCTAAATCGACTCACTGTGCTGCTACTAGGCTTATGACATTGATTCCATGGCTGAGTGATATTCCACTGTACATATGTACCACAGCTTCTTTATCCATTTTTCTCTTTTCTGGGATATTTAAGGTGTACCGAAGTCGAGATTCTTTTAAACAGAGCAGCCTTATACTTGGGGGTGCTTGTGTCCTGTCAATGTTCGGTTTTCCCATGATATACGCCCTTGAGTGGAAGTGCCCTATGCTCAGTAGGTCTGTTTTTTACATGCTTTAGGAAACACCATACACTTCTCCAGAGTGGCCGTTGGCAACTTACATTCCGCCCATCAGCGTAACAAGGCTCCCTTTTCTCCATGGCCTGTCCTGCATTTCTACTTTTTCCACTTTTTCAGGATGGCCCTTTTGACCGATGCAAAGTGACACATCTTTGTAGTGCTGATTTGCTTTTCTTGCTTGTTTGGTCCGCCAAAAAGGGCTTGGGTGTTTTTTCCTGTATATATTCAGGAAAAAAGGCCTACGCCCTTTTTGGCCAACTGCACCATAGTAGACGTTTTGCAGATTTTTATGTGATTTAAAGGCGAGTCCAAACTACCTCTTGAAAACTGTTTTCTGCAATTCTGTCTCGCTTTCAAATCCTCTTCGTTGCCTTACTTCAATATATTTTAGGATGAGAGTTTTCATTTATAACCTTGCAGGTTTGTGAATTGCAGTGCCCCTGAGGTCCATTTTTCAACTCTCTTTTTTGGGAGCTGGCCACAAAACCGCAGGATTGCTTCAGGCCCTATTCTGGTTCCGGGCGGCAGTGAGCCTTTGGGTAATTCTTCGTCCTGATTGGAAATTAGAGTGACGTGTGCCTGTCCAAACACCTGGAGCTATTCTCTCATTGATTCCCCCTCATCCCGTTCATCCTCCGGAAAAATTGCAAACTGTACGAAACAGGGGGTTACAGGTGCTGATTCTCCAAGTAGGGAGATTGTTAGTGATGTGGCTGGAATGGCGATCCCGCGCACCCGTAGATCAGAAATGAGGTGCATTTTAGAAACCTTTCCCGATCACACGGTGTACCATCCTCTGGGTTTCCCATGCATGCTTTAGGTGTAGGAAGATTCCCTTCCATCTGGACATTTGCGACCCATGGATTGGATACAACGCCGTATTACTTAAAAGGGTCTGCATTTGCTCTCCCAACCTCAACAATCCTCTCAGCCCTAAGCGTGTCCAGCGTTATGTCTCATCCGGCTGTGGTCTAGATGTGCTCAATCCAGGTTGCATCACATCCACTGAATGAATTTTGTAAGAATTTCTCTCTCTTTCACTGTCTTTTTATTGTGTGTAATTTACTTTTATAATGGGGTTTAGCTTATTTTCTCTGGTGTGTTCTTTCCGCTTTGTACCCACTTGATTCACTGACAGAGAGATATCAATAAATATTTTTCAAGATTCTTACTAGATAGATATATGCTTCTGCGTTGAATCGAGTGTGTTGAGTCCTGTTCATTGAGCAATGAGTAGATCTGGTGTATTGCGTATTTGATTTATGGAACGGTGTCTGAGCTAATTTCAAACTCTTGTTTTTGCATCACCTCACCTCTGCTTTCCTCTTAAGCAGCCATAAGTATGTTTTCTAAATGTGTGACTCTGTTCTGTTTCGTAATTCAGTTCACGTAGAGGGAATTTTACCTTCCCTGTCTAAGGGCTATCTTATGATAAGTTTCTTTTTCTGTGTGATTTATTTCACTTAGAATCATCGTACCTAAATCCACTCATTATGCTGCTACTAGGCTTATGACATTGATTTCATGGCTGAGTGGTATTCCACTGTACATAATTGCCACAGCTTCTGTATTCATTTTTCTCTTTCCTGGGATACTTAAGGTGGACCGAAGTAGAGATTCTTGTAAACAGGGCAGCCCTAAACTTTGGGGTGCTTGTGTCCTTTCGATATTTGGTTTTCCCAAGATATACGCCCTTGGGCGGAAGTGCCCTATGCTCTGTAGCTGTGTTTTTTCGATGTTTTAGGAGACACCATGCACTTCTCCAGAGTGGCCGTTGGCAACTTACATTCCGCCCATCAGCGTAACAAGGTTCCCATTTCTCCATTGCCTGTCCTGCATTTCTGTTTTTTCCACTTTTTCAGGATGGCCCTTTTGACCGACGCAAAGTGAGACTTCTTTGTAGTGCTGATTTGCATTGCCTGCTTGATTGGTTGGCCAAAAAGGGCTTGAGTGTTTTTTCCTGAATATATTCAGGAAAAAAGGCCTACGCCCTTTTTGGCCATCTGCACTCTAGTCGACGTTTTGCAGCATTTCATGTGCTTTAAAGGCGAGTCCAATCTACCTCTTGAAAACAGTTTCCTGCAATTCTGTCTCGCTTTCAAATCCTCTTCGTTGCCTTACCTCAATATATTTTTGGACGATAGTTTTCATTTATAACCCTGCAGCTTTGTGAATTGCAGTGCCCCTGAGGTCCATTTGTCAACACGATTTTTGGGGAGCTGCCCGCAGAACCGCAGGATTGCTTCAGGCCCTATTCTGGTTCTGGGGGGCAGGTGAGCCTTTGGTTAATTCTTCGTCCTGATTGGAAATTAGAGCGACGTGCGCCTGTGCAAACACCTGGAGCTAGTCTCTCATTGTTTCCCCCTCATCCTGTTCATCCTCCGGATAAATTGCAAACTGTACTAAACAGGGGGTTACAGGTGTTGATTCTCCAACTGGGTAGATTGTTAGTGAAGCCGCTGGAATGGCGAACCCACGCACTAGCAGATCGGAAATTAGGTGCGTTTTAGAAACCTTTCCCGATCACACAGTGTACCATGCTCTGGGTTTCCCATGCATGTTTTAGCTGTAGGAAGATTCCCTTCCACCTGGATATTTGCGACCCATATATTGGATACCATGCCGTATTACTTTAAAGGGTCTGCCTTTGCGCTCCAAACCTCAAAAATCCTCTCATCCCCAAGCGTGTCCAGCGTTATGTCTCATCCGGCTGTGGGTCTGGATATGCTCAATGCAGGTTGCATCACATCCACTGAATGAATTTTGTAAGAATTTCTCTCTCTTTCTCTGTCTTTTTATTGTGTGTAATTTATTTTTATAATGGGGTTTAGATTATTTTCACTGCTGTGTTTATGCCGATTTGTACCCACTTGACTCACTGACAGAGAGATATCAGTAAATATTTTTCAACATTCTTACTAGTCAGATATATGCTTCTGCGGAGAATAGAGTGTGTTGAGTCCAGTTCATTGAGAAATGAGTAGATCTGGTCTATTGCATATTTGGTTTATGGAACGGTGTCTGAGCTAACTTCAAACTCTTGTTTTATGCATCACCTCACATCTGCTTTCCCCTTCAGCAGCCATAAGTGTGCTTTCTAAATGTGTGACTCTGTTCTGTTTCGTAATTCAGTTTACATAGAGCGAATTTTACCTTCTCTGTCTATGGGCTATCTTATGTTAAGTTTCTTTTTCTCTGTGACTTATTTCACTTAGAATCATTGTACCTAAATCGACTCACTGTGCTGCTACTAGGCTTACGACATTGATTCCATGGCTGAGTGATATTCCACTGTACATATGTACCAGAGCTTCTTTATCCATTTTTCTCTTTTCTGGGATATTTAAGGTGTACCGAAGTCGAGATTCTTTTAAACAGAGCAGCCTTATACTTGGGGGTGCTTGTGTCCTGTCAATGTTCGGTTTTCCCATGATATACGCCCTTGAGTGGAAGTGCCCTATGCTCAGTAGGTCTGTTTTTTACATGCTTTAGGAAACACCATACACTTCTCCAGAGTGGCCGTTGGCAACTTACATTCCGCCCATCAGCGTAACAAGGCTCCCTTTTCTCCATGGCCTGTCCTGCATTTCTACTTTTTCCACTTTTTCAGGATGGCCCTTTTGACCGATGCAAAGTGACACATCTTTGTAGTGCTGATTTGCTTTTCTTGCTTGTTTGGTCCGCCAAAAAGGGCTTGGGTGTTTTTTCCTGTATATATTCAGGAAAAAAGGCCTACGCCCTTTTTGGCCAACTGCACCATAGTAGACGTTTTGCAGATTTTTATGTGATTTAAAGGCGAGTCCAAACTACCTCTTGAAAACTGTTTTCTGCAATTCTGTCTCGCTTTCAAATCCTCTTCGTTGCCTTACTTCAATATATTTTAGGATGAGAGTTTTCATTTATAACCCTGCAGGTTTGTGAATTGCAGTGCCCCTGAGGTCCATTTTTCAACTCTCTTTTTTGGGAGCTGGCCACAAAACCGCAGGATTGCTTCAGGCCCTATTCTGGTTCCGGGCGGCAGTGAGCCTTTGGGTAATTCTTCGTCCTGATTGGAAATTAGAGTGACGTGTGCCTGTCCAAACACCTGGAGCTATTCTCTCATTGATTCCCCCTCATCCCGTTCATCCTCCGGAAAAATTGCAAACTGTACGAAACAGGGGGTTACAGGTGCTGATTCTCCAAGTAGGGAGATTGTTAGTGATGTGGCTGGAATGGCGATCCCGCGCACCAGTAGATCAGAAATGAGGTGCATTTTAGAAACCTTTCCCGATCACACGGTGTACCATCCTCTGGGTTTCCCATGCATGCTTTAGGTGTAGGAAGATTCCCTTCCATCTGGACATTTGCGACCCATGGATTGGATACAACGCCGTATTACTTAAAAGGGTCTGCATTTGCTCTCCCAACCTCAACAATCCTCTCAGCCCTAAGCGTGTCCAGCGTTATGTCTCATCCGGCTGTGGTCTAGATGTGCTCAATCCAGGTTGCATCACATCCACTGAATGAATTTTGTAAGAATTTCTCTCTCTTTCACTGTCTTTTTATTGTGTGTAATTTACTTTTATAATGGGGTTTAGCTTATTTTCTCTGGTGTGTTCTTTCCGCTTTGTACCCACTTGATTCACTGACAGAGAGATATCAATAAATATTTTTCAAGATTCTTACTAGATAGATATATGCTTCTGCGTTGAATCGAGTGTGTTGAGTCCTGTTCATTGAGCAATGAGTAGATCTGGTGTATTGCGTATTTGATTTATGGAACGGTGTCTGAGCTAATTTCAAACTCTTGTTTTTGCATCACCTCACCTCTGCTTTCCTCTTAAGCAGCCATAAGTATGTTTTCTAAATGTGTGACTCTGTTCTGTTTCGTAATTCAGTTCACGTAGAGGGAATTTTACCTTCCCTGTCTAAGGGCTATCTTATGATAAGTTTCTTTTTCTGTGTGATTTATTTCACTTAGAATCATCGTACCTAAATCCACTCATTATGCTGCTACTAGGCTTATGACATTGATTTCATGGCTGAGTGGTATTCCACTGTACATAATTGCCACAGCTTCTGTATTCATTTTTCTCTTTCCTGGGATACTTAAGGTGGACCGAAGTAGAGATTCTTGTAAACAGGGCAGCCCTAAACTTTGGGGTGCTTGTGTCCTTTCGATATTTGGTTTTCCCAAGATATACGCCCTTGGGCGGAAGTGCCCTATGCTCTGTAGCTGTGTTTTTTCGATGTTTTAGGAGACACCATGCACTTCTCCAGAGTGGCCGTTGGCAACTTACATTCCGCCCATCAGCGTAACAAGGTTCCCATTTCTCCATTGCCTGTCCTGCGTTTCTGTTTTTTCCACTTTTTCAGGATGGCCCTTTTGACCGACGCAAAGTGAGACTGCTTTGTAGTGCTGATTTGCATTGCCTGCTTGATTGGTTGGCCAAAAAGGGCTTGAGTGTTTTTTCCTGAATATATTCAGGAAAAAAGGCCTACGCCCTTTTTGGCCATCTGCACTCTAGTCGACGTTTTGCAGCATTTCATGTGCTTTAAAGGCGAGTCCAATCTACCTCTTGAAAACAGTTTCCTGCAATTCTGTCTCGCTTTCAAATCCTCTTCGTTGCCTTACCTCAATATATTTTTGGACGATAGTTTTCATTTATAACCCTGCAGCTTTGTGAATTGCAGTGCCCCTGAGGTCCATTTGTCAACACGATTTTTGGGGAGCTGCCCGCAGAACCGCAGGATTGCTTCAGGCCCTATTCTGGTTCTGGGGGGCAGGTGAGCCTTTGGTTAATTCTTCGTCCTGATTGGAAATTAGAGCGACGTGCGCCTGTGCAAACACCTGGAGCTAGTCTCTCATTGTTTCCCCCTCATCCTGTTCATCCTCCGGATAAATTGCAAACTGTACTAAACAGGGGGTTACAGGTGTTGATTCTCCAACTGGGTAGATTGTTAGTGAAGCCGCTGGAATGGCGAACCCACGCACTAGCAGATCGGAAATTAGGTGCGTTTTAGAAACCTTTCCCGATCACACAGTGTACCATGCTCTGGGTTTCCCATGCATGTTTTAGCTGTAGGAAGATTCCCTTCCACCTGGATATTTGCGACCCATATATTGGATACCATGCCGTATTACTTTAAAGGGTCTGCCTTTGCGCTCCAAACCTCAAAAATCCTCTCATCCCCAAGCGTGTCCAGCGTTATGTCTCATCCGGCTGTGGGTCTGGATATGCTCAATGCAGGTTGCATCACATCCACTGAATGAATTTTGTAAGAATTTCTCTCTCTTTCTCTGTCTTTTTATTGTGTGTAATTTATTTTTATAATGGGGTTTAGATTATTTTCACTGCTGTGTTTATGCCGATTTGTACCCACTTGACTCACTGACAGAGAGATATCAGTAAATATTTTTCAACATTCTTACTAGTCAGATATATGCTTCTGCGGAGAATAGAGTGTGTTGAGTCCAGTTCATTGAGAAATGAGTAGATCTGGTCTATTGCATATTTGGTTTATGGAACGGTGTCTGAGCTAACTTCAAACTCTTGTTTTATGCATCACCTCACATCTGCTTTCCCCTTCAGCAGCCATAAGTGTGCTTTCTAAATGTGTGACTCTGTTCTGTTTCGTAATTCAGTTTACATAGAGCGAATTTTACCTTCTCTGTCTATGGGCTATCTTATGTTAAGTTTCTTTTTCTGTGTGACTTATTTCACTTAGAATCATTGTACCTAAATCGACTCACTGTGCTGCTACTAGGCTTATGACATTGATTCCATGGCTGAGTGATATTCCACTGTACATATGTACCACAGCTTCTTTATCCATTTTTCTCTTTTCTGGGATATTTAAGGTGTACCGAAGTCGAGATTCTTTTAAACAGAGCAGCCTTATACTTGGGGGTGCTTGTGTCCTGTCAATGTTCGGTTTTCCCATGATATACGCCCTTGAGTGGAAGTGCCCTATGCTCAGTAGGTCTGTTTTTTACATGCTTTAGGAAACACCATACACTTCTCCAGAGTGGCCGTTGGCAACTTACATTCCGCCCATCAGCGTAACAAGGCTCCCTTTTCTCCATGGCCTGTCCTGCATTTCTACTTTTTCCACTTTTTCAGGATGGCCCTTTTGACCGATGCAAAGTGACACATCTTTGTAGTGCTGATTTGCTTTTCTTGCTTGTTTGGTCCGCCAAAAAGGGCTTGGGTGTTTTTTCCTGTATATATTCAGGAAAAAAGGCCTACGCCCTTTTTGGCCAACTGCACCATAGTAGACGTTTTGCAGATTTTTATGTGATTTAAAGGCGAGTCCAAACTACCTCTTGAAAACTGTTTTCTGCAATTCTGTCTCGCTTTCAAATCCTCTTCGTTGCCTTACTTCAATATATTTTAGGATGAGAGTTTTCATTTATAACCCTGCAGGTTTGTGAATTGCAGTGCCCCTGAGGTCCATTTTTCAACTCTCTTTTTTGGGAGCTGGCCACAAAACCGCAGGATTGCTTCAGGCCCTATTCTGGTTCCGGGCGGCAGTGAGCCTTTGGGTAATTCTTCGTCCTGATTGGAAATTAGAGTGACGTGTGCCTGTCCAAACACCTGGAGCTATTCTCTCATTGATTCCCCCTCATCCCGTTCATCCTCCGGAAAAATTGCAAACTGTACGAAACAGGGGGTTACAGGTGCTGATTCTCCAAGTAGGGAGATTGTTAGTGATGTGGCTGGAATGGCGATCCCGCGCACCAGTAGATCAGAAATGAGGTGCATTTTAGAAACCTTTCCCGATCACACGGTGTACCATCCTCTGGGTTTCCCATGCATGCTTTAGGTGTAGGAAGATTCCCTTCCATCTGGACATTTGCGACCCATGGATTGGATACAACGCCGTATTACTTAAAAGGGTCTGCATTTGCTCTCCCAACCTCAACAATCCTCTCAGCCCTAAGCGTGTCCAGCGTTATGTCTCATCCGGCTGTGGTCTAGATGTGCTCAATCCAGGTTGCATCACATCCACTGAATGAATTTTGTAAGAATTTCTCTCTCTTTCACTGTCTTTTTATTGTGTGTAATTTACTTTTATAATGGGGTTTAGCTTATTTTCTCTGGTGTGTTCTTTCCGCTTTGTACCCACTTGATTCACTGACAGAGAGATATCAATAAATATTTTTCAAGATTCTTACTAGATAGATATATGCTTCTGCGTTGAATCGAGTGTGTTGAGTCCTGTTTATTGAGCAATGAGTAGATCTGGTGTATTGCGTATTTGATTTATGGAACGGTGTCTGAGCTAATTTCAAACTCTTGTTTTTGCATCACCTCACCTCTGCTTTCCTCTTAAGCAGCCATAAGTATGTTTTCTAAATGTGTGACTCTGTTCTGTTTCGTAATTCAGTTCACGTAGAGGGAATTTTACCTTCCCTGTCTAAGGGCTATCTTATGATAAGTTTCTTTTTCTGTGTGATTTATTTCACTTAGAATCATCGTACCTAAATCCACTCATTATGCTGCTACTAGGCTTATGACATTGATTTCATGGCTGAGTGGTATTCCACTGTACATAATTGCCACAGCTTCTGTATTCATTTTTCTCTTTCCTGGGATACTTAAGGTGGACCGAAGTAGAGATTCTCGTAAACAGGGCAGCCCTAAACTTTGGGGTGCTTGTGTCCTTTTGATATTTGGTTTTCCCAAGATATACGCCCTTGGGCGGAAGTGCCCTATGCTCTGTAGCTGTGTTTTTTCGATGTTTTAGGAGACACCATGCACTTCTCCAGAGTGGCCGTTGGCAACTTACATTCCGCCCATCAGCGTAACAAGGTTCCCATTTCTCCATTGCCTGTCCTGCGTTTCTGTTTTTTCCACTTTTTCAGGATGGCCCTTTTGACCGACGCAAAGTGAGACTGCTTTGTAGTGCTGATTTGCATTGCCTGCTTGATTGGTTGGCCAAAAAGGGCTTGAGTGTTTTTTCCTGAATATATTCAGGAAAAAAGGCCTACGCCCTTTTTGGCCATCTGCACTCTAGTCGACGTTTTGCAGCATTTCATGTGCTTTAAAGGCGAGTCCAATCTACCTCTTGAAAACAGTTTCCTGCAATTCTGTCTCGCTTTCAAATCCTCTTCGTTGCCTTACCTCAATATATTTTTGGACGATAGTTTTCATTTATAACCCTGCAGCTTTGTGAATTGCAGTGCCCCTGAGGTCCATTTGTCAACACGATTTTTGGGGAGCTGCCCGCAGAACCGCAGGATTGCTTCAGGCCCTATTCTGGTTCTGGGGGGCAGGTGAGCCTTTGGTTAATTCTTCGTCCTGATTGGAAATTAGAGCGACGTGCGCCTGTGCAAACACCTGGAGCTAGTCTCTCATTGTTTCCCCCTCATCCTGTTCATCCTCCGGATAAATTGCAAACTGTACTAAACAGGGGGTTACAGGTGTTGATTCTCCAACTGGGTAGATTGTTAGTGAAGCCGCTGGAATGGCGAACCCACGCACTAGCAGATCGGAAATTAGGTGCGTTTTAGAAACCTTTCCCGATCACACAGTGTACCATGCTCTGGGTTTCCCATGCATGTTTTAGCTGTAGGAAGATTCCCTTCCACCTGGATATTTGCGACCCATATATTGGATACCATGCCGTATTACTTTAAAGGGTCTGCCTTTGCGCTCCAAACCTCAAAAATCCTCTCATCGCCAAGCGTGTCCAGCGTTATGTCTCATCCGGCTGTGGGTCTGGATATGCTCAATGCAGGTTGCATCACATCCACTGAATGAATTTTGTAAGAATTTCTCTCTCTTTCTCTGTCTTTTTATTGTGTGTAATTTATTTTTATAATGGGGTTTAGATTATTTTCACTGCTGTGTTTATGCCGATTTGTACCCACTTGACTCACTGACAGAGAGATATCAGTAAATATTTTTCAACATTCTTACTAGTCAGATATATGCTTCTGCGGAGAATAGAGTGTGTTGAGTCCAGTTCATTGAGAAATGAGTAGATCTGGTCTATTGCATATTTGGTTTATGGAACGGTGTCTGAGCTAACTTCAAACTCTTGTTTTATGCATCACCTCACATCTGCTTTCCCCTTCAGCAGCCATAAGTGTGCTTTCTAAATGTGTGACTCTGTTCTGTTTCGTAATTCAGTTTACATAGAGCGAATTTTACCTTCTCTGTCTATGGGCTATCTTATGTTAAGTTTCTTTTTCTGTGTGACTTATTTCACTTAGAATCATTGTACCTAAATCGACTCACTGTGCTGCTACTAGGCTTATGACATTGATTCCATGGCTGAGTGATATTCCACTGTACATATGTACCACAGCTTCTTTATCCATTTTTCTCTTTTCTGGGATATTTAAGGTGTACCGAAGTCGAGATTCTTTTAAACAGAGCAGCCTTATACTTGGGGGTGCTTGTGTCCTGTCAATGTTCGGTTTTCCCATGATATACGCCCTTGAGTGGAAGTGCCCTATGCTCAGTAGGTCTGTTTTTTACATGCTTTAGGAAACACCATACACTTCTCCAGAGTGGCCGTTGGCAACTTACATTCCGCCCATCAGCGTAACAAGGCTCCCTTTTCTCCATGGCCTGTCCTGCATTTCTACTTTTTCCACTTTTTCAGGATGGCCCTTTTGACCGATGCAAAGTGACACATCTTTGTAGTGCTGATTTGCTTTTCTTGCTTGTTTGGTCCGCCAAAAAGGGCTTGGGTGTTTTTTCCTGTATATATTCAGGAAAAAAGGCCTACGCCCTTTTTGGCCAACTGCACCATAGTAGACGTTTTGCAGATTTTTATGTGATTTAAAGGCGAGTCCAAACTACCTCTTGAAAACTGTTTTCTGCAATTCTGTCTCGCTTTCAAATCCTCTTCGTTGCCTTACTTCAATATATTTTAGGATGAGAGTTTTCATTTATAACCCTGCAGGTTTGTGAATTGCAGTGCCCCTGAGGTCCATTTTTCAACTCTCTTTTTTGGGAGCTGGCCACAAAACCGCAGGATTGCTTCAGGCCCTATTCTGGTTCCGGGCGGCAGTGAGCCTTTGGGTAATTCTTCGTCCTGATTGGAAATTAGAGTGACGTGTGCCTGTCCAAACACCTGGAGCTATTCTCTCATTGATTCCCCCTCATCCCGTTCATCCTCCGGAAAAATTGCAAACTGTACGAAACAGGGGGTTACAGGTGCTGATTCTCCAAGTAGGGAGATTGTTAGTGATGTGGCTGGAATGGCGATCCCGCGCACCAGTAGATCAGAAATGAGGTGCATTTTAGAAACCTTTCCCGATCACACGGTGTACCATCCTCTGGGTTTCCCATGCATGCTTTAGGTGTAGGAAGATTCCCTTCCATCTGGACATTTGCGACCCATGGATTGGATACAACGCCGTATTACTTAAAAGGGTCTGCATTTGCTCTCCCAACCTCAACAATCCTCTCAGCCCTAAGCGTGTCCAGCGTTATGTCTCATCCGGCTGTGGTCTAGATGTGCTCAATCCAGGTTGCATCACATCCACTGAATGAATTTTGTAAGAATTTCTCTCTCTTTCACTGTCTTTTTATTGTGTGTAATTTACTTTTATAATGGGGTTTAGCTTATTTTCTCTGGTGTGTTCTTTCCGCTTTGTACCCACTTGATTCACTGACAGAGAGATATCAATAAATATTTTTCAAGATTCTTACTAGATAGATATATGCTTCTGCGTTGAATCGAGTGTGTTGAGTCCTGTTCATTGAGCAATGAGTAGATCTGGTGTATTGCGTATTTGATTTATGGAACGGTGTCTGAGCTAATTTCAAACTCTTGTTTTTGCATCACCTCACCTCTGCTTTCCTCTTAAGCAGCCATAAGTATGTTTTCTAAATGTGTGACTCTGTTCTGTTTCGTAATTCAGTTCACGTAGAGGGAATTTTACCTTCCCTGTCTAAGGGCTATCTTATGATAAGTTTCTTTTTCTGTGTGATTTATTTCACTTAGAATCATCGTACCTAAATCCACTCATTATGCTGCTACTAGGCTTATGACATTGATTTCATGGCTGAGTGGTATTCCACTGTACATAATTGCCACAGCTTCTGTATTCATTTTTCTCTTTCCTGGGATACTTAAGGTGGACCGAAGTAGAGATTCTCGTAAACAGGGCAGCCCTAAACTTTGGGGTGCTTGTGTCCTTTTGATATTTGGTTTTCCCAAGATATACGCCCTTGGGCGGAAGTGCCCTATGCTCTGTAGCTGTGTTTTTTCGATGTTTTAGGAGACACCATGCACTTCTCCAGAGTGGCCGTTGGCAACTTACATTCCGCCCATCAGCGTAACAAGGTTCCCATTTCTCCATTGCCTGTCCTGCGTTTCTGTTTTTTCCACTTTTTCAGGATGGCCCTTTTGACCGACGCAAAGTGAGACTTCTTTGTAGTGCTGATTTGCATTGCCTGCTTGATTGGTTGGCCAAAAAGGGCTTGAGTGTTTTTTCCTGAATATATTCAGGAAAAAAGGCCTACGCCCTTTTTGGCCATCTGCACTCTAGTCGACGTTTTGCAGCATTTCATGTGCTTTAAAGGCGAGTCCAATCTACCTCTTGAAAACAGTTTCCTGCAATTCTGTCTCGCTTTCAAATCCTCTTCGTTGCCTTACCTCAATATATTTTTGGACGATAGTTTTCATTTATAACCCTGCAGCTTTGTGAATTGCAGTGCCCCTGAGGTCCATTTGTCAACACGATTTTTGGGGAGCTGCCCGCAGAACCGCAGGATTGCTTCAGGCCCTATTCTGGTTCTGGGGGGCAGGTGAGCCTTTGGTTAATTCTTCGTCCTGATTGGAAATTAGAGCGACGTGCGCCTGTGCAAACACCTGGAGCTAGTCTCTCATTGTTTCCCCCTCATCCTGTTCATCCTCCGGATAAATTGCAAACTGTACTAAACAGGGGGTTACAGGTGTTGATTCTCCAACTGGGTAGATTGTTAGTGAAGCCGCTGGAATGGCGAACCCACGCACTAGCAGATCGGAAATTAGGTGCGTTTTAGAAACCTTTCCCGATCACACAGTGTACCATGCTCTGGGTTTCCCATGCATGTTTTAGCTGTAGGAAGATTCCCTTCCACCTGGATATTTGCGACCCATATATTGGATACCATGCCGTATTACTTTAAAGGGTCTGCCTTTGCGCTCCAAACCTCAAAAATCCTCTCATCCCCAAGCGTGTCCAGCGTTATGTCTCATCCGGCTGTGGGTCTGGATATGCTCAATGCAGGTTGCATCACATCCACTGAATGAATTTTGTAAGAATTTCTCTCTCTTTCTCTGTCTTTTTATTGTGTGTAATTTATTTTTATAATGGGGTTTAGATTATTTTCACTGCTGTGTTTATGCCGATTTGTACCCACTTGACTCACTGACAGAGAGATATCAGTAAATATTTTTCAACATTCTTACTAGTCAGATATATGCTTCTGCGGAGAATAGAGTGTGTTGAGTCCAGTTCATTGAGAAATGAGTAGATCTGGTCTATTGCATATTTGGTTTATGGAACGGTGTCTGAGCTAACTTCAAACTCTTGTTTTATGCATCACCTCACATCTGCTTTCCCCTTCAGCAGCCATAAGTGTGCTTTCTAAATGTGTGACTCTGTTCTGTTTCGTAATTCAGTTTACATAGAGCGAATTTTACCTTCTCTGTCTATGGGCTATCTTATGTTAAGTTTCTTTTTCTCTGTGACTTATTTCACTTAGAATCATTGTACCTAAATCGACTCACTGTGCTGCTACTAGGCTTATGACATTGATTCCATGGCTGAGTGATATTCCACTGTACATATGTACCACAGCTTCTTTATCCATTTTTCTCTTTTCTGGGATATTTAAGGTGTACCGAAGTCGAGATTCTTTTAAACAGAGCAGCCTTATACTTGGGGGTGCTTGTGTCCTGTCAATGTTCGGTTTTCCCATGATATACGCCCTTGAGTGGAAGTGCCCTATGCTCAGTAGGTCTGTTTTTTACATGCTTTAGGAAACACCATACACTTCTCCAGAGTGGCCGTTGGCAACTTACATTCCGCCCATCAGCGTAACAAGGCTCCCTTTTCTCCATGGCCTGTCCTGCATTTCTACTTTTTCCACTTTTTCAGGATGGCCCTTTTGACCGATGCAAAGTGACACATCTTTGTAGTGCTGATTTGCTTTTCTTGCTTGTTTGGTCCGCCAAAAAGGGCTTGGGTGTTTTTTCCTGTATATATTCAGGAAAAAAGGCCTACGCCCTTTTTGGCCAACTGCACCATAGTAGACGTTTTGCAGATTTTTATGTGATTTAAAGGCGAGTCCAAACTACCTCTTGAAAACTGTTTTCTGCAATTCTGTCTCGCTTTCAAATCCTCTTCGTTGCCTTACTTCAATATATTTTAGGATGAGAGTTTTCATTTATAACCCTGCAGGTTTGTGAATTGCAGTGCCCCTGAGGTCCATTTTTCAACTCTCTTTTTTGGGAGCTGGCCACAAAACCGCAGGATTGCTTCAGGCCCTATTCTGGTTCCGGGCGGCAGTGAGCCTTTGGGTAATTCTTCGTCCTGATTGGAAATTAGAGTGACGTGTGCCTGTCCAAACACCTGGAGCTATTCTCTCATTGATTCCCCCTCATCCCGTTCATCCTCCGGAAAAATTGCAAACTGTACGAAACAGGGGGTTACAGGTGCTGATTCTCCAAGTAGGGAGATTGTTAGTGATGTGGCTGGAATGGCGATCCCGCGCACCAGTAGATCAGAAATGAGGTGCATTTTAGAAACCTTTCCCGATCACACGGTGTACCATCCTCTGGGTTTCCCATGCATGCTTTAGGTGTAGGAAGATTCCCTTCCATCTGGACATTTGCGACCCATGGATTGGATACAACGCCGTATTACTTAAAAGGGTCTGCATTTGCTCTCCCAACCTCAACAATCCTCTCAGCCCTAAGCGTGTCCAGCGTTATGTCTCATCCGGCTGTGGTCTAGATGTGCTCAATCCAGGTTGCATCACATCCACTGAATGAATTTTGTAAGAATTTCTCTCTCTTTCACTGTCTTTTTATTGTGTGTAATTTACTTTTATAATGGGGTTTAGCTTATTTTCTCTGGTGTGTTCTTTCCGCTTTGTACCCACTTGATTCACTGACAGAGAGATATCAATAAATATTTTTCAAGATTCTTACTAGATAGATATATGCTTCTGCGTTGAATCGAGTGTGTTGAGTCCTGTTCATTGAGCAATGAGTAGATCTGGTGTATTGCGTATTTGATTTATGGAACGGTGTCTGAGCTAATTTCAAACTCTTGTTTTTGCATCACCTCACCTCTGCTTTCCTCTTAAGCAGCCATAAGTATGTTTTCTAAATGTGTGACTCTGTTCTGTTTCGTAATTCAGTTCACGTAGAGGGAATTTTACCTTCCCTGTCTAAGGGCTATCTTATGATAAGTTTCTTTTTCTGTGTGATTTATTTCACTTAGAATCATCGTACCTAAATCCACTCATTATGCTGCTACTAGGCTTATGACATTGATTTCATGGCTGAGTGGTATTCCACTGTACATAATTGCCACAGCTTCTGTATTCATTTTTCTCTTTCCTGGGATACTTAAGGTGGACCGAAGTAGAGATTCTCGTAAACAGGGCAGCCCTAAACTTTGGGGTGCTTGTGTCCTTTTGATATTTGGTTTTCCCAAGATATACGCCCTTGGGCGGAAGTGCCCTATGCTCTGTAGCTGTGTTTTTTCGATGTTTTAGGAGACACCATGCACTTCTCCAGAGTGGCCGTTGGCAACTTACATTCCGCCCATCAGCGTAACAAGGTTCCCATTTCTCCATTGCCTGTCCTGCATTTCTGTTTTTTCCACTTTTTCAGGATGGCCCTTTTGACCGACGCAAAGTGAGACTGCTTTGTAGTGCTGATTTGCATTGCCTGCTTGATTGGTTGGCCAAAAAGGGCTTGAGTGTTTTTTCCTGAATATATTCAGGAAAAAAGGCCTACGCCCTTTTTGGCCATCTGCACTCTAGTCGACGTTTTGCAGCATTTCATGTGCTTTAAAGGCGAGTCCAATCTACCTCTTGAAAACAGTTTCCTGCAATTCTGTCTCACTTTCAAATCCTCTTCGTTGCCTTACCTCAATATATTTTTGGACGATAGTTTTCATTTATAACCCTGCAGCTTTGTGAATTGCAGTGCCCCTGAGGTCCATTTGTCAACACGATTTTTGGGGAGCTGCCCGCAGAACCGCAGGATTGCTTCAGGCCCTATTCTGGTTCTGGGGGGCAGGTGAGCCTTTGGTTAATTCTTCGTCCTGATTGGAAATTAGAGCGACGTGCGCCTGTGCAAACACCTGGAGCTAGTCTCTCATTGTTTCCCCCTCATCCTGTTCATCCTCCGGATAAATTGCAAACTGTACTAAACAGGGGGTTACAGGTGTTGATTCTCCAACTGGGTAGATTGTTAGTGAAGCCGCTGGAATGGCGAACCCACGCACTAGCAGATCGGAAATTAGGTGCGTTTTAGAAACCTTTCCCGATCACACAGTGTACCATGCTCTGGGTTTCCCATGCATGTTTTAGCTGTAGGAAGATTCCCTTCCACCTGGATATTTGCGACCCATATATTGGATACCATGCCGTATTACTTTAAAGGGTCTGCCTTTGCGCTCCAAACCTCAAAAATCCTCTCATCGCCAAGCGTGTCCAGCGTTATGTCTCATCCGGCTGTGGGTCTGGATATGCTCAATGCAGGTTGCATCACATCCACTGAATGAATTTTGTAAGAATTTCTCTCTCTTTCTCTGTCTTTTTATTGTGTGTAATTTATTTTTATAATGGGGTTTAGATTATTTTCACTGCTGTGTTTATGCCGATTTGTACCCACTTGACTCACTGACAGAGAGATATCAGTAAATATTTTTCAACATTCTTACTAGTCAGATATATGCTTCTGCGGAGAATAGAGTGTGTTGAGTCCAGTTCATTGAGAAATGAGTAGATCTGGTCTATTGCATATTTGGTTTATGGAACGGTGTCTGAGCTAACTTCAAACTCTTGTTTTATGCATCACCTCACATCTGCTTTCCCCTTCAGCAGCCATAAGTGTGCTTTCTAAATGTGTGACTCTGTTCTGTTTCGTAATTCAGTTTACATAGAGCGAATTTTACCTTCTCTGTCTATGGGCTATCTTATGTTAAGTTTCTTTTTCTCTGTGACTTATTTCACTTAGAATCATTGTACCTAAATCGACTCACTGTGCTGCTACTAGGCTTATGACATTGATTCCATGGCTGAGTGATATTCCACTGTACATATGTACCACAGCTTCTTTATCCATTTTTCTCTTTTCTGGGATATTTAAGGTGTACCGAAGTCGAGATTCTTTTAAACAGAGCAGCCTTATACTTGGGGGTGCTTGTGTCCTGTCAATGTTCGGTTTTCCCATGATATACGCCCTTGAGTGGAAGTGCCCTATGCTCAGTAGGTCTGTTTTTTACATGCTTTAGGAAACACCATACACTTCTCCAGAGTGGCCGTTGGCAACTTACATTCCGCCCATCAGCGTAACAAGGCTCCCTTTTCTCCATGGCCTGTCCTGCATTTCTACTTTTTCCACTTTTTCAGGATGGCCCTTTTGACCGATGCAAAGTGACACATCTTTGTAGTGCTGATTTGCTTTTCTTGCTTGTTTGGTCCGCCAAAAAGGGCTTGGGTGTTTTTTCCTGTATATATTCAGGAAAAAAGGCCTACGCCCTTTTTGGCCAACTGCACCATAGTAGACGTTTTGCAGATTTTTATGTGATTTAAAGGCGAGTCCAAACTACCTCTTGAAAACTGTTTTCTGCAATTCTGTCTCGCTTTCAAATCCTCTTCGTTGCCTTACTTCAATATATTTTAGGATGAGAGTTTTCATTTATAACCCTGCAGGTTTGTGAATTGCAGTGCCCCTGAGGTCCATTTTTCAACTCTCTTTTTTGGGAGCTGGCCACAAAACCGCAGGATTGCTTCAGGCCCTATTCTGGTTCCGGGCGGCAGTGAGCCTTTGGGTAATTCTTCGTCCTGATTGGAAATTAGAGTGACGTGTGCCTGTCCAAACACCTGGAGCTATTCTCTCATTGATTCCCCCTCATCCCGTTCATCCTCCGGAAAAATTGCAAACTGTACGAAACAGGGGGTTACAGGTGCTGATTCTCCAAGTAGGGAGATTGTTAGTGATGTGGCTGGAATGGCGATCCCGCGCACCAGTAGATCAGAAATGAGGTGCATTTTAGAAACCTTTCCCGATCACACGGTGTACCATCCTCTGGGTTTCCCATGCATGCTTTAGGTGTAGGAAGATTCCCTTCCATCTGGACATTTGCGACCCATGGATTGGATACAACGCCGTATTACTTAAAAGGGTCTGCATTTGCTCTCCCAACCTCAACAATCCTCTCAGCCCTAAGCGTGTCCAGCGTTATGTCTCATCCGGCTGTGGTCTAGATGTGCTCAATCCAGGTTGCATCACATCCACTGAATGAATTTTGTAAGAATTTCTCTCTCTTTCACTGTCTTTTTATTGTGTGTAATTTACTTTTATAATGGGGTTTAGCTTATTTTCTCTGGTGTGTTCTTTCCGCTTTGTACCCACTTGATTCACTGACAGAGAGATATCAATAAATATTTTTCAAGATTCTTACTAGATAGATATATGCTTCTGCGTTGAATCGAGTGTGTTGAGTCCTGTTCATTGAGCAATGAGTAGATCTGGTGTATTGCGTATTTGATTTATGGAACGGTGTCTGAGCTAATTTCAAACTCTTGTTTTTGCATCACCTCACCTCTGCTTTCCTCTTAAGCAGCCATAAGTATGTTTTCTAAATGTGTGACTCTGTTCTGTTTCGTAATTCAGTTCACGTAGAGGGAATTTTACCTTCCCTGTCTAAGGGCTATCTTATGATAAGTTTCTTTTTCTGTGTGATTTATTTCACTTAGAATCATCGTACCTAAATCCACTCATTATGCTGCTACTAGGCTTATGACATTGATTTCATGGCTGAGTGGTATTCCACTGTACATAATTGCCACAGCTTCTGTATTCATTTTTCTCTTTCCTGGGATACTTAAGGTGGACCGAAGTAGAGATTCTCGTAAACAGGGCAGCCCTAAACTTTGGGGTGCTTGTGTCCTTTTGATATTTGGTTTTCCCAAGATATACGCCCTTGGGCGGAAGTGCCCTATGCTCTGTAGCTGTGTTTTTTCGATGTTTTAGGAGACACCATGCACTTCTCCAGAGTGGCCGTTGGCAACTTACATTCCGCCCATCAGCGTAACAAGGTTCCCATTTCTCCATTGCCTGTCCTGCATTTCTGTTTTTTCCACTTTTTCAGGATGGCCCTTTTGACCGACGCAAAGTGAGACTGCTTTGTAGTGCTGATTTGCATTGCCTGCTTGATTGGTTGGCCAAAAAGGGCTTGAGTGTTTTTTCCTGAATATATTCAGGAAAAAAGGCCTACGCCCTTTTTGGCCATCTGCACTCTAGTCGACGTTTTGCAGCATTTCATGTGCTTTAAAGGCGAGTCCAATCTACCTCTTGAAAACAGTTTCCTGCAATTCTGTCTCGCTTTCAAATCCTCTTCGTTGCCTTACCTCAATATATTTTTGGACGATAGTTTTCATTTATAACCCTGCAGCTTTGTGAATTGCAGTGCCCCTGAGGTCCATTTGTCAACACGATTTTTGGGGAGCTGCCCGCAGAACCGCAGGATTGCTTCAGGCCCTATTCTGGTTCTGGGGGGCAGGTGAGCCTTTGGTTAATTCTTCGTCCTGATTGGAAATTAGAGCGACGTGCGCCTGTGCAAACACCTGGAGCTAGTCTCTCATTGTTTCCCCCTCATCCTGTTCATCCTCCGGATAAATTGCAAACTGTACTAAACAGGGGGTTACAGGTGTTGATTCTCCAACTGGGTAGATTGTTAGTGAAGCCGCTGGAATGGCGAACCCACGCACTAGCAGATCGGAAATTAGGTGCGTTTTAGAAACCTTTCCCGATCACACAGTGTACCATGCTCTGGGTTTCCCATGCATGTTTTAGCTGTAGGAAGATTCCCTTCCACCTGGATATTTGCGACCCATATATTGGATACCATGCCGTATTACTTTAAAGGGTCTGCCTTTGCGCTCCAAACCTCAAAAATCCTCTCATCGCCAAGCGTGTCCAGCGTTATGTCTCATCCGGCTGTGGGTCTGGATATGCTCAATGCAGGTTGCATCACATCCACTGAATGAATTTTGTAAGAATTTCTCTCTCTTTCTCTGTCTTTTTATTGTGTGTAATTTATTTTTATAATGGGGTTTAGATTATTTTCACTGCTGTGTTTATGCCGATTTGTACCCACTTGACTCACTGACAGAGAGATATCAGTAAATATTTTTCAACATTCTTACTAGTCAGATATATGCTTCTGCGGAGAATAGAGTGTGTTGAGTCCAGTTCATTGAGAAATGAGTAGATCTGGTCTATTGCATATTTGGTTTATGGAACGGTGTCTGAGCTAACTTCAAACTCTTGTTTTATGCATCACCTCACATCTGCTTTCCCCTTCAGCAGCCATAAGTGTGCTTTCTAAATGTGTGACTCTGTTCTGTTTCGTAATTCAGTTTACATAGAGCGAATTTTACCTTCTCTGTCTATGGGCTATCTTATGTTAAGTTTCTTTTTCTGTGTGACTTATTTCACTTAGAATCATTGTACCTAAATCGACTCACTGTGCTGCTACTAGGCTTATGACATTGATTCCATGGCTGAGTGATATTCCACTGTACATATGTACCACAGCTTCTTTATCCATTTTTCTCTTTTCTGGGATATTTAAGGTGTACCGAAGTCGAGATTCTTTTAAACAGAGCAGCCTTATACTTGGGGGTGCTTGTGTCCTGTCAATGTTCGGTTTTCCCATGATATACGCCCTTGAGTGGAAGTGCCCTATGCTCAGTAGGTCTGTTTTTTACATGCTTTAGGAAACACCATACACTTCTCCAGAGTGGCCGTTGGCAACTTACATTCCGCCCATCAGCGTAACAAGGCTCCCTTTTCTCCATGGCCTGTCCTGCATTTCTACTTTTTCCACTTTTTCAGGATGGCCCTTTTGACCGATGCAAAGTGACACATCTTTGTAGTGCTGATTTGCTTTTCTTGCTTGTTTGGTCCGCCAAAAAGGGCTTGGGTGTTTTTTCCTGTATATATTCAGGAAAAAAGGCCTACGCCCTTTTTGGCCAACTGCACCATAGTAGACGTTTTGCAGATTTTTATGTGATTTAAAGGCGAGTCCAAACTACCTCTTGAAAACTGTTTTCTGCAATTCTGTCTCGCTTTCAAATCCTCTTCGTTGCCTTACTTCAATATATTTTAGGATGAGAGTTTTCATTTATAACCCTGCAGGTTTGTGAATTGCAGTGCCCCTGAGGTCCATTTTTCAACTCTCTTTTTTGGGAGCTGGCCACAAAACCGCAGGATTGCTTCAGGCCCTATTCTGGTTCCGGGCGGCAGTGAGCCTTTGGGTAATTCTTCGTCCTGATTGGAAATTAGAGTGACGTGTGCCTGTCCAAACACCTGGAGCTATTCTCTCATTGATTCCCCCTCATCCCGTTCATCCTCCGGAAAAATTGCAAACTGTACGAAACAGGGGGTTACAGGTGCTGATTCTCCAAGTAGGGAGATTGTTAGTGATGTGGCTGGAATGGCGATCCCGCGCACCAGTAGATCAGAAATGAGGTGCATTTTAGAAACCTTTCCCGATCACACGGTGTACCATCCTCTGGGTTTCCCATGCATGCTTTAGGTGTAGGAAGATTCCCTTCCATCTGGACATTTGCGACCCATGGATTGGATACAACGCCGTATTACTTAAAAGGGTCTGCATTTGCTCTCCCAACCTCAACAATCCTCTCAGCCCTAAGCGTGTCCAGCGTTATGTCTCATCCGGCTGTGGTCTAGATGTGCTCAATCCAGGTTGCATCACATCCACTGAATGAATTTTGTAAGAATTTCTCTCTCTTTCACTGTCTTTTTATTGTGTGTAATTTACTTTTATAATGTGGTTTAGCTTATTTTCTCTGGTGTGTTCTTTCCGCTTTGTACCCACTTGATTCACTGACAGAGAGATATCAATAAATATTTTTCAAGATTCTTACTAGATAGATATATGCTTCTGCGTTGAATCGAGTGTGTTGAGTCCTGTTCATTGAGCAATGAGTAGATCTGGTGTATTGCGTATTTGATTTATGGAACGGTGTCTGAGCTAATTTCAAACTCTTGTTTTTGCATCACCTCACCTCTGCTTTCCTCTTAAGCAGCCATAAGTATGTTTTCTAAATGTGTGACTCTGTTCTGTTTCGTAATTCAGTTCACGTAGAGGGAATTTTACCTTCCCTGTCTAAGGGCTATCTTATGATAAGTTTCTTTTTCTGTGTGATTTATTTCACTTAGAATCATCGTACCTAAATCCACTCATTATGCTGCTACTAGGCTTATGACATTGATTTCATGGCTGAGTGGTATTCCACTGTACATAATTGCCACAGCTTCTGTATTCATTTTTCTCTTTCCTGGGATACTTAAGGTGGACCGAAGTAGAGATTCTCGTAAACAGGGCAGCCCTAAACTTTGGGGTGCTTGTGTCCTTTTGATATTTGGTTTTCCCAAGATATACGCCCTTGGGCGGAAGTGCCCTATGCTCTGTAGCTGTGTTTTTTCGATGTTTTAGGAGACACCATGCACTTCTCCAGAGTGGCCGTTGGCAACTTACATTCCGCCCATCAGCGTAACAAGGTTCCCATTTCTCCATTGCCTGTCCTGCATTTCTGTTTTTTCCACTTTTTCAGGATGGCCCTTTTGACCGACGCAAAGTGAGACTTCTTTGTAGTGCTGATTTGCATTGCCTGCTTGATTGGTTGGCCAAAAAGGGCTTGAGTGTTTTTTCCTGAATATATTCAGGAAAAAAGGCCTACGCCCTTTTTGGCCATCTGCACTCTAGTCGACGTTTTGCAGCATTTCATGTGCTTTAAAGGCGAGTCCAATCTACCTCTTGAAAACAGTTTCCTGCAATTCTGTCTCGCTTTCAAATCCTCTTCGTTGCCTTACCTCAATATATTTTTGGACGATAGTTTTCATTTATAACCCTGCAGCTTTGTGAATTGCAGTGCCCCTGAGGTCCATTTGTCAACACGATTTTTGGGGAGCTGCCCGCAGAACCGCAGGATTGCTTCAGGCCCTATTCTGGTTCTGGGGGGCAGGTGAGCCTTTGGTTAATTCTTCGTCCTGATTGGAAATTAGAGCGACGTGCGCCTGTGCAAACACCTGGAGCTAGTCTCTCATTGTTTCCCCCTCATCCTGTTCATCCTCCGGATAAATTGCAAACTGTACTAAACAGGGGGTTACAGGTGTTGATTCTCCAACTGGGTAGATTGTTAGTGAAGCCGCTGGAATGGCGAACCCACGCACTAGCAGATCGGAAATTAGGTGCGTTTTAGAAACCTTTCCCGATCACACAGTGTACCATGCTCTGGGTTTCCCATGCATGTTTTAGCTGTAGGAAGATTCCCTTCCACCTGGATATTTGCGACCCATATATTGGATACCATGCCGTATTACTTTAAAGGGTCTGCCTTTGCGCTCCAAACCTCAAAAATCCTCTCATCCCCAAGCGTGTCCAGCGTTATGTCTCATCCGGCTGTGGGTCTGGATATGCTCAATGCAGGTTGCATCACATCCACTGAATGAATTTTGTAAGAATTTCTCTCTCTTTCTCTGTCTTTTTATTGTGTGTAATTTATTTTTATAATGGGGTTTAGATTATTTTCACTGCTGTGTTTATGCCGATTTGTACCCACTTGACTCACTGACAGAGAGATATCAGTAAATATTTTTCAACATTCTTACTAGTCAGATATATGCTTCTGCGGAGAATAGAGTGTGTTGAGTCCAGTTCATTGAGAAATGAGTAGATCTGGTCTATTGCATATTTGGTTTATGGAACGGTGTCTGAGCTAACTTCAAACTCTTGTTTTATGCATCACCTCACATCTGCTTTCCCCTTCAGCAGCCATAAGTGTGCTTTCTAAATGTGTGACTCTGTTCTGTTTCGTAATTCAGTTTACATAGAGCGAATTTTACCTTCTCTGTCTATGGGCTATCTTATGTTAAGTTTCTTTTTCTGTGTGACTTATTTCACTTAGAATCATTGTACCTAAATCGACTCACTGTGCTGCTACTAGGCTTATGACATTGATTCCATGGCTGAGTGATATTCCACTGTACATATGTACCACAGCTTCTTTATCCATTTTTCTCTTTTCTGGGATATTTAAGGTGTACCGAAGTCGAGATTCTTTTAAACAGAGCAGCCTTATACTTGGGGGTGCTTGTGTCCTGTCAATGTTCGGTTTTCCCATGATATACGCCCTTGAGTGGAAGTGCCCTATGCTCAGTAGGTCTGTTTTTTACATGCTTTAGGAAACACCATACACTTCTCCAGAGTGGCCGTTGGCAACTTACATTCCGCCCATCAGCGTAACAAGGCTCCCTTTTCTCCATGGCCTGTCCTGCATTTCTACTTTTTCCACTTTTTCAGGATGGCCCTTTTGACCGATGCAAAGTGACACATCTTTGTAGTGCTGATTTGCTTTTCTTGCTTGTTTGGTCCGCCAAAAAGGGCTTGGGTGTTTTTTCCTGTATATATTCAGGAAAAAAGGCCTACGCCCTTTTTGGCCAACTGCACCATAGTAGACGTTTTGCAGATTTTTATGTGATTTAAAGGCGAGTCCAAACTACCTCTTGAAAACTGTTTTCTGCAATTCTGTCTCGCTTTCAAATCCTCTTCGTTGCCTTACTTCAATATATTTTAGGATGAGAGTTTTCATTTATAACCCTGCAGGTTTGTGAATTGCAGTGCCCCTGAGGTCCATTTTTCAACTCTCTTTTTTGGGAGCTGGCCACAAAACCGCAGGATTGCTTCAGGCCCTATTCTGGTTCCGGGCGGCAGTGAGCCTTTGGGTAATTCTTCGTCCTGATTGGAAATTAGAGTGACGTGTGCCTGTCCAAACACCTGGAGCTATTCTCTCATTGATTCCCCCTCATCCCGTTCATCCTCCGGAAAAATTGCAAACTGTACGAAACAGGGGGTTACAGGTGCTGATTCTCCAAGTAGGGAGATTGTTAGTGATGTGGCTGGAATGGCGATCCCGCGCACCAGTAGATCAGAAATGAGGTGCATTTTAGAAACCTTTCCCGATCACACGGTGTACCATCCTCTGGGTTTCCCATGCATGCTTTAGGTGTAGGAAGATTCCCTTCCATCTGGACATTTGCGACCCATGGATTGGATACAACGCCGTATTACTTAAAAGGGTCTGCATTTGCTCTCCCAACCTCAACAATCCTCTCAGCCCTAAGTGTGTCCAGCGTTATGTCTCATCCGGCTGTGGTCTAGATGTGCTCAATCCAGGTTGCATCACATCCACTGAATGAATTTTGTAAGAATTTCTCTCTCTTTCACTGTCTTTTTATTGTGTGTAATTTACTTTTATAATGGGGTTTAGCTTATTTTCTCTGGTGTGTTCTTTCCGCTTTGTACCCACTTGATTCACTGACAGAGAGATATCAATAAATATTTTTCAAGATTCTTATTAGATAGATATATGCTTCTGCGTTGAATCGAGTGTGTTGAGTCCTGTTCATTGAGCAATGAGTAGATCTGGTGTATTGCGTATTTGATTTATGGAACGGTGTCTGAGCTAATTTCAAACTCTTGTTTTTGCATCACCTCACCTCTGCTTTCCTCTTAAGCAGCCATAAGTATGTTTTCTAAATGTGTGACTCTGTTCTGTTTCGTAATTCAGTTCACGTAGAGGGAATTTTACCTTCCCTGTCTAAGGGCTATCTTATGATAAGTTTCTTTTTCTGTGTGATTTATTTCACTTAGAATCATCGTACCTAAATCCACTCATTATGCTGCTACTAGGCTTATGACATTGATTTCATGGCTGAGTGGTATTCCACTGTACATAATTGCCACAGCTTCTGTATTCATTTTTCTCTTTCCTGGGATACTTAAGGTGGACCGAAGTAGAGATTCTCGTAAACAGGGCAGCCCTAAACTTTGGGGTGCTTGTGTCCTTTTGATATTTGGTTTTCCCAAGATATACGCCCTTGGGCGGAAGTGCCCTATGCTCTGTAGCTGTGTTTTTTCGATGTTTTAGGAGACACCATGCACTTCTCCAGAGTGGCCGTTGGCAACTTACATTCCGCCCATCAGCGTAACAAGGTTCCCATTTCTCCATTGCCTGTCCTGCATTTCTGTTTTTTCCACTTTTTCAGGATGGCCCTTTTGACCGACGCAAAGTGAGACTGCTTTGTAGTGCTGATTTGCATTGCCTGCTTGATTGGTTGGCCAAAAAGGGCTTGAGTGTTTTTTCCTGAATATATTCAGGAAAAAAGGCCTACGCCCTTTTTGGCCATCTGCACTCTAGTCGACGTTTTGCAGCATTTCATGTGCTTTAAAGGCGAGTCCAATCTACCTCTTGAAAACAGTTTCCTGCAATTCTGTCTCGCTTTCAAATCCTCTTCGTTGCCTTACCTCAATATATTTTTGGACGATAGTTTTCATTTATAACCCTGCAGCTTTGTGAATTGCAGTGCCCCTGAGGTCCATTTGTCAACACGATTTTTGGGGAGCTGCCCGCAGAACCGCAGGATTGCTTCAGGCCCTATTCTGGTTCTGGGGGGCAGGTGAGCCTTTGGTTAATTCTTCGTCCTGATTGGAAATTAGAGCGACGTGCGCCTGTGCAAACACCTGGAGCTAGTCTCTCATTGTTTCCCCCTCATCCTGTTCATCCTCCGGATAAATTGCAAACTGTACTAAACAGGGGGTTACAGGTGTTGATTCTCCAACTGGGTAGATTGTTAGTGAAGCCGCTGGAATGGCGAACCCACGCACTAGCAGATCGGAAATTAGGTGCGTTTTAGAAACCTTTCCCGATCACACAGTGTACCATGCTCTGGGTTTCCCATGCATGTTTTAGCTGTAGGAAGATTCCCTTCCACCTGGATATTTGCGACCCATATATTGGATACCATGCCGTATTACTTTAAAGGGTCTGCCTTTGCGCTCCAAACCTCAAAAATCCTCTCATCCCCAAGCGTGTCCAGCGTTATGTCTCATCCGGCTGTGGGTCTGGATATGCTCAATGCAGGTTGCATCACATCCACTGAATGAATTTTGTAAGAATTTCTCTCTCTTTCTCTGTCTTTTTATTGTGTGTAATTTATTTTTATAATGGGGTTTAGATTCTTTTCACTGCTGTGTTTATGCCGATTTGTACCCACTTGACTCACTGACAGAGAGATATCAGTAAATATTTTTCAACATTCTTACTAGTCAGATATATGCTTCTGCGGAGAATAGAGTGTGTTGAGTCCAGTTCATTGAGAAATGAGTAGATCTGGTCTATTGCATATTTGGTTTATGGAACGGTGTCTGAGCTAACTTCAAACTCTTGTTTTATGCATCACCTCACATCTGCTTTCCCCTTCAGCAGCCATAAGTGTGCTTTCTAAATGTGTGACTCTGTTCTGTTTCGTAATTCAGTTTACATAGAGCGAATTTTACCTTCTCTGTCTATGGGCTATCTTATGTTAAGTTTCTTTTTCTGTGTGACTTATTTCACTTAGAATCATTGTACCTAAATCGACTCACTGTGCTGCTACTAGGCTTATGACATTGATTCCATGGCTGAGTGATATTCCACTGTACATATGTACCACAGCTTCTTTATCCATTTTTCTCTTTTCTGGGATATTTAAGGTGTACCGAAGTCGAGATTCTTTTAAACAGAGCAGCCTTATACTTGGGGGTGCTTGTGTCCTGTCAATGTTCGGTTTTCCCATGATATACGCCCTTGAGTGGAAGTGCCCTATGCTCAGTAGGTCTGTTTTTTACATGCTTTAGGAAACACCATACACTTCTCCAGAGTGGCCGTTGGCAACTTACATTCCGCCCATCAGCGTAACAAGGCTCCCTTTTCTCCATGGCCTGTCCTGCATTTCTACTTTTTCCACTTTTTCAGGATGGCCCTTTTGACCGATGCAAAGTGACACATCTTTGTAGTGCTGATTTGCTTTTCTTGCTTGTTTGGTCCGCCAAAAAGGGCTTGGGTGTTTTTTCCTGTATATATTCAGGAAAAAAGGCCTACGCCCTTTTTGGCCAACTGCACCATAGTAGACGTTTTGCAGATTTTTATGTGATTTAAAGGCGAGTCCAAACTACCTCTTGAAAACTGTTTTCTGCAATTCTGTCTCGCTTTCAAATCCTCTTCGTTGCCTTACTTCAATATATTTTAGGATGAGAGTTTTCATTTATAACCCTGCAGGTTTGTGAATTGCAGTGCCCCTGAGGTCCATTTTTCAACTCTCTTTTTTGGGAGCTGGCCACAAAACCGCAGGATTGCTTCAGGCCCTATTCTGGTTCCGGGCGGCAGTGAGCCTTTGGGTAATTCTTCGTCCTGATTGGAAATTAGAGTGACGTGTGCCTGTCCAAACACCTGGAGCTATTCTCTCATTGATTCCCCCTCATCCCGTTCATCCTCCGGAAAAATTGCAAACTGTACGAAACAGGGGGTTACAGGTGCTGATTCTCCAAGTAGGGAGATTGTTAGTGATGTGGCTGGAATGGCGATCCCGCGCACCAGTAGATCAGAAATGAGGTGCATTTTAGAAACCTTTCCCGATCACACGGTGTACCATCCTCTGGGTTTCCCATGCATGCTTTAGGTGTAGGAAGATTCCCTTCCATCTGGACATTTGCGACCCATGGATTGGATACAACGCCGTATTACTTAAAAGGGTCTGCATTTGCTCTCCCAACCTCAACAATCCTCTCAGCCCTAAGCGTGTCCAGCGTTATGTCTCATCCGGCTGTGGTCTAGATGTGCTCAATCCAGGTTGCATCACATCCACTGAATGAATTTTGTAAGAATTTCTCTCTCTTTCACTGTCTTTTTATTGTGTGTAATTTACTTTTATAATGGGGTTTAGCTTATTTTCTCTGGTGTGTTCTTTCCGCTTTGTACCCACTTGATTCACTGACAGAGAGATATCAATAAATATTTTTCAAGATTCTTACTAGATAGATATATGCTTCTGCGTTGAATCGAGTGTGTTGAGTCCTGTTCATTGAGCAATGAGTAGATCTGGTGTATTGCGTATTTGATTTATGGAACGGTGTCTGAGCTAATTTCAAACTCTTGTTTTTGCATCACCTCACCTCTGCTTTCCTCTTAAGCAGCCATAAGTATGTTTTCTAAATGTGTGACTCTGTTCTGTTTCGTAATTCAGTTCACGTAGAGGGAATTTTACCTTCCCTGTCTAAGGGCTATCTTATGATAAGTTTCTTTTTCTGTGTGATTTATTTCACTTAGAATCATCGTACCTAAATCCACTCATTATGCTGCTACTAGGCTTATGACATTGATTTCATGGCTGAGTGGTATTCCACTGTACATAATTGCCACAGCTTCTGTATTCATTTTTCTCTTTCCTGGGATACTTAAGGTGGACCGAAGTAGAGATTCTCGTAAACAGGGCAGCCCTAAACTTTGGGGTGCTTGTGTCCTTTTGATATTTGGTTTTCCCAAGATATACGCCCTTGGGCGGAAGTGCCCTATGCTCTGTAGCTGTGTTTTTTCGATGTTTTAGGAGACACCATGCACTTCTCCAGAGTGGCCGTTGGCAACTTACATTCCGCCCATCAGCGTAACAAGGTTCCCATTTCTCCATTGCCTGTCCTGCATTTCTGTTTTTTCCACTTTTTCAGGATGGCCCTTTTGACCGACGCAAAGTGAGACTGCTTTGTAGTGCTGATTTGCATTGCCTGCTTGATTGGTTGGCCAAAAAGGGCTTGAGTGTTTTTTCCTGAATATATTCAGGAAAAAAGGCCTACGCCCTTTTTGGCCATCTGCACTCTAGTCGACGTTTTGCAGCATTTCATGTGCTTTAAAGGCGAGTCCAATCTACCTCTTGAAAACAGTTTCCTGCAATTCTGTCTCGCTTTCAAATCCTCTTCGTTGCCTTACCTCAATATATTTTTGGACGATAGTTTTCATTTATAACCCTGCAGCTTTGTGAATTGCAGTGCCCCTGAGGTCCATTTGTCAACACGATTTTTGGGGAGCTGCCCGCAGAACCGCAGGATTGCTTCAGGCCCTATTCTGGTTCTGGGGGGCAGGTGAGCCTTTGGTTAATTCTTCGTCCTGATTGGAAATTAGAGCGACGTGCGCCTGTGCAAACACCTGGAGCTAGTCTCTCATTGTTTCCCCCTCATCCTGTTCATCCTCCGGATAAATTGCAAACTGTACTAAACAGGGGGTTACAGGTGTTGATTCTCCAACTGGGTAGATTGTTAGTGAAGCCGCTGGAATGGCGAACCCACGCACTAGCAGATCGGAAATTAGGTGCGTTTTAGAAACCTTTCCCGATCACACAGTGTACCATGCTCTGGGTTTCCCATGCATGTTTTAGCTGTAGGAAGATTCCCTTCCACCTGGATATTTGCGACCCATATATTGGATACCATGCCGTATTACTTTAAAGGGTCTGCCTTTGCGCTCCAAACCTCAAAAATCCTCTCATCCCCAAGCGTGTCCAGCGTTATGTCTCATCCGGCTGTGGGTCTGGATATGCTCAATGCAGGTTGCATCACATCCACTGAATGAATTTTGTAAGAATTTCTCTCTCTTTCTCTGTCTTTTTATTGTGTGTAATTTATTTTTATAATGGGGTTTAGATTATTTTCACTGCTGTGTTTATGCCGATTTGTACCCACTTGACTCACTGACAGAGAGATATCAGTAAATATTTTTCAACATTCTTACTAGTCAGATATATGCTTCTGCGGAGAATAGAGTGTGTTGAGTCCAGTTCATTGAGAAATGAGTAGATCTGGTCTATTGCATATTTGGTTTATGGAACGGTGTCTGAGCTAACTTCAAACTCTTGTTTTATGCATCACCTCACATCTGCTTTCCCCTTCAGCAGCCATAAGTGTGCTTTCTAAATGTGTGACTCTGTTCTGTTTCGTAATTCAGTTTACATAGAGCGAATTTTACCTTCTCTGTCTATGGGCTATCTTATGTTAAGTTTCTTTTTCTGTGTGACTTATTTCACTTAGAATCATTGTACCTAAATCGACTCACTGTGCTGCTACTAGGCTTATGACATTGATTCCATGGCTGAGTGATATTCCACTGTACATATGTACCACAGCTTCTTTATCCATTTTTCTCTTTTCTGGGATATTTAAGGTGTACCGAAGTCGAGATTCTTTTAAACAGAGCAGCCTTATACTTGGGGGTGCTTGTGTCCTGTCAATGTTCGGTTTTCCCATGATATACGCCCTTGAGTGGAAGTGCCCTATGCTCAGTAGGTCTGTTTTTTACATGCTTTAGGAAACACCATACACTTCTCCAGAGTGGCCGTTGGCAACTTACATTCCGCCCATCAGCGTAACAAGGCTCCCTTTTCTCCATGGCCTGTCCTGCATTTCTACTTTTTCCACTTTTTCAGGATGGCCCTTTTGACCGATGCAAAGTGACACATCTTTGTAGTGCTGATTTGCTTTTCTTGCTTGTTTGGTCCGCCAAAAAGGGCTTGGGTGTTTTTTCCTGTATATATTCAGGAAAAAAGGCCTACGCCCTTTTTGGCCAACTGCACCATAGTAGACGTTTTGCAGATTTTTATGTGATTTAAAGGCGAGTCCAAACTACCTCTTGAAAACTGTTTTCTGCAATTCTGTCTCGCTTTCAAATCCTCTTCGTTGCCTTACTTCAATATATTTTAGGATGAGAGTTTTCATTTATAACCCTGCAGGTTTGTGAATTGCAGTGCCCCTGAGGTCCATTTTTCAACTCTCTTTTTTGGGAGCTGGCCACAAAACCGCAGGATTGCTTCAGGCCCTATTCTGGTTCCGGGCGGCAGTGAGCCTTTGGGTAATTCTTCGTCCTGATTGGAAATTAGAGTGACGTGTGCCTGTCCAAACACCTGGAGCTATTCTCTCATTGATTCCCCCTCATCCCGTTCATCCTCCGGAAAAATTGCAAACTGTACGAAACAGGGGGTTACAGGTGCTGATTCTCCAAGTAGGGAGATTGTTAGTGATGTGGCTGGAATGGCGATCCCGCGCACCAGTAGATCAGAAATGAGGTGCATTTTAGAAACCTTTCCCGATCACACGGTGTACCATCCTCTGGGTTTCCCATGCATGCTTTAGGTGTAGGAAGATTCCCTTCCATCTGGACATTTGCGACCCATGGATTGGATACAACGCCGTATTACTTAAAAGGGTCTGCATTTGCTCTCCCAACCTCAACAATCCTCTCAGCCCTAAGCGTGTCCAGCGTTATGTCTCATCCGGCTGTGGTCTAGATGTGCTCAATCCAGGTTGCATCACATCCACTGAATGAATTTTGTAAGAATTTCTCTCTCTTTCACTGTCTTTTTATTGTGTGTAATTTACTTTTATAATGGGGTTTAGCTTATTTTCTCTGGTGTGTTCTTTCCGCTTTGTACCCACTTGATTCACTGACAGAGAGATATCAATAAATATTTTTCAAGATTCTTACTAGATAGATATATGCTTCTGCGTTGAATCGAGTGTGTTGAGTCCTGTTCATTGAGCAATGAGTAGATCTGGTGTATTGCGTATTTGATTTATGGAACGGTGTCTGAGCTAATTTCAAACTCTTGTTTTTGCATCACCTCACCTCTGCTTTCCTCTTAAGCAGCCATAAGTATGTTTTCTAAATGTGTGACTCTGTTCTGTTTCGTAATTCAGTTCACGTAGAGGGAATTTTACCTTCCCTGTCTAAGGGCTATCTTATGATAAGTTTCTTTTTCTGTGTGATTTATTTCACTTAGAATCATCGTACCTAAATCCACTCATTATGCTGCTACTAGGCTTATGACATTGATTTCATGGCTGAGTGGTATTCCACTGTACATAATTGCCACAGCTTCTGTATTCATTTTTCTCTTTCCTGGGATACTTAAGGTGGACCGAAGTAGAGATTCTCGTAAACAGGGCAGCCCTAAACTTTGGGGTGCTTGTGTCCTTTTGATATTTGGTTTTCCCAAGATATACGCCCTTGGGCGGAAGTGCCCTATGCTCTGTAGCTGTGTTTTTTCGATGTTTTAGGAGACACCATGCACTTCTCCAGAGTGGCCGTTGGCAACTTACATTCCGCCCATCAGCGTAACAAGGTTCCCATTTCTCCATTGCCTGTCCTGCATTTCTGTTTTTTCCACTTTTTCAGGATGGCCCTTTTGACCGACGCAAAGTGAGACTGCTTTGTAGTGCTGATTTGCATTGCCTGCTTGATTGGTTGGCCAAAAAGGGCTTGAGTGTTTTTTCCTGAATATATTCAGGAAAAAAGGCCTACGCCCTTTTTGGCCATCTGCACTCTAGTCGACGTTTTGCAGCATTTCATGTGCTTTAAAGGCGAGTCCAATCTACCTCTTGAAAACAGTTTCCTGCAATTCTGTCTCGCTTTCAAATCCTCTTCGTTGCCTTACCTCAATATATTTTTGGACGATAGTTTTCATTTATAACCCTGCAGCTTTGTGAATTGCAGTGCCCCTGAGGTCCATTTGTCAACACGATTTTTGGGGAGCTGCCCGCAGAACCGCAGGATTGCTTCAGGCCCTATTCTGGTTCTGGGGGGCAGGTGAGCCTTTGGTTAATTCTTCGTCCTGATTGGAAATTAGAGCGACGTGCGCCTGTGCAAACACCTGGAGCTAGTCTCTCATTGTTTCCCCCTCATCCTGTTCATCCTCCGGATAAATTGCAAACTGTACTAAACAGGGGGTTACAGGTGTTGATTCTCCAACTGGGTAGATTGTTAGTGAAGCCGCTGGAATGGCGAACCCACGCACTAGCAGATCGGAAATTAGGTGCGTTTTAGAAACCTTTCCCGATCACACAGTGTACCATGCTCTGGGTTTCCCATGCATGTTTTAGCTGTAGGAAGATTCCCTTCCACCTGGATATTTGCGACCCATATATTGGATACCATGCCGTATTACTTTAAAGGGTCTGCCTTTGCGCTCCAAACCTCAAAAATCCTCTCATCCCCAAGCGTGTCCAGCGTTATGTCTCATCCGGCTGTGGGTCTGGATATGCTCAATGCAGGTTGCATCACATCCACTGAATGAATTTTGTAAGAATTTCTCTCTCTTTCTCTGTCTTTTTATTGTGTGTAATTTATTTTTATAATGGGGTTTAGATTATTTTCACTGCTGTGTTTATGCCGATTTGTACCCACTTGACTCACTGACAGAGAGATATCAGTAAATATTTTTCAACATTCTTACTAGTCAGATATATGCTTCTGCGGAGAATAGAGTGTGTTGAGTCCAGTTCATTGAGAAATGAGTAGATCTGGTCTATTGCATATTTGGTTTATGGAACGGTGTCTGAGCTAACTTCAAACTCTTGTTTTATGCATCACCTCACATCTGCTTTCCCCTTCAGCAGCCATAAGTGTGCTTTCTAAATGTGTGACTCTGTTCTGTTTCGTAATTCAGTTTACATAGAGCGAATTTTACCTTCTCTGTCTATGGGCTATCTTATGTTAAGTTTCTTTTTCTGTGTGACTTATTTCACTTAGAATCATTGTACCTAAATCGACTCACTGTGCTGCTACTAGGCTTATGACATTGATTCCATGGCTGAGTGATATTCCACTGTACATATGTACCACAGCTTCTTTATCCATTTTTCTCTTTTCTGGGATATTTAAGGTGTACCGAAGTCGAGATTCTTTTAAACAGAGCAGCCTTATACTTGGGGGTGCTTGTGTCCTGTCAATGTTCGGTTTTCCCATGATATACGCCCTTGAGTGGAAGTGCCCTATGCTCAGTAGGTCTGTTTTTTACATGCTTTAGGAAACACCATACACTTCTCCAGAGTGGCCGTTGGCAACTTACATTCCGCCCATCAGCGTAACAAGGCTCCCTTTTCTCCATGGCCTGTCCTGCATTTCTACTTTTTCCACTTTTTCAGGATGGCCCTTTTGACCGATGCAAAGTGACACATCTTTGTAGTGCTGATTTGCTTTTCTTGCTTGTTTGGTCCGCCAAAAAGGGCTTGGGTGTTTTTTCCTGTATATATTCAGGAAAAAAGGCCTACGCCCTTTTTGGCCAACTGCACCATAGTAGACGTTTTGCAGATTTTTATGTGATTTAAAGGCGAGTCCAAACTACCTCTTGAAAACTGTTTTCTGCAATTCTGTCTCGCTTTCAAATCCTCTTCGTTGCCTTACTTCAATATATTTTAGGATGAGAGTTTTCATTTATAACCCTGCAGGTTTGTGAATTGCAGTGCCCCTGAGGTCCATTTTTCAACTCTCTTTTTTGGGAGCTGGCCACAAAACCGCAGGATTGCTTCAGGCCCTATTCTGGTTCCGGGCGGCAGTGAGCCTTTGGGTAATTCTTCGTCCTGATTGGAAATTAGAGTGACGTGTGCCTGTCCAAACACCTGGAGCTATTCTCTCATTGATTCCCCCTCATCCCGTTCATCCTCCGGAAAAATTGCAAACTGTACGAAACAGGGGGTTACAGGTGCTGATTCTCCAAGTAGGGAGATTGTTAGTGATGTGGCTGGAATGGCGATCCCGCGCACCAGTAGATCAGAAATGAGGTGCATTTTAGAAACCTTTCCCGATCACACGGTGTACCATCCTCTGGGTTTCCCATGCATGCTTTAGGTGTAGGAAGATTCCCTTCCATCTGGACATTTGCGACCCATGGATTGGATACAACGCCGTATTACTTAAAAGGGTCTGCATTTGCTCTCCCAACCTCAACAATCCTCTCAGCCCTAAGCGTGTCCAGCGTTATGTCTCATCCGGCTGTGGTCTAGATGTGCTCAATCCAGGTTGCATCACATCCACTGAATGAATTTTGTAAGAATTTCTCTCTCTTTCACTGTCTTTTTATTGTGTGTAATTTACTTTTATAATGGGGTTTAGCTTATTTTCTCTGGTGTGTTCTTTCCGCTTTGTACCCACTTGATTCACTGACAGAGAGATATCAATAAATATTTTTCAAGATTCTTACTAGATAGATATATGCTTCTGCGTTGAATCGAGTGTGTTGAGTCCTGTTCATTGAGCAATGAGTAGATCTGGTGTATTGCGTATTTGATTTATGGAACGGTGTCTGAGCTAATTTCAAACTCTTGTTTTTGCATCACCTCACCTCTGCTTTCCTCTTAAGCAGCCATAAGTATGTTTTCTAAATGTGTGACTCTGTTCTGTTTCGTAATTCAGTTCACGTAGAGGGAATTTTACCTTCCCTGTCTAAGGGCTATCTTATGATAAGTTTCTTTTTCTGTGTGATTTATTTCACTTAGAATCATCGTACCTAAATCCACTCATTATGCTGCTACTAGGCTTATGACATTGATTTCATGGCTGAGTGGTATTCCACTGTACATAATTGCCACAGCTTCTGTATTCATTTTTCTCTTTCCTGGGATACTTAAGGTGGACCGAAGTAGAGATTCTCGTAAACAGGGCAGCCCTAAACTTTGGGGTGCTTGTGTCCTTTTGATATTTGGTTTTCCCAAGATATACGCCCTTGGGCGGAAGTGCCCTATGCTCTGTAGCTGTGTTTTTTCGATGTTTTAGGAGACACCATGCACTTCTCCAGAGTGGCCGTTGGCAACTTACATTCCGCCCATCAGCGTAACAAGGTTCCCATTTCTCCATTGCCTGTCCTGCATTTCTGTTTTTTCCACTTTTTCAGGATGGCCCTTTTGACCGACGCAAAGTGAGACTGCTTTGTAGTGCTGATTTGCATTGCCTGCTTGATTGGTTGGCCAAAAAGGGCTTGAGTGTTTTTTCCTGAATATATTCAGGAAAAAAGGCCTACGCCCTTTTTGGCCATCTGCACTCTAGTCGACGTTTTGCAGCATTTCATGTGCTTTAAAGGCGAGTCCAATCTACCTCTTGAAAACAGTTTCCTGCAATTCTGTCTCGCTTTCAAATCCTCTTCGTTGCCTTACCTCAATATATTTTTGGACGATAGTTTTCATTTATAACCCTGCAGCTTTGTGAATTGCAGTGCCCCTGAGGTCCATTTGTCAACACGATTTTTGGGGAGCTGCCCGCAGAACCGCAGGATTGCTTCAGGCCCTATTCTGGTTCTGGGGGGCAGGTGAGCCTTTGGTTAATTCTTCATCCTGATTGGAAATTAGAGCGACGTGCGCCTGTGCAAACACCTGGAGCTAGTCTCTCATTGTTTCCCCCTCATCCTGTTCATCCTCCGGATAAATTGCAAACTGTACTAAACAGGGGGTTACAGGTGTTGATTCTCCAACTGGGTAGATTGTTAGTGAAGCCGCTGGAATGGCGAACCCACGCACTAGCAGATCGGAAATTAGGTGCGTTTTAGAAACCTTTCCCGATCACACAGTGTACCATGCTCTGGGTTTCCCATGCATGTTTTAGCTGTAGGAAGATTCCCTTCCACCTGGATATTTGCGACCCATATATTGGATACCATGCCGTATTACTTTAAAGGGTCTGCCTTTGCGCTCCAAACCTCAAAAATCCTCTCATCCCCAAGCGTGTCCAGCGTTATGTCTCATCCGGCTGTGGGTCTGGATATGCTCAATGCAGGTTGCATCACATCCACTGAATGAATTTTGTAAGAATTTCTCTCTCTTTCTCTGTCTTTTTATTGTGTGTAATTTATTTTTATAATGGGGTTTAGATTATTTTCACTGCTGTGTTTATGCCGATTTGTACCCACTTGACTCACTGACAGAGAGATATCAGTAAATATTTTTCAACATTCTTACTAGTCAGATATATGCTTCTGCGGAGAATAGAGTGTGTTGAGTCCAGTTCATTGAGAAATGAGTAGATCTGGTCTATTGCATATTTGGTTTCTGGAACGGTGTCTGAGCTAACTTCAAACTCTTGTTTTATGCATCACCTCACATCTGCTTTCCCCTTCAGCAGCCATAAGTGTGCTTTCTAAATGTGTGACTCTGTTCTGTTTCGTAATTCAGTTTACATAGAGCGAATTTTACCTTCTCTGTCTATGGGCTATCTTATGTTAAGTTTCTTTTTCTGTGTGACTTATTTCACTTAGAATCATTGTACCTAAATCGACTCACTGTGCTGCTACTAGGCTTATGACATTGATTCCATGGCTGAGTGATATTCCACTGTACATATGTACCACAGCTTCTTTATCCATTTTTCTCTTTTCTGGGATATTTAAGGTGTACCGAAGTCGAGATTCTTTTAAACAGAGCAGCCTTATACTTGGGGGTGCTTGTGTCCTGTCAATGTTCGGTTTTCCCGTGATATACGCCCTTGAGTGGAAGTGCCCTATGCTCAGTAGGTCTGTTTTTTACATGCTTTAGGAAACACCATACACTTCTCCAGAGTGGCCGTTGGCAACTTACATTCCGCCCATCAGCGTAACAAGGCTCCCTTTTCTCCATGGCCTGTCCTGCATTTCTACTTTTTCCAATTTTTCAGGATGGCCCTTTTGACCGATGCAAACTGACACATCTTTGTAGTGCTGATTTGCTTTTCTTGCTTGTTTGGTCCGCCAAAAAGGGCTTGGGTGTTTTTTCCTGTATATATTCAGGAAAAAAGGCCTACGCCCTTTTTGGCCAACTGCACCATAGTAGACGTTTTGCAGATTTTTATGTGATTTAAAGGCGAGTCCAAACTACCTCTTGAAAACTGTTTTCTGCAATTCTGTCTCGCTTTCAAATCCTCTTCGTTGCCTTACTTCAATATATTTTAGGATGAGAGTTTTCATTTATAACCCTGCAGGTTTGTGAATTGCAGTGCCCCTGAGGTCCATTTTTCAACTCTCTTTTTTGGGAGCTGGCCACAAAACCGCAGGATTGCTTCAGGCCCTATTCTGGTTCCGGGCGGCAGTGAGCCTTTGGGTAATTCTTCGTCCTGATTGGAAATTAGAGTGACGTGTGCCTGTCCAAACACCTGGAGCTATTCTCTCATTGATTCCCCCTCATCCCGTTCATCCTCCGGAAAAATTGCAAACTGTACGAAACAGGGGGTTACAGGTGCTGATTCTCCAAGTAGGGAGATTGTTAGTGATGTGGCTGGAATGGCGATCCCGCGCACCAGTAGATCAGAAATGAGGTGCATTTTAGAAACCTTTCCCGATCACACGGTGTACCATCCTCTGGGTTTCCCATGCATGCTTTAGGTGTAGGAAGATTCCCTTCCATCTGGACATTTGCGACCCATGGATTGGATACAACGCCGTATTACTTAAAAGGGTCTGCATTTGCTCTCCCAACCTCAACAATCCTCTCAGCCCTAAGCGTGTCCAGCGTTATGTCTCATCCGGCTGTGGTCTAGATGTGCTCAATCCAGGTTGCATCACATCCACTGAATGAATTTTGTAAGAATTTCTCTCTCTTTCACTGTCTTTTTATTGTGTGTAATTTACTTTTATAATGGGGTTTAGCTTATTTTCTCTGGTGTGTTCTTTCCGCTTTGTACCCACTTGATTCACTGACAGAGAGATATCAATAAATATTTTTCAAGATTCTTACTAGATAGATATATGCTTCTGCGTTGAATCGAGTGTGTTGAGTCCTGTTCATTGAGCAATGAGTAGATCTGGTGTATTGCGTATTTGATTTATGGAACGGTGTCTGAGCTAATTTCAAACTCTTGTTTTTGCATCACCTCACCTCTGCTTTCCTCTTAAGCAGCCATAAGTATGTTTTCTAAATGTGTGACTCTGTTCTGTTTCGTAATTCAGTTCACGTAGAGGGAATTTTACCTTCCCTGTCTAAGGGCTATCTTATGATAAGTTTCTTTTTCTGTGTGATTTATTTCACTTAGAATCATCGTACCTAAATCCACTCATTATGCTGCTACTAGGCTTATGACATTGATTTCATGGCTGAGTGGTATTCCACTGTACATAATTGCCACAGCTTCTGTATTCATTTTTCTCTTTCCTGGGATACTTAAGGTGGACCGAAGTAGAGATTCTCGTAAACAGGGCAGCCCTAAACTTTGGGGTGCTTGTGTCCTTTTGATATTTGGTTTTCCCAAGATATACGCCCTTGGGCGGAAGTGCCCTATGCTCTGTAGCTGTGTTTTTTCGATGTTTTAGGAGACACCATGCACTTCTCCAGAGTGGCCGTTGGCAACTTACATTCCGCCCATCAGCGTAACAAGGTTCCCATTTCTCCATTGCCTGTCCTGCATTTCTGTTTTTTCCACTTTTTCAGGATGGCCCTTTTGACCGACGCAAAGTGAGACTGCTTTGTAGTGCTGATTTGCATTGCCTGCTTGATTGGTTGGCCAAAAAGGGCTTGAGTGTTTTTTCCTGAATATATTCAGGAAAAAAGGCCTACGCCCTTTTTGGCCATCTGCACTCTAGTCGACGTTTTGCAGCATTTCATGTGCTTTAAAGGCGAGTCCAATCTACCTCTTGAAAACAGTTTCCTGCAATTCTGTCTCGCTTTCAAATCCTCTTCGTTGCCTTACCTCAATATATTTTTGGACGATAGTTTTCATTTATAACCCTGCAGCTTTGTGAATTGCAGTGCCCCTGAGGTCCATTTGTCAACACGATTTTTGGGGAGCTGCCCGCAGAACCGCAGGATTGCTTCAGGCCCTATTCTGGTTCTGGGGGGCAGGTGAGCCTTTGGTTAATTCTTCATCCTGATTGGAAATTAGAGCGACGTGCGCCTGTGCAAACACCTGGAGCTAGTCTCTCATTGTTTCCCCCTCATCCTGTTCATCCTCCGGATAAATTGCAAACTGTACTAAACAGGGGGTTACAGGTGTTGATTCTCCAACTGGGTAGATTGTTAGTGAAGCCGCTGGAATGGCGAACCCACGCACTAGCAGATCGGAAATTAGGTGCGTTTTAGAAACCTTTCCCGATCACACAGTGTACCATGCTCTGGGTTTCCCATGCATGTTTTAGCTGTAGGAAGATTCCCTTCCACCTGGATATTTGCGACCCATATATTGGATACCATGCCGTATTACTTTAAAGGGTCTGCCTTTGCGCTCCAAACCTCAAAAATCCTCTCATCCCCAAGCGTGTCCAGCGTTATGTCTCATCCGGCTGTGGGTCTGGATATGCTCAATGCAGGTTGCATCACATCCACTGAATGAATTTTGTAAGAATTTCTCTCTCTTTCTCTGTCTTTTTATTGTGTGTAATTTATTTTTATAATGGGGTTTAGATTATTTTCACTGCTGTGTTTATGCCGATTTGTACCCACTTGACTCACTGACAGAGAGATATCAGTAAATATTTTTCAACATTCTTACTAGTCAGATATATGCTTCTGCGGAGAATAGAGTGTGTTGAGTCCAGTTCATTGAGAAATGAGTAGATCTGGTCTATTGCATATTTGGTTTATGGAACGGTGTCTGAGCTAACTTCAAACTCTTGTTTTATGCATCACCTCACATCTGCTTTCCCCTTCAGCAGCCATAAGTGTGCTTTCTAAATGTGTGACTCTGTTCTGTTTCGTAATTCAGTTTACATAGACCGAATTTTACCTTCTCTGTCTATGGGCTATCTTATGTTAAGTTTCTTTTTCTGTGTGACTTATTTCACTTAGAATCATTGTACCTAAATCGACTCACTGTGCTGCTACTAGGCTTATGACATTGATTCCATGGCTGAGTGATATTCCACTGTACATATGTACCACAGCTTCTTTATCCATTTTTCTCTTTTCTGGGATATTTAAGGTGTACCGAAGTCGAGATTCTTTTAAACAGAGCAGCCTTATACTTGGGGGTGCTTGTGTCCTGTCAATGTTCGGTTTTCCCGTGATATACGCCCTTGAGTGGAAGTGCCCTATGCTCAGTAGGTCTGTTTTTTACATGCTTTAGGAAACACCATACACTTCTCCAGAGTGGCCGTTGGCAACTTACATTCCGCCCATCAGCGTAACAAGGCTCCCTTTTCTCCATGGCCTGTCCTGCATTTCTACTTTTTCCACTTTTTCAGGATGGCCCTTTTGACCGATGCAAAGTGACACATCTTTGTAGTGCTGATTTGCTTTTCTTGCTTGTTTGGTCCGCCAAAAAGGGCTTGGGTGTTTTTTCCTGTATATATTCAGGAAAAAAGGCCTACGCCCTTTTTGGCCAACTGCACCATAGTAGACGTTTTGCAGATTTTTATGTGATTTAAAGGCGAGTCCAAACTACCTCTTGAAAACTGTTTTCTGCAATTCTGTCTCGCTTTCAAATCCTCTTCGTTGCCTTACTTCAATATATTTTAGGATGAGAGTTGTCATTTATAACCCTGCAGGTTTGTGAATTGCAGTGCCCTTGAGGTCCATTTTTCAACTCTCTTTTTTGGGAGCTGGCCACAAAACCGCAGGATTGCTTCAGGCCCTATTCTGGTTCCGGGGGGCAGTGAGCCTTTGGGTAATTCTTCGTCCTGATTGGAAATTAGAGTGACGTGTGCCTGTCCAAACACCTGGAGCTATTCTCTCATTGATTCCCCCTCATCCCGTTCATCCTCCGGAAAAATTGCAAACTGTACGAAACAGGGGGTTACAGGTGCTGATTCTCCAAGTAGGGAGATTGTTAGTGATGTGGCTGGAATGGCGATCCCGCGCACCAGTAGATCAGAAATGAGGTGCATTTTAGAAACCTTTCCCGATCACACGGTGTACCATCCTCTGGGTTTCCCATGCATGCTTTAGGTGTAGGAAGATTCCCTTCCATCTGGACATTTGCGACCCATGGATTGGATACAACGCCGTATTACTTAAAAGGGTCTGCATTTGCTCTCCCAACCTCAACAATCCTCTCAGCCCTAAGCGTGTCCAGCGTTATGTCTCATCCGGCTGTGGTCTAGATGTGCTCAATCCAGGTTGCATCACATCCACTGAATGAATTTTGTAAGAATTTCTCTCTCTTTCACTGTCTTTTTATTGTGTGTAATTTACTTTTATAATGGGGTTTAGCTTATTTTCTCTGGTGTGTTCTTTCCGCTTTGTACCCACTTGATTCACTGACAGAGAGATATCAATAAATATTTTTCAAGATTCTTACTAGATAGATATATGCTTCTGCGTTGAATCGAGTGTGTTGAGTCCTGTTCATTGAGCAATGAGTAGATCTGGTGTATTGCGTATTTGATTTATGGAACGGTGTCTGAGCTAATTTCAAACTCTTGTTTTTGCATCACCTCACCTCTGCTTTCCTCTTAAGCAGCCATAAGTATGTTTTCTAAATGTGTGACTCTGTTCTGTTTCGTAATTCAGTTCACGTAGAGGGAATTTTACCTTCCCTGTCTAAGGGCTATCTTATGATAAGTTTCTTTTTCTGTGTGATTTATTTCACTTAGAATCATCGTACCTAAATCCACTCATTATGCTGCTACTAGGCTTATGACATTGATTTCATGGCTGAGTGGTATTCCACTGTACATAATTGCCACAGCTTCTGTATTCATTTTTCTCTTTCCTGGGATACTTAAGGTGGACCGAAGTAGAGATTCTCGTAAACAGGGCAGCCCTAAACTTTGGGGTGCTTGTGTCCTTTCGATATTTGGTTTTCCCAAGATATACGCCCTTGGGCGGAAGTGCCCTATGCTCTGTAGCTGTGTTTTTTCGATGTTTTAGGAGACACCATGCACTTCTCCAGAGTGGCCGTTGGCAACTTACATTCCGCCCATCAGCGTAACAAGGTTCCCATTTCTCCATTGCCTGTCCTGCATTTCTGTTTTTTCCACTTTTTCAGGATGGCCCTTTTGACCGACGCAAAGTGAGACTTCTTTGTAGTGCTGATTTGCATTGCCTGCTTGATTGGTTGGCCAAAAAGGGCTTGAGTGTTTTTTCCTGAATATATTCAGGAAAAAAGGCCTACGCCCTTTTTGGCCATCTGCACTCTAGTCGACGTTTTGCAGCATTTCATGTGCTTTAAAGGCGAGTCCAATCTACCTCTTGAAAACAGTTTCCTGCAATTCTGTCTCGCTTTCAAATCCTCTTCGTTGCCTTACCTCAATATATTTTTGGACGATAGTTTTCATTTATAACCCTGCAGCTTTGTGAATTGCAGTGCCCCTGAGGTCCATTTGTCAACACGATTTTTGGGGAGCTGCCCGCAGAACCGCAGGATTGCTTCAGGCCCTATTCTGGTTCTGGGGGGCAGGTGAGCCTTTGGTTAATTCTTCGTCCTGATTGGAAATTAGAGCGACGTGCGCCTGTGCAAACACCTGGAGCTAGTCTCTCATTGTTTCCCCCTCATCCTGTTCATCCTCCGGATAAATTGCAAACTGTACTAAACAGGGGGTTACAGGTGTTGATTCTCCAACTGGGTAGATTGTTAGTGAAGCCGCTGGAATGGCGAACCCACGCACTAGCAGATCGGAAATTAGGTGCGTTTTAGAAACCTTTCCCGATCACACAGTGTACCATGCTCTGGGTTTCCCATGCATGTTTTAGCTGTAGGAAGATTCCCTTCCACCTGGATATTTGCGACCCATATATTGGATACCATGCCGTATTACTTTAAAGGGTCTGCCTTTGCGCTCCAAACCTCAAAAATCCTCTCATCCCCAAGCGTGTCCAGCGTTATGTCTCATCCGGCTGTGGGTCTGGATATGCTCAATGCAGGTTGCATCACATCCACTGAATGAATTTTGTAAGAATTTCTCTCTCTTTCTCTGTCTTTTTATTGTGTGTAATTTATTTTTATAATGGGGTTTAGATTATTTTCACTGCTGTGTTTATGCCGATTTGTACCCACTTGACTCACTGACAGAGAGATATCAGTAAATATTTTTCAACATTCTTACTAGTCAGATATATGCTTCTGCGGAGAATAGAGTGTGTTGAGTCCAGTTCATTGAGAAATGAGTAGATCTGGTCTATTGCATATTTGGTTTATGGAACGGTGTCTGAGCTAACTTCAAACTCTTGTTTTATGCATCACCTCACATCTGCTTTCCCCTTCAGCAGCCATAAGTGTGCTTTCTAAATGTGTGACTCTGTTCTGTTTCGTAATTCAGTTTACATAGAGCGAATTTTACCTTCTCTGTCTATGGGCTATCTTATGTTAAGTTTCTTTTTCTGTGTGACTTATTTCACTTAGAATCATTGTACCTAAATCGACTCACTGTGCTGCTACTAGGCTTATGACATTGATTCCATGGCTGAGTGATATTCCACTGTACATATGTACCACAGCTTCTTTATCCATTTTTCTCTTTTCTGGGATATTTAAGGTGTACCGAAGTCGAGATTCTTTTAAACAGAGCAGCCTTATACTTGGGGGTGCTTGTGTCCTGTCAATGTTCGGTTTTCCCATGATATACGCCCTTGAGTGGAAGTGCCCTATGCTCAGTAGGTCTGTTTTTTACATGCTTTAGGAAACACCATACACTTCTCCAGAGTGGCCGTTGGCAACTTACATTCCGCCCATCAGCGTAACAAGGTTCCCTTTTCTCCATGGCCTGTCCTGCATTTCTACTTTTTCCACTTTTTCAGGATGGCCCTTTTGACCGATGCAAAGTGACACATCTTTGTAGTGCTGATTTGCTTTTCTTGCTTGTTTGGTCCGCCAAAAAGGGCTTGGGTGTTTTTTCCTGTATATATTCAGGAAAAAAGGCCTACGCCCTTTTTGGCCAACTGCACCATAGTAGACGTTTTGCAGATTTTTATGTGATTTAAAGGCGAGTCCAAACTACCTCTTGAAAACTGTTTTCTGCAATTCTGTCTCGCTTTCAAATCCTCTTCGTTGCCTTACTTCAATATATTTTAGGATGAGAGTTTTCATTTATAACCCTGCAGGTTTGTGAATTGCAGTGCCCCTGAGGTCCATTTTTCAACTCTCTTTTTTGGGAGCTGGCCACAAAACCGCAGGATTGCTTCAGGCCCTATTCTGGTTCCGGGGGGCAGTGAGCCTTTGGGTAATTCTTCGTCCTGATTGGAAATTAGAGTGACGTGTGCCTGTCCAAACACCTGGAGCTATTCTCTCATTGATTCCCCCTCATCCCGTTCATCCTCCGGAAAAATTGCAAACTGTACGAAACAGGGGGTTACAGGTGCTGATTCTCCAAGTAGGGAGATTGTTAGTGATGTGGCTGGAATGGCGATCCCGCGCACCAGTAGATCAGAAATGAGGTGCATTTTAGAAACCTTTCCCGATCACACGGTGTACCATCCTCTGGGTTTCCCATGCATGCTTTAGGTGTAGGAAGATTCCCTTCCATCTGGACATTTGCGACCCATGGATTGGATACAACGCCGTATTACTTAAAAGGGTCTGCATTTGCTCTCCCAACCTCAACAATCCTCTCAGCCCTAAGCGTGTCCAGCGTTATGTCTCATCCGGCTGTGGTCTAGATGTGCTCAATCCAGGTTGCATCACATCCACTGAATGAATTTTGTAAGAATTTCTCTCTCTTTCACTGTCTTTTTATTGTGTGTAATTTACTTTTATAATGGGGTTTAGCTTATTTTCTCTGGTGTGTTCTTTCCGCTTTGTACCCACTTGATTCACTGACAGAGAGATATCAATAAATATTTTTCAAGATTCTTACTAGATAGATATATGCTTCTGCGTTGAATCGAGTGTGTTGAGTCCTGTTCATTGAGCAATGAGTAGATCTGGTGTATTGCGTATTTGATTTATGGAACGGTGTCTGAGCTAATTTCAAACTCTTGTTTTTGCATCACCTCACCTCTGCTTTCCTCTTAAGCAGCCATAAGTATGTTTTCTAAATGTGTGACTCTGTTCTGTTTCGTAATTCAGTTCACGTAGAGGGAATTTTACCTTCCCTGTCTAAGGGCTATCTTATGATAAGTTTCTTTTTCTGTGTGATTTATTTCACTTAGAATCATCGTACCTAAATCCACTCATTATGCTGCTACTAGGCTTATGACATTGATTTCATGGCTGAGTGGTATTCCACTGTACATAATTACCACAGCTTCTGTATTCATTTTTCTCTTTCCTGGGATACTTAAGGTGGACCGAAGTAGAGATTCTTGTAAACAGGGCAGCCCTAAACTTTGGGGTGCTTGTGTCCTTTCGATATTTGGTTTTCCCAAGATATACGCCCTTGGGCGGAAGTGCCCTATGCTCTGTAGCTGTGTTTTTTCGATGTTTTAGGAGACACCATGCACTTCTCCAGAGTGGCCGTTGGCAACTTACATTCCGCCCATCAGCGTAACAAGGTTCCCATTTCTCCATTGCCTGTCCTGCGTTTCTGTTTTTTCCACTTTTTCAGGATGGCCCTTTTGACCGATGCAAAGTGAGACTTCTTTGTAGTGCTGATTTGCATTGCCTGCTTGATTGGTTGGCCAAAAAGGGCTTGAGTGTTTTTTCCTGAATATATTCAGGAAAAAAGGCCTACGCCCTTTTTGGCCATCTGCACTCTAGTCGACGTTTTGCAGCATTTCATGTGCTTTAAAGGCGAGTCCAATCTACCTCTTGAAAACAGTTTCCTGCAATTCTGTCTCGCTTTCAAATCCTCTTCGTTGCCTTACCTCAATATATTTTTGGACGATAGTTTTCATTTATAACCCTGCAGCTTTGTGAATTGCAGTGCCCCTGAGGTCCATTTGTCAACACGATTTTTGGGGAGCTGCCCGCAGAACCGCAGGATTGCTTCAGGCCCTATTCTGGTTCTGGGGGGCAGGTGAGCCTTTGGTTAATTCTTCGTCCTGATTGGAAATTAGAGCGACGTGCGCCTGTGCAAACACCTGGAGCTAGTCTCTCATTGTTTCCCCCTCATCCTGTTCATCCTCCGGATAAATTGCAAACTGTACTAAACAGGGGGTTACAGGTGTTGATTCTCCAACTGGGTAGATTTTTAGTGAAGCCGCTGGAATGGCGAACCCACGCACTAGCAGATCGGAAATTAGGTGCGTTTTAGAAACCTTTCCCGATCACACAGTGTACCATGCTCTGGGTTTCCCATGCATGTTTTAGCTGTAGGAAGATTCCCTTCCACCTGGATATTTGCGACCCATATATTGGATACCATGCCGTATTACTTTAAAGGGTCTGCCTTTGCGCTCCAAACCTCAAAAATCCTCTCATCCCCAAGCGTGTCCAGCGTTATGTCTCATCCGGCTGTGGGTCTGGATATGCTCAATGCAGGTTGCATCACATCCACTGAATGAATTTTGTAGGAATTTCTCTCTCTTTCTCTGTCTTTTTATTGTGTGTAATTTATTTTTATAATGGGGTTTAGATTATTTTCACTGCTGTGTTTATGCCGATTTGTACCCACTTGACTCACTGACAGAGAGATATCAGTAAATATTTTTCAACATTCTTACTAGTCAGATATATGCTTCTGCGGAGAATAGAGTGTGTTGAGTCCAGTTCATTGAGAAATGAGTAGATCTGGTCTATTGCATATTTGGTTTATGGAACGGTGTCTGAGCTAACTTCAAACTCTTGTTTTATGCATCACCTCACATCTGCTTTCCCCTTCAGCAGCCATAAGTGTGCTTTCTAAATGTGTGACTCTGTTCTGTTTCGTAATTCAGTTTACATAGACCGAATTTTACCTTCTCTGTCTATGGGCTATCTTATGTTAAGTTTCTTTTTCTGTGTGACTTATTTCACTTAGAATCATTGTACCTAAATCGACTCACTGTGCTGCTACTAGGCTTATGACATTGATTCCATGGCTGAGTGATATTCCACTGTACATATGTACCACAGCTTCTTTATCCATTTTTCTCTTTTCTGGGATATTTAAGGTGTACCGAAGTCGAGATTCTTTTAAACAGAGCAGCCTTATACTTGGGGGTGCTTGTGTCCTGTCAATGTTCGGTTTTCCCGTGATATACGCCCTTGAGTGGAAGTGCCCTATGCTCAGTAGGTCTGTTTTTTACATGCTTTAGGAAACACCATACACTTCTCCAGAGTGGCCGTTGGCAACTTACATTCCGCCCATCAGCGTAACAAGGCTCCCTTTTCTCCATGGCCTGTCCTGCATTTCTACTTTTTCCAATTTTTCAGGATGGCCCTTTTGACCGATGCAAACTGACACATCTTTGTAGTGCTGATTTGCTTTTCTTGCTTGTTTGGTCCGCCAAAAAGGGCTTGGGTGTTTTTTCCTGTATATATTCAGGAAAAAAGGCCTACGCCCTTTTTGGCCAACTGCACCATAGTAGACGTTTTGCAGATTTTTATGTGATTTAAAGGCGAGTCCAAACTACCTCTTGAAAACTGTTTTCTGCAATTCTGTCTCGCTTTCAAATCCTCTTCGTTGCCTTACTTCAATATATTTTAGGATGAGAGTTTTCATTTATAACCCTGCAGGTTTGTGAATTGCAGTGCCCCTGAGGTCCATTTTTCAACTCTCTTTTTTGGGAGCTGGCCACAAAACCGCAGGATTGCTTCAGGCCCTATTCTGGTTCCGGGGGGCAGTGAGCCTTTGGGTAATTCTTCGTCCTGATTGGAAATTAGAGTGACGTGTGCCTGTCCAAACACCTGGAGCTATTCTCTCATTGATTCCCCCTCATCCCGTTCATCCTCCGGAAAAATTGCAAACTGTACGAAACAGGGGGTTACAGGTGCTGATTCTCCAAGTAGGGAGATTGTTAGTGATGTGGCTGGAATGGCGATCCCGCGCACCAGTAGATCAGAAATGAGGTGCATTTTAGAAACCTTTCCCGATCACACGGTGTACCATCCTCTGGGTTTCCCATGCATGCTTTAGGTGTAGGAAGATTCCCTTCCATCTGGACATTTGCGACCCATGGATTGGATACAACGCCGTATTACTTAAAAGGGTCTGCATTTGCTCTCCCAACCTCAACAATCCTCTCAGCCCTAAGCGTGTCCAGCGTTATGTCTCATCCGGCTGTGGTCTAGATGTGCTCAATCCAGGTTGCATCACATCCACTGAATGAATTTTGTAAGAATTTCTCTCTCTTTCACTGTCTTTTTATTGTGTGTAATTTACTTTTATAATGGGGTTTAGCTTATTTTCTCTGGTGTGTTCTTTCCGCTTTGTACCCACTTGATTCACTGACAGAGAGATATCAATAAATATTTTTCAAGATTCTTACTAGATAGATATATGCTTCTGCGTTGAATCGAGTGTGTTGAGTCCTGTTCATTGAGCAATGAGTAGATCTGGTGTATTGCGTATTTGATTTATGGAACGGTGTCTGAGCTAATTTCAAACTCTTGTTTTTGCATCACCTCACCTCTGCTTTCCTCTTAAGCAGCCATAAGTATGTTTTCTAAATGTGTGACTCTGTTCTGTTTCGTAATTCAGTTCACGTAGAGGGAATTTTACCTTCCCTGTCTAAGGGCTATCTTATGATAAGTTTCTTTTTCTGTGTGATTTATTTCACTTAGAATCATCGTACCTAAATCCACTCATTATGCTGCTACTAGGCTTATGACATTGATTTCATGGCTGAGTGGTATTCCACTGTACATAATTGCCACAGCTTCTGTATTCATTTTTCTCTTTCCTGGGATACTTAAGGTGGACCGAAGTAGAGATTCTTGTAAACAGGGCAGCCCTAAACTTTGGGGTGCTTGTGTCCTTTCGATATTTGGTTTTCCCAAGATATACGCCCTTGGGCGGAAGTGCCCTATGCTCTGTAGCTGTGTTTTTTCGATGTTTTAGGAGACACCATGCACTTCTCCAGAGTGGCCGTTGGCAACTTACATTCCGCCCATCAGCGTAACAAGGTTCCCATTTCTCCATTGCCTGTCCTGCGTTTCTGTTTTTTCCACTTTTTCAGGATGGCCCTTTTGACCGATGCAAAGTGAGACTTCTTTGTAGTGCTGATTTGCATTGCCTGCTTGATTGGTTGGCCAAAAAGGGCTTGAGTGTTTTTTCCTGAATATATTCAGGAAAAAAGGCCTACGCCCTTTTTGGCCATCTGCACTCTAGTCGACGTTTTGCAGCATTTCATGTGCTTTAAAGGCGAGTCCAATCTACCTCTTGAAAACAGTTTCCTGCAATTCTGTCTCGCTTTCAAATCCTCTTCGTTGCCTTACCTCAATATATTTTTGGACGATAGTTTTCATTTATAACCCTGCAGCTTTGTGAATTGCAGTGCCCCTGAGGTCCATTTGTCAACACGATTTTTGGGGAGCTGCCCGCAGAACCGCAGGATTGCTTCAGGCCCTATTCTGGTTCTGGGGGGCAGGTGAGCCTTTGGTTAATTCTTCGTCCTGATTGGAAATTAGAGCGACGTGCGCCTGTGCAAACACCTGGAGCTAGTCTCTCAATGTTTCCCCCTCATCCTGTTCATCCTCCGGATAAATTGCAAACTGTACTAAACAGGGGGTTACAGGTGTTGATTCTCCAACTGGGTAGATTGTTAGTGAAGCCGCTGGAATGGCGAACCCACGCACTAGCAGATCGGAAATTAGGTGCGTTTTAGAAACCTTTCCCGATCACACAGTGTACCATGCTCTGGGTTTCCCATGCATGTTTTAGCTGTAGGAAGATTCCCTTCCACCTGGATATTTGCGACCCATATATTGGATACCATGCCGTATTACTTTAAAGGGTCTGCCTTTGCGCTCCAAACCTCAAAAATCCTCTCATCCCCAAGCGTGCCCAGCGTTATGTCTCATCCGGCTGTGGGTCTGGATATGCTCAATGCAGGTTGCATCACATCCACTGAATGAATTTTGTAAGAATTTCTCTCTCTTTCTCTGTCTTTTTATTGTGTGTAATTTATTTTTATAATGGGGTTTAGATTATTTTCACTGCTGTGTTTATGCCGATTTGTACCCACTTGACTCACTGACAGAGAGATATCAGTAAATATTTTTCAACATTCTTACTAGTCAGATATATGCTTCTGCGGAGAATAGAGTGTGTTGAGTCCAGTTCATTGAGAAATGAGTAGATCTGGTCTATTGCATATTTGGTTTATGGAACGGTGTCTGAGCTAACTTCAAACTCTTGTTTTATGCATCACCTCACATCTGCTTTCCCCTTCAGCAGCCATAAGTGTGCTTTCTAAATGTGTGACTCTGTTCTGTTTCGTAATTCAGTTTACATAGAGCGAATTTTACCTTCTCTGTCTATGGGCTATCTTATGTTAAGTTTCTTTTTCTGTGTGACTTATTTCACTTAGAATCATTGTACCTAAATCGACTCACTGTGCTGCTACTAGGCTTATGACATTGATTCCATGGCTGAGTGATATTCCACTGTACATATGTACCACAGCTTCTTTATCCATTTTTCTCTTTTCTGGGATATTTAAGGTGTACCGAAGTCGAGATTCTTTTAAACAGAGCAGCCTTATACTTGGGGGTGCTTGTGTCCTGTCAATGTTCGGTTTTCCCATGATATACGCCCTTGAGTGGAAGTGCCCTATGCTCAGTAGGTCTGTTTTTTACATGCTTTAGGAAACACCATACACTTCTCCAGAGTGGCCGTTGGCAACTTACATTCCGCCCATCAGCGTAACAAGGCTCCCTTTTCTCCATGGCCTGTCCTGCATTTCTACTTTTTCCACTTTTTCAGGATGGCCCTTTTGACCGATGCAAAGTGACACATCTTTGTAGTGCTGATTTGCTTTTCTTGCTTGTTTGGTCCGCCAAAAAGGGCTTGGGTGTTTTTTCCTGTATATATTCAGGAAAAAAGGCCTACGCCCTTTTTGGCCAACTGCACCATAGTAGACGTTTTGCAGATTTTTATGTGATTTAAAGGCGAGTCCAAACTACCTCTTGAAAACTGTTTTCTGCAATTCTGTCTCGCTTTCAAATCCTCTTCGTTGCCTTACTTCAATATATTTTAGGATGAGAGTTTTCATTTATAACCCTGCAGGTTTGTGAATTGCAGTGCCCCTGAGGTCCATTTTTCAACTCTCTTGTTTGGGAGCTGGCCACAAAACCGCAGGATTGCTTCAGGCCCTATTCTGGTTCCGGGGGGCAGTGAGCCTTTGGGTAATTCTTCGTCCTGATTGGAAATTAGAGTGACGTGTGCCTGTCCAAACACCTGGAGCTATTCTCTCATTGATTCCCCCTCATCCCGTTCATCCTCCGGAAAAATTGCAAACTGTATGAAACAGGGGGTTACAGGTGCTGATTCTCCAAGTAGGGAGATTGTTAGTGATGTGGCTGGAATGGCGATCCCGCGCACCAGTAGATCAGAAATGAGGTGCATTTTAGAAACCTTTCCCGATCACACGGTGTACCATCCTCTGGGTTTCCCATGCATGCTTTAGGTGTAGGAAGATTCCCTTCCATCTGGACATTTGCGACCCATGGATTGGATACAGCGCCGTATTACTTAAAAGGGTCTGCATTTGCTCTCCCAACCTCAACAATCCTCTCAGCCCTAAGCGTGTCCAGCGTTATGTCTCATCCGGCTGTGGTCTAGATGTGCTCAATCCAGGTTGCATCACATCCACTGAATGAATTTTGTAAGAATTTCTCTCTCTTTCACTGTCTTTTTATTGTGTGTAATTTACTTTTATAATGTGGTTTAGCTTATTTTCTCTGGTGTGTTCTTTCCGCTTTGTACCCACTTGATTCACTGACAGAGAGATATCAATAAATATTTTTCAAGATTCTTACTAGATAGATATATGCTTCTGCGTTGAATCGAGTGTGTTGAGTCCTGTTCATTGAGCAATGAGTAGATCTGGTGTATTGCGTATTTGATTTATGGAACGGTGTCTGAGCTAATTTCAAACTCTTGTTTTTGCATCACCTCACCTCTGCTTTCCTCTTAAGCAGCCATAAGTATGTTTTCTAAATGTGTGACTCTGTTCTGTTTCGTAATTCAGTTCACGTAGAGGGAATTTTACCTTCCCTGTCTAAGGGCTATCTTATGATAAGTTTCTTTTTCTGTGTGATTTATTTCACTTAGAGTCATCGTACCTAAATCCACTCATTATGCTGCTACTAGGCTTATGACATTGATTTCATGGCTGAGTGGTATTCCACTGTACATAATTACCACAGCTTCTGTATTCATTTTTCTCTTTCCTGGGATACTTAAGGTGGACCGAAGTAGAGATTCTTGTAAACAGGGCAGCCCTAAACTTTGGGGTGCTTGTGTCCTTTCGCTATTTGGTTTTCCCAAGATATACGCCCTTGGGCGGAAGTGCCCTATGCTCTGTAGCTGTGTTTTTTCGATGTTTTAGGAGACACCATGCACTTCTCCAGAGTGGCCGTTGGCAACTTACATTCCGCCCATCAGCGTAACAAGGTTCCCATTTCTCCATTGCCTGTCCTGCGTTTCTGTTTTTTCCACTTTTTCAGGATGGCCCTTTTGACCGATGCAAAGTGAGACTTCTTTGTAGTGCTGATTTGCATTGCCTGCTTGATTGGTTGGCCAAAAAGGGCTTGAGTGTTTTTTCCTGAATATATTCAGGAAAAAAGGCCTACGCCCTTTTTGGCCATCTGCACTCTAGTCGACGTTTTGCAGCATTTCATGTGCTTTAAAGGCGAGTCCAATCTACCTCTTGAAAACAGTTTCCTGCAATTCTGTCTCGCTTTCAAATCCTCTTCGTTGCCTTACCTCAATATATTTTTGGACGATAGTTTTCATTTATAACCCTGCAGCTTTGTGAATTGCAGTGCCCCTGAGGTCCATTTGTCAACACGATTTTTGGGGAGCTGCCCGCAGAACCGCAGGATTGCTTCAGGCCCTATTCTGGTTCTGGGGGGCAGGTGAGCCTTTGGTTAATTCTTCGTCCTGATTGGAAATTAGAGCGACGTGCGCCTGTGCAAACACCGGGAGCTAGTCTCTCATTGTTTCCCCCTCATCCTGTGCATCCTCCGGATAAATTGCAAACTGTACTAAACAGGGGGTTACAGGTGTTGATTCTCCAACTGGGTAGATTGTTAGTGAAGCCGCTGGAATGGCGAACCCACGCACTAGCAGATCGGAAATTAGGTGCGTTTTAGAAACCTTTCCCGATCACACAGTGTACCATGCTCTGGGTTTCCCATGCATGTTTTAGCTGTAGGAAGATTCCCTTCCACCTGGATATTTGCGACCCATATATTGGATGCCATGCCGTATTACTTTAAAGGGTCTGCCTTTGCGCTCCAAACCTCAAAAATCCTCTCATCCCCAAACGTGTCCAGCGTTATGTCTCATCCGGCTGTGGGTCTGGATATGCTCAATGCAGGTTGCATCACATCCACTGAATGAATTTTGTAAGAATTTCTCTCTCTTTCTCTGTCTTTTTATTGTGTGTAATTTATTTTTATAATGGGGTTTAGATTATTTTCACTGCTGTGTTTATGCCGATTTGTACCCACTTGACTCACTGACAGAGAGATATCAGTAAATATTTTTCAACATTCTTACTAGTCAGATATATGCTTCTGCGGAGAATAGAGTGTGTTGAGTCCAGTTCATTGAGAAATGAGTAGATCTGGTCTATTGCATATTTGGTTTATGGAACGGTGTCTGAGCTAACTTCAAACTCTTGTTTTATGCATCACCTCACATCTGCTTTCCCCTTCAGCAGCCATAAGTGTGCTTTCTAAATGTGTGACTCTGTTCTGTTTCGTAATTCAGTTTACATAGAGCGAATTTTACCTTCTCTGTCTATGGGCTATCTTATGTTAAGTTTCTTTTTCTGTGTGACTTATTTCACTTAGAATCATTGTACCTAAATCGACTCACTGTGCTGCTACTAGGCTTATGACATTGATTCCATGGCTGAGTGATATTCCACTGTACATATGTACCACAGCTTCTTTATCCATTTTTCTCTTTTCTGGGATATTTAAGGTGTACCGAAGTCGAGATTCTTTTAAACAGAGCAGCCTTATACTTGGGGGTGCTTGTGTCCTGTCAATGTTCGGTTTTCCCATGATATACGCCCTTGAGTGGAAGTGCCCTATGCTCAGTAGGTCTGTTTTTTACATGCTTTAGGAAACACCATACACTTCTCCAGAGTGGCCGTTGGCAACTTACATTCCGCCCATCAGCGTAACAAGGCTCCCTTTTCTCCATGGCCTGTCCTGCATTTCTACTTTTTCCAATTTTTCAGGATGGCCCTTTTGACCGATGCAAAGTGACACATCTTTGTAGTGCTGATTTGCTTTTCTTGCTTGTTTGGTCCGCCAAAAAGGGCTTGGGTGTTTTTTCCTGTATATATTCAGGAAAAAAGGCCTACGCCCTTTTTGGCCAACTGCACCATAGTAGACGTTTTGCAGATTTTTATGTGATTTAAAGGCGAGTCCAAACTACCTCTTGAAAACTGTTTTCTGCAATTCTGTCTCGCTTTCAAATCCTCTTCGTTGCCTTACTTCAATATATTTTAGGATGAGAGTTTTCATTTATAACCCTGCAGGTTTGTGAATTGCAGTGCCCCTGAGGTCCATTTTTCAACTCTCTTGTTTGGGAGCTGGCCACAAAACCGCAGGATTGCTTCAGGCCCTATTCTGGTTCCGGGCGGCAGTGAGCCTTTGGGTAATTCTTCGTCCTGATTGGAAATTAGAGTGACGTGTGCCTGTCCAAACACCTGGAGCTATTCTCTCATTGATTCCCCCTCATCCCGTTCATCCTCTGGAAAAATTGCAAACTGTACGAAACAGGGGGTTACAGGTGCTGATTCTCCAAGTAGGGAGATTGTTAGTGATGTGGCTGGAATGGCGATCCCGCGCACCAGTAGATCAGAAATGAGGTGCATTTTAGAAACCTTTCCCGATCACACGGTGTACCATTCTCTGGGTTTCCCATGCATGCTTTAGGTGTAGGAAGATTCCCTTGCATCTGGACATTTGCGACCCATGGATTGGATACAACGCCGTATTACTTAAAAGGGTCTGCATTTGCTCTCCCAACCTCAACAATCCTCTCAGCCCTAAGCGTGTCCAGCGTTATGTCTCATCCGGCTGTGGTCTAGATGTGCTCAATCCAGGTTGCATCACATCCACTGAATGAATTTTGTAAGAATTTCTCTCTCTTTCACTGTCTTTTTATTGTGTGTAATTTACTTTTATAATGGGGTTTAGCTTATTTTCTCTGGTGTGTTCTTTCCGCTTTGTACCCACTTGATTCACTGACAGAGAGATATCAATAAATATTTTTCAAGATTCTTACTAGATAGATATATGCTTCTGCGTTGAATCGAGTGTGTTGAGTCCTGTTCATTGAGCAATGAGTAGATCTGGTGTATTGCGTATTTGATTTATGGAACGGTGTCTGAGCTAATTTCAAACTCTTGTTTTTGCATCACCTCACCTCTGCTTTCCTCTTAAGCAGCCATAAGTATGTTTTCTAAATGTGTGACTCTGTTCTGTTTCGTAATTCAGTTCACGTAGAGGGAATTTTACCTTCCCTGTCTAAGGGCTATCTTATGATAAGTTTCTTTTTCTGTGTGATTTATTTCACTTAGAGTCATCGTACCTAAATCCACTCATTATGCTGCTACTAGGCTTATGACATTGATTTCATGGCTGAGTGGTATTCCACTGTACATAATTACCACAGCTTCTGTATTCATTTTTCTCTTTCCTGGGATACTTAAGGTGGACCGAAGTAGAGATTCTTGTAAACAGGGCAGCCCTAAACTTTGGGGTGCTGTGTCCTTTCGATATTTGGTTTTCCCAAGATATACGCCCTTGGGCGGAAGTGCCCTATGCTCTGTAGCTGTGTTTTTTCGATGTTTTAGGAGACACCATGCACTTCTCCAGAGTGGCCGTTGGCAACTTACATTCCGCCCATCAGCGTAACAAGGTTCCCATTTCTCCATTGCCTGTCCTGCGTTTCTGTTTTTTCCACTTTTTCAGGATGGCCCTTTTGACCGATGCAAAGTGAGACTTCTTTGTAGTGCTGATTTGCATTGCCTGCTTGATTGGTTGGCCAAAAAGGGCTTGAGTGTTTTTTCCTGAATATATTCAGGAAAAAAGGCCTACGCCCTTTTTGGCCATCTGCACTCTAGTCGACGTTTTGCAGCATTTCATGTGCTTTAAAGGCGAGTCCAATCTACCTCTTGAAAACAGTTTCCTGCAATTCTGTCTCGCTTTCAAATCCTCTTCGTTGCCTTACCTCAATATATTTTTGGACGATAGTTTTCATTTATAACCCTGCAGCTTTGTGAATTGCAGTGCCCCTGAGGTCCATTTGTCAACACGATTTTTGGGGAGCTGCCCGCAGAACCGCAGGATTGCTTCAGGCCCTATTCTGGTTCTGGGGGGCAGGTGAGCCTTTGGTTAATTCTTCGTCCTGATTGGAAATTAGAGCGACGTGCGCCTGTGCAAACACCTGGAGCTAGTCTCTCATTGTTTCCCCCTCATCCTGTTCATCCTCCGGATAAATTGCAAACTGTACTAAACAGGGGGTTACAGGTGTTGATTCTCCAACTGGGTAGATTGTTAGTGAAGCCGCTGGAATGGCGAACCCACGCACTAGCAGATCGGAAATTAGGTGCGTTTTAGAAACCTTTCCCGATCACACAGTGTACCATGCTCTGGGTTTCCCATGCATGTTTTAGCTGTAGGAAGATTCCCTTCCACCTGGATATTTGCGACCCATATATTGGATACCATGCCGTATTACTTTAAAGGGTCTGCCTTTGCGCTCCAAACCTCAAAAATCCTCTCATCCCCAAGCGTGTCCAGCGTTATGTCTCATCCGGCTGTGGGTCTGGATATGCTCAATGCAGGTTGCATCACATCCACTGAATGAATTTTGTAAGAATTTCTCTCTCTTTCTCTGTCTTTTTATTGTGTGTAATTTATTTTTATAATGGGGTTTAGATTATTTTCACTGCTGTGTTTATGCCGATTTGTACCCACTTGACTCACTGACAGAGAGATATCAGTAAATATTTTTCAACATTCTTACTAGTCAGATATATGCTTCTGCGGAGAATAGAGTGTGTTGAGTCCAGTTCATTGAGAAATGAGTAGATCTGGTCTATTGCATATTTGGTTTATGGAACGGTGTCTGAGCTAACTTCAAACTCTTGTTTTATGCATCACCTCACATCTGCTTTCCCCTTCAGCAGCCATAAGTGTGCTTTCTAAATGTGTGACTCTGTTCTGTTTCGTAATTCAGTTTACATAGAGCGAATTTTACCTTCTCTGTCTATGGGCTATCTTATGTTAAGTTTCTTTTTCTGTGTGACTTATTTCACTTAGAATCATTGTACCTAAATCGACTCACTGTGCTGCTACTAGGCTTATGACATTGATTCCATGGCTGAGTGATATTCCACTGTACATATGTACCACAGCTTCTTTATCCATTTTTCTCTTTTCTGGGATATTTAAGGTGTACCGAAGTCGAGATTCTTTTAAACAGAGCAGCCTTATACTTGGGGGTGCTTGTGTCCTGTCAATGTTCGGTTTTCCCATGATATACGCCCTTGAGTGGAAGTGCCCTATGCTCAGTAGGTCTGTTTTTTACATGCTTTAGGAAACACCATACACTTCTCCAGAGTGGCCGTTGGCAACTTACATTCCGCCCATCAGCGTAACAAGGCTCCCTTTTCTCCATGGCCTGTCCTGCATTTCTACTTTTTCCAATTTTTCAGGATGGCCCTTTTGACCGATGCAAAGTGACACATCTTTGTAGTGCTGATTTGCTTTTCTTGCTTGTTTGGTCCGCCAAAAAGGGCTTGGGTGTTTTTTCCTGTATATATTCAGGAAAAAAGGCCTACGCCCTTTTTGGCCAACTGCACCATAGTAGACGTTTTGCAGATTTTTATGTGATTTAAAGGCGAGTCCAAACTACCTCTTGAAAACTGTTTTCTGCAATTCTGTCTCGCTTTCAAATCCTCTTCGTTGCCTTACTTCCATATATTTTAGGATGAGAGTTTTCATTTATAACCCTGCAGGTTTGTGAATTGCAGTGCCCCTGAGGTCCATTTTTCAACTCTCTTTTTTGGGAGCTGGCCACAAAACCGCAGGATTGCTTCAGGCCCTATTCTGGTTCCGGGCGGCAGTGAGCCTTTGGGTAATTCTTCGTCCTGATTGGAAATTAGAGTGACGTGTGCCTGTCCAAACACCTGGAGCTATTCTCTCATTGATTCCCCCTCATCCCGTTCATCCTCCGGAAAAATTGCAAACTGTACGAAACAGGGGGTTACAGGTGCTGATTCTCCAAGTAGGGAGATTGTTAGTGATGTGGCTGGAATGGCGATCCCGCGCACCAGTAGATCAGAAATGAGGTGCATTTTAGAAACCTTTCCCGATCACACGGTGTACCATTCTCTGGGTTTCCCATGCATGCTTTAGGTGTAGGAAGATTCCCTTGCATCTGGACATTTGTGACCCATGGATTGGATACAACGCCGTATTACTTAAAAGGGTCTGCATTTGCTCTCCCAACCTCAACAATCCTCTCAGCCCTAAGCGTGTCCAGCGTTATGTCTCATCCGGCTGTGGTCTAGATGTGCTCAATCCAGGTTGCATCACATCCACTGAATGAATTTTGTAAGAATTTCTCTCTCTTTCACTGTCTTTTTATTGTGTGTAATTTACTTTTATAATGGGGTTTAGCTTATTTTCTCTGGTGTGTTCTTTCCGCTTTGTACCCACTTGATTCACTGACAGAGAGATATCAATAAATATTTTTCAAGATTCTTACTAGATAGATATATGCTTCTGCGTTGAATCGAGTGTGTTGAGTCCTGTTCATTGAGCAATGAGTAGATCTGGTGTATTGCGTATTTGATTTATGGAACGGTGTCTGAGCTAATTTCAAACTCTTGTTTTTGCATCACCTCACCTCTGCTTTCCTCTTAAGCAGCCATAAGTATGTTTTCTAAATGTGTGACTCTGTTCTGTTTCGTAATTCAGTTCACGTAGAGGGAATTTTACCTTCCCTGTCTAAGGGCTATCTTATGATAAGTTTCTTTTTCTGTGTGATTTATTTCACTTAGAATCATCGTACCTAAATCCACTCATTATGCTGCTACTAGGCTTATGACATTGATTTCATGGCTGAGTGGTATTCCACTGTACATAATTACCACAGCTTCTGTATTCATTTTTCTCTTTCCTGGGATACTTAAGGTGGACCGAAGTAGAGATTCTTGTAAACAGGGCAGCCCTAAACTTTGGGGTGCTTGTGTCCTTTCGATATTTGGTTTTCCCAAGATATACGCCCTTGGGCGGAAGTGCCCTATGCTCTGTAGCTGTGTTTTTTCGATGTTTTAGGAGACACCATGCACTTCTCCAGAGTGGCCGTTGGCAACGTACATTCCGCCCATCAGCGTAACAAGGTTCCCATTTCTCCATTGCCTGTCCTGCATTTCTGTTTTTTCCACTTTTTCAGGATGGCCCTTTTGACCGATGCAAAGTGAGACTTCTTTGTAGTGCTGATTTGCATTGCCTGCTTGATTGGTTGGCCAAAAAGGGCTTGAGTGTTTTTTCCTGAATATATTCAGGAAAAAAGGCCTACGCCCTTTTTGGCCATCTGCACTCTAGTCGACGTTTTGCAGCATTTCATGTGCTTTAAAGGCGAGTCCAATCTACCTCTTGAAAACAGTTTCCTGCAATTCTGTCTCGCTTTCAAATCCTCTTCGTTGCCTTACCTCAATATATTTTTGGACGATAGTTTTCATTTATAACCCTGCAGCTTTGTGAATTGCAGTGCCCCTGAGGTCCATTTGTCAACACGATTTTTGGGGAGCTGCCCGCAGAACCGCAGGATTGCTTCAGGCCCTATTCTGGTTCTGGGGGGCAGGTGAGCCTTTGGTTAATTCTTCGTCCTGATTGGAAATTAGAGCGACGTGCGCCTGTGCAAACACCTGGAGCTAGTCTCTCATTGTTTCCCCCTCATCCTGTTCATCCTCCGGATAAATTGCAAACTGTACTAAACAGGGGGTTACAGGTGTTGATTCTCCAACTGGGTAGATTGTTAGTGAAGCCGCTGGAATGGCGAACCCACGCACTAGCAGATCGGAAATTAGGTGCGTTTTAGAAACCTTTCCCGATCACACAGTGTACCATGCTCTGGGTTTCCCATGCATGTTTTAGCTGTAGGAAGATTCCCTTCCACCTGGATATTTGCGACCCATATATTGGATACCATGCCGTATTACTTTAAAGGGTCTGCCTTTGCGCTCCAAACCTCAAAAATCCTCTCATCCCCAAGCGTGTCCAGCGTTATGTCTCATCCGGCTGTGGGTCTGGATATGCTCAATGCAGGTTGCATCACATCCACTGAATGAATTTTGTAAGAATTTCTCTCTCTTTCTCTGTCTTTTTATTGTGTGTAATTTATTTTTATAATGGGGTTTAGATTATTTTCACTGCTGTGTTTATGCCGATTTGTACCCACTTGACTCACTGACAGAGAGATATCAGTAAATATTTTTCAACATTCTTACTAGTCAGATATATGCTTCTGCGGAGAATAGAGTGTGTTGAGTCCAGTTCATTGAGAAATGAGTAGATCTGGTCTATTGCATATTTGGTTTATGGAACGGTGTCTGAGCTAACTTCAAACTCTTGTTTTATGCATCACCTCACATCTGCTTTCCCCTTCAGCAGCCATAAGTGTGCTTTCTAAATGTGTGACTCTGTTCTGTTTCGTAATTCAGTTTACATAGAGCGAATTTTACCTTCTCTGTCTATGGGCTATCTTATGTTAAGTTTCTTTTTCTGTGTGACTTATTTCACTTAGAATCATTGTACCTAAATCGACTCACTGTGCTGCTACTAGGCTTATGACATTGATTCCATGGCTGAGTGATATTCCACTGTACATATGTACCACAGCTTCTTTATCCATTTTTCTCTTTTCTGGGATATTTAAGGTGTACCGAAGTCGAGATTCTTTTAAACAGAGCAGCCTTATACTTGGGGGTGCTTGTGTCCTGTCAATGTTCGGTTTTCCCATGATATACGCCCTTGAGTGGAAGTGCCCTATGCTCAGTAGGTCTGTTTTTTACATGCTTTAGGAAACACCATACACTTCTCCAGAGTGGCCGTTGGCAACTTACATTCCGCCCATCAGCGTAACAAGGCTCCCTTTTCTCCATGGCCTGTCCTGCATTTCTACTTTTTCCAATTTTTCAGGATGGCCCTTTTGACCGATGCAAAGTGACACATCTTTGTAGTGCTGATTTGCTTTTCTTGCTTGTTTGGTCCGCCAAAAAGGGCTTGGGTGTTTTTTCCTGTATATATTCAGGGAAAAAGGCCTACGCCCTTTTTGGCCAACTGCACCATAGTAGACGTTTTGCAGATTTTTATGTGATTTAAAGGCGAGTCCAAACTACCTCTTGAAAACTGTTTTCTGCAATTCTGTCTCGCTTTCAAATCCTCTTCGTTGCCTTACTTCCATATATTTTAGGATGAGAGTTTTCATTTATAACCCTGCAGGTTTGTGAATTGCAGTGCCCCTGAGGTCCATTTTTCAACTCTCTTTTTTGGGAGCTGGCCACAAAACCGCAGGATTGCTTCAGGCCCTATTCTGGTTCCGGGCGGCAGTGAGCCTTTGGGTAATTCTTCGTCCTGATTGGAAATTAGAGTGACGTGTGCCTGTCCAAACACCTGGAGCTATTCTCTCATTGATTCCCCCTCATCCCGTTCATCCTCCGGAAAAATTGCAAACTGTACGAAACAGGGGGTTACAGGTGCTGATTCTCCAAGTAGGGAGATTGTTAGTGATGTGGCTGGAATGGCGATCCCGCGCACCAGTAGATCAGAAATGAGGTGCATTTTAGAAACCTTTCCCGATCACACGGTGTACCATTCTCTGGGTTTCCCATGCATGCTTTAGGTGTAGGAAGATTCCCTTGCATCTGGACATTTGTGACCCATGGATTGGATACAACGCCGTATTACTTAAAAGGGTCTGCATTTGCTCTCCCAACCTCAACAATCCTCTCAGCCCTAAGCGTGTCCAGCGTTATGTCTCATCCGGCTGTGGTCTAGATGTGCTCAATCCAGGTTGCATCACATCCACTGAATGAATTTTGTAAGAATTTCTCTCTCTTTCACTGTCTTTTTATTGTGTGTAATTTACTTTTATAATGGGGTTTAGCTTATTTTCTCTGGTGTGTTCTTTCCGCTTTGTACCCACTTGATTCACTGACAGAGAGATATCAATAAATATTTTTCAAGATTCTTACTAGATAGATATATGCTTCTGCGTTGAATCGAGTGTGTTGAGTCCTGTTCATTGAGCAATGAGTAGATCTGGTGTATTGCGTATTTGATTTATGGAACGGTGTCTGAGCTAATTTCAAACTCTTGTTTTTGCATCACCTCACCTCTGCTTTCCTCTTAAGCAGCCATAAGTATGTTTTCTAAATGTGTGACTCTGTTCTGTTTCATAATTCAGTTCACGTAGAGGGAATTTTACCTTCCCTGTCTAAGGGCTATCTTATGATAAGTTTCTTTTTCTGTGTGATTTATTTCACTTAGAGTCATCGTACCTAAATCCACTCATTATGCTGCTACTTGGCTTATGACATTGATTTCATGGCTGAGTGGTATTCCACTGTACATAATTACCACAGCTTCTGTATTCATTTTTCTCTTTCCTGGGATACTTAAGGTGGACCGAAGTAGAGATTCTTGTAAACAGGGCAGCCCTAAACTTTGGGGTGCTTGTGTCCTTTCGATATTTGGTTTTCCCAAGATATACGCCCTTGGGCGGAAGTGCCCTATGCTCTGTAGCTGTGTTTTTTCGATGTTTTAGGAGACACCATGCACTTCTCCAGAGTGGCCGTTGGCAACTTACATTCCGCCCATCAGCGTAACAAGGTTCCCATTTCTCCATTGCCTGTCCTGCGTTTCTGTTTTTTCCACTTTTTCAGGATGGCCCTTTTGACCGATGCAAAGTGAGACTTCTTTGTAGTGCTGATTTGCATTGCCTGCTTGATTGGTTGGCCAAAAAGGGCTTGAGTGTTTTTTCCTGAATATATTCAGGAAAAAAGGCCTACGCCCTTTTTGGCCATCTGCACTCTAGTCGACGTTTTGCAGCATTTCATGTGCTTTAAAGGCGAGTCCAATCTACCTCTTGAAAACAGTTTCCTGCAATTCTGTCTTGCTTTCAAATCCTCTTCGTTGCCTTACCTCAATATATTTTTGGACGATAGTTTTCATTTATAACCCTGCAGCTTTGTGAATTGCAGTGCCCCTGAGGTCCATTTGTCAACACGATTTTTGGGGAGCTGCCCGCAGAACCGCAGGATTGCTTCAGGCCCTATTCTGGTTCTGGGGGGCAGGTGAGCCTTTGGTTAATTCTTCGTCCTGATTGGAAATTAGAGCGACGTGCGCCTGTGCAAACACCTGGAGCTAGTCTCTCATTGTTTCCCCCTCATCCTGTTCATCCTCCGGATAAATTGCAAACTGTACTAAACAGGGGGTTACAGGTGTTGATTCTCCAACTGGGTAGATTGTTAGTGAAGCCGCTGGAATGGCGAACCCACGCACTAGCAGATCGGAAATTAGGTGCGTTTTAGAAACCTTTCCCGATCACACAGTGTACCATGCTCTGGGTTTCCCATGCATGTTTTAGCTGTAGGAAGATTCCCTTCCACCTGGATATTTGCGACCCATATATTGGATACCATGCCGTATTACTTTAAAGGGTCTGCCTTTGCGCTCCAAACCTCAAAAATCCTCTCATCCCCAAGCGTGTCCAGCGTTATGTCTCATCCGGCTGTGGGTCTGGATATGCTCAATGCAGGTTGCATCACATCCACTGAATGAATTTTGTAGGAATTTCTCTCTCTTTCTCTGTCTTTTTATTGTGTGTAATTTATTTTTATAATGGGGTTTAGATTATTTTCACTGCTGTGTTTATGCCGATTTGTACCCACTTGACTCACTGACAGAGAGATATCAGTAAATATTTTTCAACATTCTTACTAGTCAGATATATGCTTCTGCGGAGAATAGAGTGTGTTGAGTCCAGTTCATTGAGAAATGAGTAGATCTGGTCTATTGCATATTTGGTTTATGGAACGGTGTCTGAGCTAACTTCAAACTCTTGTTTTATGCATCACCTCACATCTGCTTTCCCCTTCAGCAGCCATAAGTGTGCTTTCTAAATGTGTGACTCTGTTCTGTTTCGTAATTCAGTTTACATAGAGCGAATTTTACCTTCTCTGTCTATGGGCTATCTTATGTTAAGTTTCTTTTTCTGTGTGACTTATTTCACTTAGAATCATTGTACCTAAATCGACTCACTGTGCTGCTACTAGGCTTATGACATTGATTCCATGGCTGAGTGATATTCCACTGTACATATGTACCACAGCTTCTTTATCCATTTTTCTCTTTTCTGGGATATTTAAGGTGTACCGAAGTCGAGATTCTTTTAAACAGAGCAGCCTTATACTTGGGGGTGCTTGTGTCCTGTCAATGTTCGGTTTTCCCATGATATACGCCCTTGAGTGGAAGTGCCCTATGCTCAGTAGGTCTGTTTTTTACATGCTTTAGGAAACACCATACACTTCTCCAGAGTGGCCGTTGGCAACTTACATTCCGCCCATCAGCGTAACAAGGCTCCCTTTTCTCCATGGCCTGTCCTGCATTTCTACTTTTTCCACTTTTTCAGGATGGCCCTTTTGACCGATGCAAAGTGACACATCTTTGTAGTGCTGATTTGCTTTTCTTGCTTGTTTGGTCCGCCAAAAAGGGCTTGGGTGTTTTTTCCTGTATATATTCAGGAAAAAAGGCCTACGCCCTTTTTGGCCAACTGCACCATAGTAGACGTTTTGCAGATTTTTATGTGATTTAAAGGCGAGTCCAAACTACCTCTTGAAAACTGTTTTCTGCAATTCTGTCTCGCTTTCAAATCCTCTTCGTTGCCTTACTTCCATATATTTTAGGATGAGAGTTTTCATTTATAACCCTGCAGGTTTGTGAATTGCAGTGCCCCTGAGGTCCATTTTTCAACTCTCTTTTTTGGGAGCTGGCCACAAAACCGCAGGATTGCTTCAGGCCCTATTCTGGTTCCGGGCGGCAGTGAGCCTTTGGGTAATTCTTCGTCCTGATTGGAAATTAGAGTGACGTGTGCCTGTCCAAACACCTGGAGCTATTCTCTCATTGATTCCCCCTCATCCCGTTCATCCTCCGGAAAAATTGCAAACTGTACGAAACAGGGGGTTACAGGTGCTGATTCTCCAAGTAGGGAGATTGTTAGTGATGTGGCTGGAATGGCGATCCCGCGCACCAGTAGATCAGAAATGAGGTGCATTTTAGAAACCTTTCCCGATCACACGGTGTACCATCCTCTGGGTTTCCCATGCATGCTTTAGGTGTAGGAAGATTCCCTTCCATCTGGACATTTGCGACCCATGGATTGGATACAACGCCGTATTACTTAAAAGGGTCTGCATTTGCTCTCCCAACCTCAACAATCCTCTCAGCCCTAAGCGTGTCCAGCGTTATGTCTCATCCGGCTGTGGTCTAGATGTGCTCAATCCAGGTTGCATCACATCCACTGAATGAATTTTGTAAGAATTTCTCTCTCTTTCACTGTCTTTTTATTGTGTGTAATTTACTTTTATAATGGGGTTTAGCTTATTTTCTCTGGTGTGTTCTTTCCGCTTTGTACCCACTTGATTCACTGACAGAGAGATATCAATAAATATTTTTCAAGATTCTTACTAGATAGATATATGCTTCTGCGTTGAATCGAGTGTGTTGAGTCCTGTTCATTGAGCAATGAGTAGATCTGGTGTATTGCGTATTTGATTTATGGAACGGTGTCTGAGCTAATTTCAAACTCTTGTTTTTGCATCACCTCACCTCTGCTTTCCTCTTAAGCAGCCATAAGTATGTTTTCTAAATGTGTGACTCTGTTCTGTTTCGTAATTCAGTTCACGTAGAGGGAATTTTACCTTCCCTGTCTAAGGGCTATCTTATGATAAGTTTCTTTTTCTGTGTGATTTATTTCACTTAGAGTCATCGTACCTAAATCCACTCATTATGCTGCTACTAGGCTTATGACATTGATTTCATGGCTGAGTGGTATTCCACTGTACATAATTACCACAGCTTCTGTATTCATTTTTCTCTTTCCTGGGATACTTAAGGTGGACCGAAGTAGAGATTCTTGTAAACAGGGCAGCCCTAAACTTTGGGGTGCTTGTGTCCTTTCGATATTTGGTTTTCCCAAGATATACGCCCTTGGGCGGAAGTGCCCTATGCTCTGTAGCTGTGTTTTTTCGATGTTTTAGGAGACACCATGCACTTCTCCAGAGTGGCCGTTGGCAACTTACATTCCGCCCATCAGCGTAACAAGGTTCCCATTTCTCCATTGCCTGTCCTGCGTTTCTGTTTTTTCCACTTTTTCAGGATGGCCCTTTTGACCGATGCAAAGTGAGACTTCTTTGTAGTGCTGATTTGCATTGCCTGCTTGATTGGTTGGCCAAAAAGGGCTTGAGTGTTTTTTCCTGAATATATTCAGGAAAAAAGGCCTACGCCCTTTTTGGCCATCTGCACTCTAGTCGACGTTTTGCAGCATTTCATGTGCTTTAAAGGCGAGTCCAATCTACCTCTTGAAAACAGTTTCCTGCAATTCTGTCTCGCTTTCAAATCCTCTTCGTTGCCTTACCTCAATATATTTTTGGACGATAGTTTTCATTTATAACCCTGCAGCTTTGTGAATTGCAGTGCCCCTGAGGTCCATTTGTCAACACGATTTTTGGGGAGCTGCCCGCAGAACCGCAGGATTGCTTCAGGCCCTATTCTGGTTCTGGGGGGCAGGTGAGCCTTTGGTTAATTCTTCGTCCTGATTGGAAATTAGAGCGACGTGCGCCTGTGCAAACACCTGGAGCTAGTCTCTCATTGTTTCCCCCTCATCCTGTTCATCCTCCGGATAAATTGCAAACTGTACTAAACAGGGGGTTACAGGTGTTGATTCTCCAACTGGGTAGATTGTTAGTGAAGCCGCTGGAATGGCGAACCCACGCACTAGCAGATCGGAAATTAGGTGCGTTTTAGAAACCTTTCCCGATCACACAGTGTACCATGCTCTGGGTTTCCCATGCATGTTTTAGCTGTAGGAAGATTCCCTTCCACCTGGATATTTGCGACCCATATATTGGATACCATGCCGTATTACTTTAAAGGGTCTGCCTTTGCGCTCCAAACCTCAAAAATCCTCTCATCCCCAAGCGTGTCCAGCGTTATGTCTCATCCGGCTGTGGGTCTGGATATGCTCAATGCAGGTTGCATCACATCCACTGAATGAATTTTGTAAGAATTTCTCTCTCTTTCTCTGTCTTTTTATTGTGTGTAATTTATTTTTATAATGGGGTTTAGATTATTTTCACTGCTGTGTTTATGCCGATTTGTACCCACTTGACTCACTGACAGAGAGATATCAGTAAATATTTTTCAACATTCTTACTAGTCAGATATATGCTTCTGCGGAGAATAGAGCGTGTTGAGTCCAGTTCATTGAGAAATGAGTAGATCTGGTCTATTGCATATTTGGTTTATGGAACGGTGTCTGAGCTAACTTCAAACTCTTGTTTTATGCATCACCTCACATCTGCTTTCCCCTTCAGCAGCCATAAGTGTGCTTTCTAAATGTGTGACTCTGTTCTGTTTCGTAATTCAGTTTACATAGAGCGAATTTTACCTTCTCTGTCTATGGGCTATCTTATGTTAAGTTTCTTTTTCTGTGTGACTTATTTCACTTAGAATCATTGTACCTAAATCGACTCACTGTGCTGCTACTAGGCTTATGACATTGATTCCATGGCTGAGTGATATTCCACTGTACATATGTACCACAGCTTCTTTATCCATTTTTCTCTTTTCTGGGATATTTAAGGTGTACCGAAGTCGAGATTCTTTTAAACAGAGCAGCCTTATACTTGGGGGTGCTTGTGTCCTGTCAATGTTCGGTTTTCCCATGATATACGCCCTTGAGTGGAAGTGCCCTATGCTCAGTAGGTCTGTTTTTTACATGCTTTAGGAAACACCATACACTTCTCCAGAGTGGCCGTTGGCAACTTACATTCCGCCCATCAGCGTAACAAGGCTCCCTTTTCTCCATGGCCTGTCCTGCATTTCTACTTTTTCCAATTTTTCAGGATGGCCCTTTTGACCGATGCAAAGTGACACATCTTTGTAGTGCTGATTTGCTTTTCTTGCTTGTTTGGTCCGCCAAAAAGGGCTTGGGTGTTTTTTCCTGTATATATTCAGGAAAAAGGGCCTACGCCCTTTTTGGCCAACTGCACCATAGTAGACGTTTTGCAGATTTTTATGTGATTTAAAGGCGAGTCCAAACTACCTCTTGAAAACTGTTTTCTGCAATTCTGTCTCGCTTTCAAATCCTCTTCGTTGCCTTACTTCCATATATTTTAGGATGAGAGTTTTCATTTATAACCCTGCAGGTTTGTGAATTGCAGTGCCCCTGAGGTCCATTTTTCAACTCTCTTTTTTGGGAGCTGGCCACAAAACCGCAGGATTGCTTCAGGCCCTATTCTGGTTCCGGGCGGCAGTGAGCCTTTGGGTAATTCTTCGTCCTGATTGGAAATTAGAGTGACGTGTGCCTGTCCAAACACCTGGAGCTATTCTCTCATTGATTCCCCCTCATCCCGTTCATCCTCCGGAAAAATTGCAAACTGTACGAAACAGGGGGTTACAGGTGCTGATTCTCCAAGTAGGGAGATTGTTAGTGATGTGGCTGGAATGGCGATCCCGCGCACCAGTAGATCAGAAATGAGGTGCATTTTAGAAACCTTTCCCGATCACACGGTGTACCATCCTCTGGGTTTCCCATGCATGCTTTAGGTGTAGGAAGATTCCCTTCCATCTGGACATTTGCGACCCATGGATTGGATACAACGCCGTATTACTTAAAAGGGTCTGCATTTGCTCTCCCAACCTCAACAATCCTCTCAGCCCTAAGCGTGTCCAGCGTTATGTCTCATCCGGCTGTGGTCTAGATGTGCTCAATCCAGGTTGCATCACATCCACTGAATGAATTTTGTAAGAATTTCTCTCTCTTTCACTGTCTTTTTATTGTGTGTAATTTACTTTTATAATGGGGTTTAGCTTATTTTCTCTGGTGTGTTCTTTCCGCTTTGTACCCACTTGATTCACTGACAGAGAGATATCAATAAATATTTTTCAAGATTCTTACTAGATAGATATATGCTTCTGCGTTGAATCGAGTGTGTTGAGTCCTGTTCATTGAGCAATGAGTAGATCTGGTGTATTGCGTATTTGATTTATGGAACGGTGTCTGAGCTAATTTCAAACTCTTGTTTTTGCATCACCTCACCTCTGCTTTCCTCTTAAGCAGCCATAAGTATGTTTTCTAAATGTGTGACTCTGTTCTGTTTCGTAATTCAGTTCACGTAGAGGGAATTTTACCTTCCCTGTCTAAGGGCTATCTTATGATAAGTTTCTTTTTCTGTGTGATTTATTTCACTTAGAGTCATCGTACCTAAATCCACTCATTATGCTGCTACTAGGCTTATGACATTGATTTCATGGCTGAGTGGTATTCCACTGTACATAATTACCACAGCTTCTGTATTCATTTTTCTCTTTCCTGGGATACTTAAGGTGGACCGAAGTAGAGATTCTTGTAAACAGGGCAGCCCTAAACTTTGGGGTGCTTGTGTCCTTTCGCTATTTGGTTTTCCCAAGATATACGCCCTTGGGCGGAAGTGCCCTATGCTCTGTAGCTGTGTTTTTTCGATGTTTTAGGAGACACCATGCACTTCTCCAGAGTGGCCGTTGGCAACTTACATTCCGCCCATCAGCGTAACAAGGTTCCCATTTCTCCATTGCCTGTCCTGCGTTTCTGTTTTTTCCACTTTTTCAGGATGGCCCTTTTGACCGATGCAAAGTGAGACTTCTTTGTAGTGCTGATTTGCATTGCCTGCTTGATTGGTTGGCCAAAAAGGGCTTGAGTGTTTTTTCCTGAATATATTCAGGAAAAAAGGCCTACGCCCTTTTTGGCCATCTGCACTCTAGTCGACGTTTTGCAGCATTTCATGTGCTTTAAAGGCGAGTCCAATCTACCTCTTGAAAACAGTTTCCTGCAATTCTGTCTCGCTTTCAAATCCTCTTCGTTGCCTTACCTCAATATATTTTTGGACGATAGTTTTCATTTATAACCCTGCAGCTTTGTGAATTGCAGTGCCCCTGAGGTCCATTTGTCAACACGATTTTTGGGGAGCTGCCCGCAGAACCGCAGGATTGCTTCAGGCCCTATTCTGGTTCTGGGGGGCAGGTGAGCCTTTGGTTAATTCTTCGTCCTGATTGGAAATTAGAGCGACGTGCGCCTGTGCAAACACCTGGAGCTAGTCTCTCATTGTTTCCCCCTCATCCTGTTCATCCTCCGGATAAATTGCAAACTGTACTAAACAGGGGGTTACAGGTGTTGATTCTCCAACTGGGTAGATTGTTAGTGAAGCCGCTGGAATGGCGAACCCACGCACTAGCAGATCGGAAATTAGGTGCGTTTTAGAAACCTTTCCCGATCACACAGTGTACCATGCTCTGGGTTTCCCATGCATGTTTTAGCTGTAGGAAGATTCCCTTCCACCTGGATATTTGCGACCCATATATTGGATACCATGCCGTATTACTTTAAAGGGTCTGCCTTTGCGCTCCAAACCTCAAAAATCCTCTCATCCCCAAGCGTGTCCAGCGTTATGTCTCATCCGGCTGTGGGTCTGGATATGCTCAATGCAGGTTGCATCACATCCACTGAATGAATTTTGTAAGAATTTCTCTCTCTTTCTCTGTCTTTTTATTGTGTGTAATTTATTTTTATAATGGGGTTTAGATTATTTTCACTGCTGTGTTTATGCCGATTTGTACCCACTTGACTCACTGACAGAGAGATATCAGTAAATATTTTTCAACATTCTTACTAGTCAGATATATGCTTCTGCGGAGAATAGAGCGTGTTGAGTCCAGTTCATTGAGAAATGAGTAGATCTGGTCTATTGCATATTTGGTTTATGGAACGGTGTCTGAGCTAACTTCAAACTCTTGTTTTATGCATCACCTCACATCTGCTTTCCCCTTCAGCAGCCATAAGTGTGCTTTCTAAATGTGTGACTCTGTTCTGTTTCGTAATTCAGTTTACATAGAGCGAATTTTACCTTCTCTGTCTATGGGCTATCTTATGTTAAGTTTCTTTTTCTGTGTGACTTATTTCACTTAGAATCATTGTACCTAAATCGACTCACTGTGCTGCTACTAGGCTTATGACATTGATTCCATGGCTGAGTGATATTCCACTGTACATATGTACCACAGCTTCTTTATCCATTTTTCTCTTTTCTGGGATATTTAAGGTGTACCGAAGTCGAGATTCTTTTAAACAGAGCAGCCTTATACTTGGGGGTGCTTGTGTCCTGTCAATGTTCGGTTTTCCCATGATATACGCCCTTGAGTGGAAGTGCCCTATGCTCAGTAGGTCTGTTTTTTACATGCTTTAGGAAACACCATACACTTCTCCAGAGTGGCCGTTGGCAACTTACATTCCGCCCATCAGCGTAACAAGGCTCCCTTTTCTCCATGGCCTGTCCTGCATTTCTACTTTTTCCAATTTTTCAGGATGGCCCTTTTGACCGATGCAAAGTGACACATCTTTGTAGTGCTGATTTGCTTTTCTTGCTTGTTTGGTCCGCCAAAAAGGGCTTGGGTGTTTTTTTCTGTATATATTCAGGAAAAAGGGCCTACGCCCTTTTTGGCCAACTGCACCATAGTAGACGTTTTGCAGATTTTTATGTGATTTAAAGGCGAGTCCAATCTACCTCTTGAAAACTGTTTTCTGCAATTCTGTCTCGCTTTCAAATCCTCTTCGTTGCCTTACTTCAATATATTTTAGGATGAGAGTTTTCATTTATAACCCTGCAGGTTTGTGAATTGCAGTGCCCCTGAGGTCCATTTTTCAACTCTCTTTTTTGGGAGCTGGCCACAAAACCGCAGGATTGCTTCAGGCCCTATTCTGGTTCCGGGGGGCAGTGAGCCTTTGGGTAATTCTTCGTCCTGATTGGAAATTAGAGTGACGTGTGCCTGTCCAAACACCTGGAGCTATTCTCTCATTGATTCCCCCTCATCCCGTTCATCCTCCGGAAAAATTGCAAACTGTACGAAACAGGGGGTTACAGGTGCTGATTCTCCAAGTAGGGAGATTGTTAGTGATGTGGCTGGAATGGCGATCCCGCGCACCAGTAGATCAGAAATGAGGTGCATTTTAGAAACCTTTCCCGATCACACGGTGTACCATCCTCTGGGTTTCCCATGCATGCTTTAGGTGTAGGAAGATTCCCTTCCATCTGGACATTTGCGACCCATGGATTGGATACAACGCCGTATTACTTAAAAGGGTCTGCATTTGCTCTCCCAACCTCAACAATCCTCTCAGCCCTAAGCGTGTCCAGCGTTATGTCTCATCCGGCTGTGGTCTAGATGTGCTCAATCCAGGTTGCATCACATCCACTGAATGAATTTTGTAAGAATTTCTCTCTCTTTCACTGTCTTTTTATTGTGTGTAATTTACTTTTATAATGGGGTTTAGCTTATTTTCTCTGGTGTGTTCTTTCCGCTTTGTACCCACTTGATTCACTGACAGAGAGATATCAATAAATATTTTTCAAGATTCTTACTAGATAGATATATGCTTCTGCGTTGAATCGAGTGTGTTGAGTCCTGTTCATTGAGCAATGAGTAGATCTGGTGTATTGCGTATTTGATTTATGGAACGGTGTCTGAGCTAATTTCAAACTCTTGTTTTTGCATCACCTCACCTCTGCTTTCCTCTTAAGCAGCCATAAGTATGTTTTCTAAATGTGTGACTCTGTTCTGTTTCGTAATTCAGTTCACGTAGAGGGAATTTTACCTTCCCTGTCTAAGGGCTATCTTATGATAAGTTTCTTTTTCTGTGTGATTTATTTCACTTAGAATCATCGTACCTAAATCCACTCATTATGCTGCTACTAGGCTTATGACATTGATTTCATGGCTGAGTGGTATTCCACTGTACATAATTACCACAGCTTCTGTATTCATTTTTCTCTTTCCTGGGATACTTAAGGTGGACCGAAGTAGAGATTCTTGTAAACAGGGCAGCCCTAAACTTTGGGGTGCTTGTGTCCTTTCGCTATTTGGTTTTCCCAAGATATACGCCCTTGGGCGGAAGTGCCCTATGCTCTGTAGCTGTGTTTTTTCGATGTTTTAGGAGACACCATGCACTTCTCCAGAGTGGCCGTTGGCAACTTACATTCCGCCCATCAGCGTAACAAGGTTCCCATTTCTCCATTGCCTGTCCTGCGTTTCTGTTTTTTCCACTTTTTCAGGATGGCCCTTTTGACCGATGCAAAGTGAGACTTCTTTGTAGTGCTGATTTGCATTGCCTGCTTGATTGGTTGGCCAAAAAGGGCTTGAGTGTTTTTTCCTGAATATATTCAGGAAAAAAGGCCTACGCCCTTTTTGGCCATCTGCACTCTAGTCGACGTTTTGCAGCATTTCATGTGCTTTAAAGGCGAGTCCAATCTACCTCTTGAAAACAGTTTCCTGCAATTCTGTCTCGCTTTCAAATCCTCTTCGTTGCCTTACCTCAATATATTTTTGGACGATAGTTTTCATTTATAACCCTGCAGCTTTGTGAATTGCAGTGCCCCTGAGGTCCATTTGTCAACACGATTTTTGGGGAGCTGCCCGCAGAACCGCAGGATTGCTTCAGGCCCTATTCTGGTTCTGGGGGGCAGGTGAGCCTTTGGTTAATTCTTCGTCCTGATTGGAAATTAGAGCGACGTGCGCCTGTGCAAACACCTGGAGCTAGTCTCTCATTGTTTCCCCCTCATCCTGTTCATCCTCCGGATAAATTGCAAACTGTACTAAACAGGGGGTTACAGGTGTTGATTCTCCAACTGGGTAGATTGTTAGTGAAGCCGCTGGAATGGCGAACCCACGCACTAGCAGATCGGAAATTAGGTGCGTTTTAGAAACCTTTCCCGATCACACAGTGTACCATGCTCTGGGTTTCCCATGCATGTTTTAGCTGTAGGAAGATTCCCTTCCACCTGGATATTTGCGACCCATATATTGGATACCATGCCGTATTACTTTAAAGGGTCTGCCTTTGCGCTCCAAACCTCAAAAATCCTCTCATCCCCAAGCGTGTCCAGCGTTATGTCTCATCCGGCTGTGGGTCTGGATATGCTCAATGCAGGTTGCATCACATCCACTGAATGAATTTTGTAGGAATTTCTCTCTCTTTCTCTGTCTTTTTATTGTGTGTAATTTATTTTTATAATGGGGTTTAGATTATTTTCACTGCTGTGTTTATGCCGATTTGTACCCACTTGACTCACTGACAGAGAGATATCAGTAAATATTTTTCAACATTCTTACTAGTCAGATATATGCTTCTGCGGAGAATAGAGTGTGTTGAGTCCAGTTCATTGAGAAATGAGTAGATCTGGTCTATTGCATATTTGGTTTCTGGAACGGTGTCTGAGCTAACTTCAAACTCTTGTTTTATGCATCACCTCACATCTGCTTTCCCCTTCAGCAGCCATAAGTGTGCTTTCTAAATGTGTGACTCTGTTCTGTTTCGTAATTCAGTTTACATAGAGCGAATTTTACCTTCTCTGTCTATGGGCTATCTTATGTTAAGTTTCTTTTTCTGTGTGACTTATTTCACTTAGAATCATTGTACCTAAATCGACTCACTGTGCTGCTACTAGGCTTATGACATTGATTCCATGGCTGAGTGATATTCCACTGTACATATGTACCACAGCTTCTTTATCCATTTTTCTCTTTTCTGGGATATTTAAGGTGTACCGAAGTCGAGATTCTTTTAAACAGAGCAGCCTTATACTTGGGGGTGCTTGTGTCCTGTCAATGTTCGGTTTTCCCATGATATACGCCCTTGAGTGGAAGTGCCCTATGCTCAGTAGGTCTGTTTTTTACATGCTTTAGGAAACACCATACACTTCTCCAGAGTGGCCGTTGGCAACTTACATTCCGCCCATCAGCGTAACAAGGCTCCCTTTTCTCCATGGCCTGTCCTGCATTTCTACTTTTTCCAATTTTTCAGGATGGCCCTTTTGACCGATGCAAAGTGAGACTTTTTGTAGTGCTGATTTGCATTGCCTGCTTGATTGGTCGGCCAAAAAGGGCTTGAGTGTTTTTTCCTGAATATATTCAGGAACAAAAGCCTACGCCCTTTTTGGCCATCTGCACTATAGTCGACGTTTTGCAGCATTTCATGTGCTTTAAAGGCGAGTCCAATCTACCTCTTGAAAACTGTTTTCTGCAATTCTGTCTCGCTTTCAAATCCTCTTCGTTGCCTTACTTCCATATATTTTAGGATGAGAGTTTTCATTTATAACCCTGCAGGTTTGTGAATTGCAGTGCCCCTGAGGTCCATTTTTCAACTCTCTTTTTTGGGAGCTGGCCACAAAACCGCAGGATTGCTTCAGGCCCTATTCTGGTTCCGGGGGGCAGTGAGCCTTTGGGTAATTCTTCGTCCTGATTGGAAATTAGAGTGACGTGTGCCTGTCCAAACACCTGGAGCTATTCTCTCATTGATTCCCCCTCATCCCGTTCATCCTCCGGAAAAATTGCAAACTGTACGAAACAGGGGGTTACAGGTGCTGATTCTCCAAGTAGGGAGATTGTTAGTGATGTGGCTGGAATGGCGATCCCGCGCACCAGTAGATCAGAAATGAGGTGCATTTTAGAAACCTTTCCCGATCACACGGTGTACCATCCTCTGGGTTTCCCATGCATGCTTTAGGTGTAGGAAGATTCCCTTCCATCTGGACATTTGCGACCCATGGATTGGATACAACGCCGTATTACTTAAAAGGGTCTGCATTTGCTCTCCCAACCTCAACAATCCTCTCAGCCCTAAGCGTGTCCAGCGTTATGTCTCATCCGGCTGTGGTCTAGATGTGCTCAATCCAGGTTGCATCACATCCACTGAATGAATTTTGTAAGAATTTCTCTCTCTTTCACTGTCTTTTTATTGTGTGTAATTTACTTTTATAATGGGGTTTAGCTTATTTTCTCTGGTGTGTTCTTTCCGCTTTGTACCCACTTGATTCACTGACAGAGAGATATCAATAAATATTTTTCAAGATTCTTACTAGATAGATATATGCTTCTGCGTTGAATCGAGTGTGTTGAGTCCTGTTCATTGAGCAATGAGTAGATCTGGTGTATTGCGTATTTGATTTATGGAACGGTGTCTGAGCTAATTTCAAACTCTTGTTTTTGCATCACCTCACCTCTGCTTTCCTCTTAAGCAGCCATAAGTATGTTTTCTAAATGTGTGACTCTGTTCTGTTTCGTAATTCAGTTCACGTAGAGGGAATTTTACCTTCCCTGTCTAAGGGCTATCTTATGATAAGTTTCTTTTTCTGTGTGATTTATTTCACTTAGAATCATCGTACCTAAATCCACTCATTATGCTGCTACTAGGCTTATGACATTGATTTCATGGCTGAGTGGTATTCCACTGTACATAATTACCACAGCTTCTGTATTCATTTTTCTCTTTCCTGGGATACTTAAGGTGGACCGAAGTAGAGATTCTTGTAAACAGGGCAGCCCTAAACTTTGGGGTGCTTGTGTCCTTTCGATATTTGGTTTTCCCAAGATATACGCCCTTGGGCGGAAGTGCCCTATGCTCTGTAGCTGTGTTTTTTCGATGTTTTAGGAGACACCATGCACTTCTCCAGAGTGGCCGTTGGCAACTTACATTCCGCCCATCAGCGTAACAAGGTTCCCATTTCTCCATTGCCTGTCCTGCGTTTCTGTTTTTTCCACTTTTTCAGGATGGCCCTTTTGACCGATGCAAAGTGAGACTTCTTTGTAGTGCTGATTTGCATTGCCTGCTTGATTGGTTGGCCAAAAAGGGCTTGAGTGTTTTTTCCTGAATATATTCAGGAAAAAAGGCCTACGCCCTTTTTGGCCATCTGCACTCTAGTCGACGTTTTGCAGCATTTCATGTGCTTTAAAGGCGAGTCCAATCTACCTCTTGAAAACAGTTTCCTGCAATTCTGTCTCGCTTTCAAATCCTCTTCGTTGCCTTACCTCAATATATTTTTGGACGATAGTTTTCATTTATAACCCTGCAGCTTTGTGAATTGCAGTGCCCCTGAGGTCCATTTGTCAACACGATTTTTGGGGAGCTGCCCGCAGAACCGCAGGATTGCTTCAGGCCCTATTCTGGTTCTGGGGGGCAGGTGAGCCTTTGGTTAATTCTTCGTCCTGATTGGAAATTAGAGCGACGTGTGCCTGTGCAAACACCTGGAGCTAGTCTCTCATTGTTTCCCCCTCATCCTGTTCATCCTCCGGATAAATTGCAAACTGTACTAAACAGGGGGTTACAGGTGTTGATTCTCCAACTGGGTAGATTGTTAGTGAAGCCGCTGGAATGGCGAACCCACGCACTAGCAGATCGGAAATTAGGTGCGTTTTAGAAACCTTTCCCGATCACACAGTGTACCATGCTCTGGGTTTCCCATGCATGTTTTAGCTGTAGGAAGATTCCCTTCCACCTGGATATTTGCGACCCATATATTGGATACCATGCCGTATTACTTTAAAGGGTCTGCCTTTGCGCTCCAAACCTCAAAAATCCTCTCATCCCCAAGCGTGTCCAGCGTTATGTCTCATCCGGCTGTGGGTCTGGATATGCTCAATGCAGGTTGCATCACATCCACTGAATGAATTTTGTAGGAATTTCTCTCTCTTTCTCTGTCTTTTTATTGTGTGTAATTTATTTTTATAATGGGGTTTAGATTATTTTCACTGCTGTGTTTATGCCGATTTGTACCCACTTGACTCACTGACAGAGAGATATCAGTAAATATTTTTCAACATTCTTACTAGTCAGATATATGCTTCTGCGGAGAATAGAGTGTGTTGAGTCCAGTTCATTGAGAAATGAGTAGATCTGGTCTATTGCATATTTGGTTTCTGGAACGGTGTCTGAGCTAACTTCAAACTCTTGTTTTATGCATCACCTCACATCTGCTTTCCCCTTCAGCAGCCATAAGTGTGCTTTCTAAATGTGTGACTCTGTTCTGTTTCGTAATTCAGTTTACATAGAGCGAATTTTACCTTCTCTGTCTATGGGCTATCTTATGTTAAGTTTCTTTTTCTGTGTGACTTATTTCACTTAGAATCATTGTACCTAAATCGACTCACTGTGCTGCTACTAGGCTTATGACATTGATTCCATGGCTGAGTGATATTCCACTGTACATATGTACCACAGCTTCTTTATCCATTTTTCTCTTTTCTGGGATATTTAAGGTGTACCGAAGTCGAGATTCTTTTAAACAGAGCAGCCTTATACTTGGGGGTGCTTGTGTCCTGTCAATGTTCGGTTTTCCCATGATATACGCCCTTGAGTGGAAGTGCCCTATGCTCAGTAGGTCTGTTTTTTACATGCTTTAGGAAACACCATACACTTCTCCAGAGTGGCCGTTGGCAACTTACATTCCGCCCATCAGCGTAACAAGGCTCCCTTTTCTCCATGGCCTGTCCTGCATTTCTACTTTTTCCAATTTTTCAGGATGGCCCTTTTGACCGATGCAAAGTGAGACTTTTTGTAGTGCTGATTTGCATTGCCTGCTTGATTGGTTGGCCAAAAAGGGCTTGAGTGTTTTTTCCTGAATATATTCAGGAACAAAAGCCTACGCCCTTTTTGGCCATCTGCACTATAGTCGACGTTTTGCAGCATTTCATGTGCTTTAAAGGCGAGTCCAATCTACCTCTTGAAAACTGTTTTCTGCAATTCTGTCTCGCTTTCAAATCCTCTTCGTTGCCTTACTTCCATATATTTTAGGATGAGAGTTTTCATTTATAACCCTGCAGGTTTGTGAATTGCAGTGCCCCTGAGGTCCATTTTTCAACTCTCTTTTTTGGGAGCTGGCCACAAAACCGCAGGATTGCTTCAGGCCCTATTCTGGTTCCGGGGGGCAGTGAGCCTTTGGGTAATTCTTCGTCCTGATTGGAAATTAGAGTGACGTGTGCCTGTCCAAACACCTGGAGCTATTCTCTCATTGATTCCCCCTCATCCCGTTCATCCTCCGGAAAAATTGCAAACTGTACGAAACAGGGGGTTACAGGTGCTGATTCTCCAAGTAGGGAGATTGTTAGTGATGTGGCTGGAATGGCGATCCCGCGCACCAGTAGATCAGAAATGAGGTGCATTTTAGAAACCTTTCCCGATCACACGGTGTACCATCCTCTGGGTTTCCCATGCATGCTTTAGGTGTAGGAAGATTCCCTTCCATCTGGACATTTGCGACCCATGGATTGGATACAACGCCGTATTACTTAAAAGGGTCTGCATTTGCTCTCCCAACCTCAACAATCCTCTCAGCCCTAAGCGTGTCCAGCGTTATGTCTCATCCGGCTGTGGTCTAGATGTGCTCAATCCAGGTTGCATCACATCCACTGAATGAATTTTGTAAGAATTTCTCTCTCTTTCACTGTCTTTTTATTGTGTGTAATTTACTTTTATAATGGGGTTTAGCTTATTTTCTCTGGTGTGTTCTTTCCGCTTTGTACCCACTTGATTCACTGACAGAGAGATATCAATAAATATTTTTCAAGATTCTTACTAGATAGATATATGCTTCTGCGTTGAATCGAGTGTGTTGAGTCCTGTTCATTGAGCAATGAGTAGATCTGGTGTATTGCGTATTTGATTTATGGAACGGTGTCTGAGCTAATTTCAAACTCTTGTTTTTGCATCACCTCACCTCTGCTTTCCTCTTAAGCAGCCATAAGTATGTTTTCTAAATGTGTGACTCTGTTCTGTTTCGTAATTCAGTTCACGTAGAGGGAATTTTACCTTCCCTGTCTAAGGGCTATCTTATGATAAGTTTCTTTTTCTGTGTGATTTATTTCACTTAGAATCATCGTACCTAAATCCACTCATTATGCTGCTACTAGGCTTATGACATTGATTTCATGGCTGAGTGGTATTCCACTGTACATAATTACCACAGCTTCTGTATTCATTTTTCTCTTTCCTGGGATACTTAAGGTGGACCGAAGTAGAGATTCTTGTAAACAGGGCAGCCCTAAACTTTGGGGTGCTTGTGTCCTTTCGATATTTGGTTTTCCCAAGATATACGCCCTTGGGCGGAAGTGCCCTATGCTCTGTAGCTGTGTTTTTTCGATGTTTTAGGAGACACCATGCACTTCTCCAGAGTGGCCGTTGGCAACTTACATTCCGCCCATCAGCGTAACAAGGTTCCCATTTCTCCATTGCCTGTCCTGCGTTTCTGTTTTTTCCACTTTTTCAGGATGGCCCTTTTGACCGATGCAAAGTGAGACTTCTTTGTAGTGCTGATTTGCATTGCCTGCTTGATTGGTTGGCCAAAAAGGGCTTGAGTGTTTTTTCCTGAATATATTCAGGAAAAAAGGCCTACGCCCTTTTTGGCCATCTGCACTCTAGTCGACGTTTTGCAGCATTTCATGTGCTTTAAAGGCGAGTCCAATCTACCTCTTGAAAACAGTTTCCTGCAATTCTGTCTCGCTTTCAAATCCTCTTCGTTGCCTTACCTCAATATATTTTTGGACGATAGTTTTCATTTATAACCCTGCAGCTTTGTGAATTGCAGTGCCCCTGAGGTCCATTTGTCAACACGATTTTTGGGGAGCTGCCCGCAGAACCGCAGGATTGCTTCAGGCCCTATTCTGGTTCTGGGGGGCAGGTGAGCCTTTGGTTAATTCTTCGTCCTGATTGGAAATTAGAGCGACGTGTGCCTGTGCAAACACCTGGAGCTAGTCTCTCATTGTTTCCCCCTCATCCTGTTCATCCTCCGGATAAATTGCAAACTGTACTAAACAGGGGGTTACAGGTGTTGATTCTCCAACTGGGTAGATTGTTAGTGAAGCCGCTGGAATGGCGAACCCACGCACTAGCAGATCGGAAATTAGGTGCGTTTTAGAAACCTTTCCCGATCACACAGTGTACCATGCTCTGGGTTTCCCATGCATGTTTTAGCTGTAGGAAGATTCCCTTCCACCTGGATATTTGCGACCCATATATTGGATACCATGCCGTATTACTTTAAAGGGTCTGCCTTTGCGCTCCAAACCTCAAAAATCCTCTCATCCCCAAGCGTGTCCAGCGTTATGTCTCATCCGGCTGTGGGTCTGGATATGCTCAATGCAGGTTGCATCACATCCACTGAATGAATTTTGTAGGAATTTCTCTCTCTTTCTCTGTCTTTTTATTGTGTGTAATTTATTTTTATAATGGGGTTTAGATTATTTTCACTGCTGTGTTTATGCCGATTTGTACCCACTTGACTCACTGACAGAGAGATATCAGTAAATATTTTTCAACATTCTTACTAGTCAGATATATGCTTCTGCGGAGAATAGAGTGTGTTGAGTCCAGTTCATTGAGAAATGAGTAGATCTGGTCTATTGCATATTTGGTTTCTGGAACGGTGTCTGAGCTAACTTCAAACTCTTGTTTTATGCATCACCTCACATCTGCTTTCCCCTTCAGCAGCCATAAGTGTGCTTTCTAAATGTGTGACTCTGTTCTGTTTCGTAATTCAGTTTACATAGAGCGAATTTTACCTTCTCTGTCTATGGGCTATCTTATGTTAAGTTTCTTTTTCTGTGTGACTTATTTCACTTAGAATCATTGTACCTAAATCGACTCACTGTGCTGCTACTAGGCTTATGACATTGATTCCATGGCTGAGTGATATTCCACTGTACATATGTACCACAGCTTCTTTATCCATTTTTCTCTTTTCTGGGATATTTAAGGTGTACCGAAGTCGAGATTCTTTTAAACAGAGCAGCCTTATACTTGGGGGTGCTTGTGTCCTGTCAATGTTCGGTTTTCCCATGATATACGTCCTTGAGTGGAAGTGCCCTATGCTCAGTAGGTCTGTTTTTTACATGCTTTAGGAAACACCATACACTTCTCCAGAGTGGCCGTTGGCAACTTACATTCCGCCCATCAGCGTAACAAGGCTCCCTTTTCTCCATGGCCTGTCCTGCATTTCTACTTTTTCCAATTTTTCAGGATGGCCCTTTTGACCGATGCAAAGTGAGACTTTTTGTAGTGCTGATTTGCATTGCCTGCTTGATTGGTTGGCCAAAAAGGGCTTGAGTGTTTTTTCCTGAATATATTCAGGAACAAAAGCCTACGCCCTTTTTGGCCATCTGCACTATAGTCGACGTTTTGCAGCATTTCATGTGCTTTAAAGGCGAGTCCAATCTACCTCTTGAAAACTGTTTTCTGCAATTCTGTCTCGCTTTCAAATCCTCTTCGTTGCCTTACTTCCATATATTTTAGGATGAGAGTTTTCATTTATAACCCTGCAGGTTTGTGAATTGCAGTGCCCCTGAGGTCCATTTTTCAACTCTCTTTTTTGGGAGCTGGCCACAAAACCGCAGGATTGCTTCAGGCCCTATTCTGGTTCCGGGGGGCAGTGAGCCTTTGGGTAATTCTTCGTCCTGATTGGAAATTAGAGTGACGTGTGCCTGTCCAAACACCTGGAGCTATTCTCTCATTGATTCCCCCTCATCCCGTTCATCCTCCGGAAAAATTGCAAACTGTACGAAACAGGGGGTTACAGGTGCTGATTCTCCAAGTAGGGAGATTGTTAGTGATGTGGCTGGAATGGCGATCCCGCGCACCAGTAGATCAGAAATGAGGTGCATTTTAGAAACCTTTCCCGATCACACGGTGTACCATCCTCTGGGTTTCCCATGCATGCTTTAGGTGTAGGAAGATTCCCTTCCATCTGGACATTTGCGACCCATGGATTGGATACAACGCCGTATTACTTAAAAGGGTCTGCATTTGCTCTCCCAACCTCAACAATCCTCTCAGCCCTAAGCGTGTCCAGCGTTATGTCTCATCCGGCTGTGGTCTAGATGTGCTCAATCCAGGTTGCATCACATCCACTGAATGAATTTTGTAAGAATTTCTCTCTCTTTCACTGTCTTTTTATTGTGTGTAATTTACTTTTATAATGGGGTTTAGCTTATTTTCTCTGGTGTGTTCTTTCCGCTTTGTACCCACTTGATTCACTGACAGAGAGATATCAATAAATATTTTTCAAGATTCTTACTAGATAGATATATGCTTCTGCGTTGAATCGAGTGTGTTGAGTCCTGTTCATTGAGCAATGAGTAGATCTGGTGTATTGCGTATTTGATTTATGGAACGGTGTCTGAGCTAATTTCAAACTCTTGTTTTTGCATCACCTCACCTCTGCTTTCCTCTTAAGCAGCCATAAGTATGTTTTCTAAATGTGTGACTCTGTTCTGTTTCGTAATTCAGTTCACGTAGAGGGAATTTTACCTTCCCTGTCTAAGGGCTATCTTATGATAAGTTTCTTTTTCTGTGTGATTTATTTCACTTAGAATCATCGTACCTAAATCCACTCATTATGCTGCTACTAGGCTTATGACATTGATTTCATGGCTGAGTGGTATTCCACTGTACATAATTACCACAGCTTCTGTATTCATTTTTCTCTTTCCTGGGATACTTAAGGTGGACCGAAGTAGAGATTCTTGTAAACAGGGCAGCCCTAAACTTTGGGGTGCTTGTGTCCTTTCGATATTTGGTTTTCCCAAGATATACGCCCTTGGGCGGAAGTGCCCTATGCTCTGTAGCTGTGTTTTTTCGATGTTTTAGGAGACACCATGCACTTCTCCAGAGTGGCCGTTGGCAACTTACATTCCGCCCATCAGCGTAACAAGGTTCCCATTTCTCCATTGCCTGTCCTGCGTTTCTGTTTTTTCCACTTTTTCAGGATGGCCCTTTTGACCGATGCAAAGTGAGACTTCTTTGTAGTGCTGATTTGCATTGCCTGCTTGATTGGTTGGCCAAAAAGGGCTTGAGTGTTTTTTCCTGAATATATTCAGGAAAAAAGGCCTACGCCCTTTTTGGCCATCTGCACTCTAGTCGACGTTTTGCAGCATTTCATGTGCTTTAAAGGCGAGTCCAATCTACCTCTTGAAAACAGTTTCCTGCAATTCTGTCTCGCTTTCAAATCCTCTTCGTTGCCTTACCTCAATATATTTTTGGACGATAGTTTTCATTTATAACCCTGCAGCTTTGTGAATTGCAGTGCCCCTGAGGTCCATTTGTCAACACGATTTTTGGGGAGCTGCCCGCAGAACCGCAGGATTGCTTCAGGCCCTATTCTGGTTCTGGGGGGCAGGTGAGCCTTTGGTTAATTCTTCGTCCTGATTGGAAATTAGAGCGACGTGTGCCTGTGCAAACACCTGGAGCTAGTCTCTCATTGTTTCCCCCTCATCCTGTTCATCCTCCGGATAAATTGCAAACTGTACTAAACAGGGGGTTACAGGTGTTGATTCTCCAACTGGGTAGATTGTTAGTGAAGCCGCTGGAATGGCGAACCCACGCACTAGCAGATCGGAAATTAGGTGCGTTTTAGAAACCTTTCCCGATCACACAGTGTACCATGCTCTGGGTTTCCCATGCATGTTTTAGCTGTAGGAAGATTCCCTTCCACCTGGATATTTGCGACCCATATATTGGATACCATGCCGTATTACTTTAAAGGGTCTGCCTTTGCGCTCCAAACCTCAAAAATCCTCTCATCCCCAAGCGTGTCCAGCGTTATGTCTCATCCGGCTGTGGGTCTGGATATGCTCAATGCAGGTTGCATCACATCCACTGAATGAATTTTGTAGGAATTTCTCTCTCTTTCTCTGTCTTTTTATTGTGTGTAATTTATTTTTATAATGGGGTTTAGATTATTTTCACTGCTGTGTTTATGCCGATTTGTACCCACTTGACTCACTGACAGAGAGATATCAGTAAATATTTTTCAACATTCTTACTAGTCAGATATATGCTTCTGCGGAGAATAGAGTGTGTTGAGTCCAGTTCATTGAGAAATGAGTAGATCTGGTCTATTGCATATTTGGTTTCTGGAACGGTGTCTGAGCTAACTTCAAACTCTTGTTTTATGCATCACCTCACATCTGCTTTCCCCTTCAGCAGCCATAAGTGTGCTTTCTAAATGTGTGACTCTGTTCTGTTTCGTAATTCAGTTTACATAGAGCGAATTTTACCTTCTCTGTCTATGGGCTATCTTATGTTAAGTTTCTTTTTCTGTGTGACTTATTTCACTTAGAATCATTGTACCTAAATCGACTCACTGTGCTGCTACTAGGCTTATGACATTGATTCCATGGCTGAGTGATATTCCACTGTACATATGTACCACAGCTTCTTTATCCATTTTTCTCTTTTCTGGGATATTTAAGGTGTACCGAAGTCGAGATTCTTTTAAACAGAGCAGCCTTATACTTGGGGGTGCTTGTGTCCTGTCAATGTTCGGTTTTCCCGTGATATACGCCCTTGAGTGGAAGTGCCCTATGCTCAGTAGGTCTGTTTTTTACATGCTTTAGGAAACACCATACACTTCTCCAGAGTGGCCGTTGGCAACTTACATTCCGCCCATCAGCGTAACAAGGCTCCCTTTTCTCCATGGCCTGTCCTGCATTTCTACTTTTTCCAATTTTTCAGGATGGCCCTTTTGACCGATGCAAAGTGAGACTTTTTGTAGTGCTGATTTGCATTGCCTGCTTGATTGGTTGGCCAAAAAGGGCTTGAGTGTTTTTTCCTGAATATATTCAGGAACAAAAGCCTACGCCCTTTTTGGCCATCTGCACTATAGTCGACGTTTTGCAGCATTTCATGTGCTTTAAAGGCGAGTCCAATCTACCTCTTGAAAACTGTTTTCTGCAATTCTGTCTCGCTTTCAAATCCTCTTCGTTGCCTTACTTCCATATATTTTAGGATGAGAGTTTTCATTTATAACCCTGCAGGTTTGTGAATTGCAGTGCCCCTGAGGTCCATTTTTCAACTCTCTTTTTTGGGAGCTGGCCACAAAACCGCAGGATTGCTTCAGGCCCTATTCTGGTTCCGGGGGGCAGTGAGCCTTTGGGTAATTCTTCGTCCTGATTGGAAATTAGAGTGACGTGTGCCTGTCCAAACACCTGGAGCTATTCTCTCATTGATTCCCCCTCATCCCGTTCATCCTCCGGAAAAATTGCAAACTGTACGAAACAGGGGGTTACAGGTGCTGATTCTCCAAGTAGGGAGATTGTTAGTGATGTGGCTGGAATGGCGATCCCGCGCACCAGTAGATCAGAAATGAGGTGCATTTTAGAAACCTTTCCCGATCACACGGTGTACCATCCTCTGGGTTTCCCATGCATGCTTTAGGTGTAGGAAGATTCCCTTCCATCTGGACATTTGCGACCCATGGATTGGATACAACGCCGTATTACTTAAAAGGGTCTGCATTTGCTCTCCCAACCTCAACAATCCTCTCAGCCCTAAGCGTGTCCAGCGTTATGTCTCATCCGGCTGTGGTCTAGATGTGCTCAATCCAGGTTGCATCACATCCACTGAATGAATTTTGTAAGAATTTCTCTCTCTTTCACTGTCTTTTTATTGTGTGTAATTTACTTTTATAATGGGGTTTAGCTTATTTTCTCTGGTGTGTTCTTTCCGCTTTGTACCCACTTGATTCACTGACAGAGAGATATCAATAAATATTTTTCAAGATTCTTACTAGATAGATATATGCTTCTGCGTTGAATCGAGTGTGTTGAGTCCTGTTCATTGAGCAATGAGTAGATCTGGTGTATTGCGTATTTGATTTATGGAACGGTGTCTGAGCTAATTTCAAACTCTTGTTTTTGCATCACCTCACCTCTGCTTTCCTCTTAAGCAGCCATAAGTATGTTTCCTAAATGTGTGACTCTGTTCTGTTTCGTAATTCAGTTCACGTAGAGGGAATTTTACCTTCCCTGTCTAAGGGCTATCTTATGATAAGTTTCTTTTTCTGTGTGATTTATTTCACTTAGAATCATCGTACCTAAATCCACTCATTATGCTGCTACTAGGCTTATGACATTGATTTCATGGCTGAGTGGTATTCCACTGTACATAATTACCACAGCTTCTGTATTCATTTTTCTCTTTCCTGGGATACTTAAGGTGGACCGAAGTAGAGATTCTTGTAAACAGGGCAGCCCTAAACTTTGGGGTGCTTGTGTCCTTTCGATATTTGGTTTTCCCAAGATATACGCCCTTGGGCGGAAGTGCCCTATGCTCTGTAGCTGTGTTTTTTCGATGTTTTAGGAGACACCATGCACTTCTCCAGAGTGGCCGTTGGCAACTTACATTCCGCCCATCAGCGTAACAAGGTTCCCATTTCTCCATTGCCTGTCCTGCGTTTCTGTTTTTTCCACTTTTTCAGGATGGCCCTTTTGACCGATGCAAAGTGAGACTTCTTTGTAGTGCTGATTTGCATTGCCTGCTTGATTGGTTGGCCAAAAAGGGCTTGAGTGTTTTTTCCTGAATATATTCAGGAAAAAAGGCCTACGCCCTTTTTGGCCATCTGCACTCTAGTCGACGTTTTGCAGCATTTCATGTGCTTTAAAGGCGAGTCCAATCTACCTCTTGAAAACAGTTTCCTGCAATTCTGTCTCGCTTTCAAATCCTCTTCGTTGCCTTACCTCAATATATTTTTGGACGATAGTTTTCATTTATAACCCTGCAGCTTTGTGAATTGCAGTGCCCCTGAGGTCCATTTGTCAACACGATTTTTGGGGAGCTGCCCGCAGAACCGCAGGATTGCTTCAGGCCCTATTCTGGTTCTGGGGGGCAGGTGAGCCTTTGGTTAATTCTTCGTCCTGATTGGAAATTAGAGCGACGTGTGCCTGTGCAAACACCTGGAGCTAGTCTCTCATTGTTTCCCCCTCATCCTGTTCATCCTCCGGATAAATTGCAAACTGTACTAAACAGGGGGTTACAGGTGTTGATTCTCCAACTGGGTAGATTGTTAGTGAAGCCGCTGGAATGGCGAACCCACGCACTAGCAGATCGGAAATTAGGTGCGTTTTAGAAACCTTTCCCGATCACACAGTGTACCATGCTCTGGGTTTCCCATGCATGTTTTAGCTGTAGGAAGATTCCCTTCCACCTGGATATTTGCGACCCATATATTGGATACCATGCCGTATTACTTTAAAGGGTCTGCCTTTGCGCTCCAAACCTCAAAAATCCTCTCATCCCCAAGCGTGTCCAGCGTTATGTCTCATCCGGCTGTGGGTCTGGATATGCTCAATGCAGGTTGCATCACATCCACTGAATGAATTTTGTAGGAATTTCTCTCTCTTTCTCTGTCTTTTTATTGTGTGTAATTTATTTTTATAATGGGGTTTAGATTATTTTCACTGCTGTGTTTATGCCGATTTGTACCCACTTGACTCACTGACAGAGAGATATCAGTAAATATTTTTCAACATTCTTACTAGTCAGATATATGCTTCTGCGGAGAATAGAGTGTGTTGAGTCCAGTTCATTGAGAAATGAGTAGATCTGGTCTATTGCATATTTGGTTTCTGGAACGGTGTCTGAGCTAACTTCAAACTCTTGTTTTATGCATCACCTCACATCTGCTTTCCCCTTCAGCAGCCATAAGTGTGCTTTCTAAATGTGTGACTCTGTTCTGTTTCGTAATTCAGTTTACATAGAGCGAATTTTACCTTCTCTGTCTATGGGCTATCTTATGTTAAGTTTCTTTTTCTGTGTGACTTATTTCACTTAGAATCATTGTACCTAAATCGACTCACTGTGCTGCTACTAGGCTTATGACATTGATTCCATGGCTGAGTGATATTCCACTGTACATATGTACCACAGCTTCTTTATCCATTTTTCTCTTTTCTGGGATATTTAAGGTGTACCGAAGTCGAGATTCTTTTAAACAGAGCAGCCTTATACTTGGGGGTGCTTGTGTCCTGTCAATGTTCGGTTTTCCCGTGATATACGCCCTTGAGTGGAAGTGCCCTATGCTCAGTAGGTCTGTTTTTTACATGCTTTAGGAAACACCATACACTTCTCCAGAGTGGCCGTTGGCAACTTACATTCCGCCCATCAGCGTAACAAGGCTCCCTTTTCTCCATGGCCTGTCCTGCATTTCTACTTTTTCCAATTTTTCAGGATGGCCCTTTTGACCGATGCAAAGTGAGACTTTTTGTAGTGCTGATTTGCATTGCCTGCTTGATTGGTTGGCCAAAAAGGGCTTGAGTGTTTTTTCCTGAATATATTCAGGAACAAAAGCCTACGCCCTTTTTGGCCATCTGCACTATAGTCGACGTTTTGCAGCATTTCATGTGCTTTAAAGGCGAGTCCAATCTACCTCTTGAAAACTGTTTTCTGCAATTCTGTCTCGCTTTCAAATCCTCTTCGTTGCCTTACTTCCATATATTTTAGGATGAGAGTTTTCATTTATAACCCTGCAGGTTTGTGAATTGCAGTGCCCCTGAGGTCCATTTTTCAACTCTCTTTTTTGGGAGCTGGCCACAAAACCGCAGGATTGCTTCAGGCCCTATTCTGGTTCCGGGGGGCAGTGAGCCTTTGGGTAATTCTTCGTCCTGATTGGAAATTAGAGTGACGTGTGCCTGTCCAAACACCTGGAGCTATTCTCTCATTGATTCCCCCTCATCCCGTTCATCCTCCGGAAAAATTGCAAACTGTACGAAACAGGGGGTTACAGGTGCTGATTCTCCAAGTAGGGAGATTGTTAGTGATGTGGCTGGAATGGCGATCCCGCGCACCAGTAGATCAGAAATGAGGTGCATTTTAGAAACCTTTCCCGATCACACGGTGTACCATCCTCTGGGTTTCCCATGCATGCTTTAGGTGTAGGAAGATTCCCTTCCATCTGGACATTTGCGACCCATGGATTGGATACAACGCCGTATTACTTAAAAGGGTCTGCATTTGCTCTCCCAACCTCAACAATCCTCTCAGCCCTAAGCGTGTCCAGCGTTATGTCTCATCCGGCTGTGGTCTAGATGTGCTCAATCCAGGTTGCATCACATCCACTGAATGAATTTTGTAAGAATTTCTCTCTCTTTCACTGTCTTTTTATTGTGTGTAATTTACTTTTATAATGGGGTTTAGCTTATTTTCTCTGGTGTGTTCTTTCCGCTTTGTACCCACTTGATTCACTGACAGAGAGATATCAATAAATATTTTTCAAGATTCTTACTAGATAGATATATGCTTCTGCGTTGAATCGAGTGTGTTGAGTCCTGTTCATTGAGCAATGAGTAGATCTGGTGTATTGCGTATTTGATTTATGGAACGGTGTCTGAGCTAATTTCAAACTCTTGTTTTTGCATCACCTCACCTCTGCTTTCCTCTTAAGCAGCCATAAGTATGTTTCCTAAATGTGTGACTCTGTTCTGTTTCGTAATTCAGTTCACGTAGAGGGAATTTTACCTTCCCTGTCTAAGGGCTATCTTATGATAAGTTTCTTTTTCTGTGTGATTTATTTCACTTAGAATCATCGTACCTAAATCCACTCATTATGCTGCTACTAGGCTTATGACATTGATTTCATGGCTGAGTGGTATTCCACTGTACATAATTACCACAGCTTCTGTATTCATTTTTCTCTTTCCTGGGATACTTAAGGTGGACCGAAGTAGAGATTCTTGTAAACAGGGCAGCCCTAAACTTTGGGGTGCTTGTGTCCTTTCGATATTTGGTTTTCCCAAGATATACGCCCTTGGGCGGAAGTGCCCTATGCTCTGTAGCTGTGTTTTTTCGATGTTTTAGGAGACACCATGCACTTCTCCAGAGTGGCCGTTGGCAACTTACATTCCGCCCATCAGCGTAACAAGGTTCCCATTTCTCCATTGCCTGTCCTGCGTTTCTGTTTTTTCCACTTTTTCAGGATGGCCCTTTTGACCGATGCAAAGTGAGACTTCTTTGTAGTGCTGATTTGCATTGCCTGCTTGATTGGTTGGCCAAAAAGGGCTTGAGTGTTTTTTCCTGAATATATTCAGGAAAAAAGGCCTACGCCCTTTTTGGCCATCTGCACTCTAGTCGACGTTTTGCAGCATTTCATGTGCTTTAAAGGCGAGTCCAATCTACCTCTTGAAAACAGTTTCCTGCAATTCTGTCTCGCTTTCAAATCCTCTTCGTTGCCTTACCTCAATATATTTTTGGACGATAGTTTTCATTTATAACCCTGCAGCTTTGTGAATTGCAGTGCCCCTGAGGTCCATTTGTCAACACGATTTTTGGGGAGCTGCCCGCAGAACCGCAGGATTGCTTCAGGCCCTATTCTGGTTCTGGGGGGCAGGTGAGCCTTTGGTTAATTCTTCGTCCTGATTGGAAATTAGAGCGACGTGCGCCTGTGCAAACACCTGGAGCTAGTCTCTCATTGTTTCCCCCTCATCCTGTTCATCCTCCGGATAAATTGCAAACTGTACTAAACAGGGGGTTACAGGTGTTGATTCTCCAACTGGGTAGATTGTTAGTGAAGCCGCTGGAATGGCGAACCCACGCACTAGCAGATCGGAAATTAGGTGCGTTTTAGAAACCTTTCCCGATCACACAGTGTACCATGCTCTGGGTTTCCCATGCATGTTTTAGCTGTAGGAAGATTCCCTTCCACCTGGATATTTGCGACCCATATATTGGATACCATGCCGTATTACTTTAAAGGGTCTGCCTTTGCGCTCCAAACCTCAAAAATCCTCTCATCCCCAAGCGTGTCCAGCGTTATGTCTCATCCGGCTGTGGGTCTGGATATGCTCAATGCAGGTTGCATCACATCCACTGAATGAATTTTGTAGGAATTTCTCTCTCTTTCTCTGTCTTTTTATTGTGTGTAATTTATTTTTATAATGGGGTTTAGATTATTTTCACTGCTGTGTTTATGCCGATTTGTACCCACTTGACTCACTGACAGAGAGATATCAGTAAATATTTTTCAACATTCTTACTAGTCAGATATATGCTTCTGCGGAGAATAGAGTGTGTTGAGTCCAGTTCATTGAGAAATGAGTAGATCTGGTCTATTGCATATTTGGTTTCTGGAACGGTGTCTGAGCTAACTTCAAACTCTTGTTTTATGCATCACCTCACATCTGCTTTCCCCTTCAGCAGCCATAAGTGTGCTTTCTAAATGTGTGACTCTGTTCTGTTTCGTAATTCAGTTTACATAGAGCGAATTTTACCTTCTCTGTCTATGGGCTATCTTATGTTAAGTTTCTTTTTCTGTGTGACTTATTTCACTTAGAATCATTGTACCTAAATCGACTCACTGTGCTGCTACTAGGCTTATGACATTGATTCCATGGCTGAGTGATATTCCACTGTACATATGTACCACAGCTTCTTTATCCATTTTTCTCTTTTCTGGGATATTTAAGGTGTACCGAAGTCGAGATTCTTTTAAACAGAGCAGCCTTATACTTGGGGGTGCTTGTGTCCTGTCAATGTTCGGTTTTCCCGTGATATACGCCCTTGAGTGGAAGTGCCCTATGCTCAGTAGGTCTGTTTTTTACATGCTTTAGGAAACACCATACACTTCTCCAGAGTGGCCGTTGGCAACTTACATTCCGCCCATCAGCGTAACAAGGCTCCCTTTTCTCCATGGCCTGTCCTGCATTTCTACTTTTTCCAATTTTTCAGGATGGCCCTTTTGACCGATGCAAAGTGAGACTTTTTGTAGTGCTGATTTGCATTGCCTGCTTGATTGGTTGGCCAAAAAGGGCTTGAGTGTTTTTTCCTGAATATATTCAGGAACAAAAGCCTACGCCCTTTTTGGCCATCTGCACTATAGTCGACGTTTTGCAGCATTTCATGTGCTTTAAAGGCGAGTCCAATCTACCTCTTGAAAACTGTTTTCTGCAATTCTGTCTCGCTTTCAAATCCTCTTCGTTGCCTTACTTCCATATATTTTAGGATGAGAGTTTTCATTTATAACCCTGCAGGTTTGTGAATTGCAGTGCCCCTGAGGTCCATTTTTCAACTCTCTTTTTTGGGAGCTGGCCACAAAACCGCAGGATTGCTTCAGGCCCTATTCTGGTTCCGGGGGGCAGTGAGCCTTTGGGTAATTCTTCGTCCTGATTGGAAATTAGAGTGACGTGTGCCTGTCCAAACACCTGGAGCTATTCTCTCATTGATTCCCCCTCATCCCGTTCATCCTCCGGAAAAATTGCAAACTGTACGAAACAGGGGGTTACAGGTGCTGATTCTCCAAGTAGGGAGATTGTTAGTGATGTGGCTGGAATGGCGATCCCGCGCACCAGTAGATCAGAAATGAGGTGCATTTTAGAAACCTTTCCCGATCACACGGTGTACCATCCTCTGGGTTTCCCATGCATGCTTTAGGTGTAGGAAGATTCCCTTCCATCTGGACATTTGCGACCCATGGATTGGATACAACGCCGTATTACTTAAAAGGGTCTGCATTTGCTCTCCCAACCTCAACAATCCTCTCAGCCCTAAGCGTGTCCAGCGTTATGTCTCATCCGGCTGTGGTCTAGATGTGCTCAATCCAGGTTGCATCACATCCACTGAATGAATTTTGTAAGAATTTCTCTCTCTTTCACTGTCTTTTTATTGTGTGTAATTTACTTTTATAATGGGGTTTAGCTTATTTTCTCTGGTGTGTTCTTTCCGCTTTGTACCCACTTGATTCACTGACAGAGAGATATCAATAAATATTTTTCAAGATTCTTACTAGATAGATATATGCTTCTGCGTTGAATCGAGTGTGTTGAGTCCTGTTCATTGAGCAATGAGTAGATCTGGTGTATTGCGTATTTGATTTATGGAACGGTGTCTGAGCTAATTTCAAACTCTTGTTTTTGCATCACCTCACCTCTGCTTTCCTCTTAAGCAGCCATAAGTATGTTTCCTAAATGTGTGACTCTGTTCTGTTTCGTAATTCAGTTCACGTAGAGGGAATTTTACCTTCCCTGTCTAAGGGCTATCTTATGATAAGTTTCTTTTTCTGTGTGATTTATTTCACTTAGAATCATCGTACCTAAATCCACTCATTATGCTGCTACTAGGCTTATGACATTGATTTCATGGCTGAGTGGTATTCCACTGTACATAATTACCACAGCTTCTGTATTCATTTTTCTCTTTCCTGGGATACTTAAGGTGGACCGAAGTAGAGATTCTTGTAAACAGGGCAGCCCTAAACTTTGGGGTGCTTGTGTCCTTTCGATATTTGGTTTTCCCAAGATATACGCCCTTGGGCGGAAGTGCCCTATGCTCTGTAGCTGTGTTTTTTCGATGTTTTAGGAGACACCATGCACTTCTCCAGAGTGGCCGTTGGCAACTTACATTCCGCCCATCAGCGTAACAAGGTTCCCATTTCTCCATTGCCTGTCCTGCGTTTCTGTTTTTTCCACTTTTTCAGGATGGCCCTTTTGACCGATGCAAAGTGAGACTTCTTTGTAGTGCTGATTTGCATTGCCTGCTTGATTGGTTGGCCAAAAAGGGCTTGAGTGTTTTTTCCTGAATATATTCAGGAAAAAAGGCCTACGCCCTTTTTGGCCATCTGCACTCTAGTCGACGTTTTGCAGCATTTCATGTGCTTTAAAGGCGAGTCCAATCTACCTCTTGAAAACAGTTTCCTGCAATTCTGTCTCGCTTTCAAATCCTCTTCGTTGCCTTACCTCAATATATTTTTGGACGATAGTTTTCATTTATAACCCTGCAGCTTTGTGAATTGCAGTGCCCCTGAGGTCCATTTGTCAACACGATTTTTGGGGAGCTGCCCGCAGAACCGCAGGATTGCTTCAGGCCCTATTCTGGTTCTGGGGGGCAGGTGAGCCTTTGGTTAATTCTTCGTCCTGATTGGAAATTAGAGCGACGTGCGCCTGTGCAAACACCTGGAGCTAGTCTCTCATTGTTTCCCCCTCATCCTGTTCATCCTCCGGATAAATTGCAAACTGTACTAAACAGGGGGTTACAGGTGTTGATTCTCCAACTGGGTAGATTGTTAGTGAAGCCGCTGGAATGGCGAACCCACGCACTAGCAGATCGGAAATTAGGTGCGTTTTAGAAACCTTTCCCGATCACACAGTGTACCATGCTCTGGGTTTCCCATGCATGTTTTAGCTGTAGGAAGATTCCCTTCCACCTGGATATTTGCGACCCATATATTGGATACCATGCCGTATTACTTTAAAGGGTCTGCCTTTGCGCTCCAAACCTCAAAAATCCTCTCATCCCCAAGCGTGTCCAGCGTTATGTCTCATCCGGCTGTGGGTCTGGATATGCTCAATGCAGGTTGCATCACATCCACTGAATGAATTTTGTAGGAATTTCTCTCTCTTTCTCTGTCTTTTTATTGTGTGTAATTTATTTTTATAATGGGGTTTAGATTATTTTCACTGCTGTGTTTATGCCGATTTGTACCCACTTGACTCACTGACAGAGAGATATCAGTAAATATTTTTCAACATTCTTACTAGTCAGATATATGCTTCTGCGGAGAATAGAGTGTGTTGAGTCCAGTTCATTGAGAAATGAGTAGATCTGGTCTATTGCATATTTGGTTTCTGGAACGGTGTCTGAGCTAACTTCAAACTCTTGTTTTATGCATCACCTCACATCTGCTTTCCCCTTCAGCAGCCATAAGTGTGCTTTCTAAATGTGTGACTCTGTTCTGTTTCGTAATTCAGTTTACATAGAGCGAATTTTACCTTCTCTGTCTATGGGCTATCTTATGTTAAGTTTCTTTTTCTGTGTGACTTATTTCACTTAGAATCATTGTACCTAAATCGACTCACTGTGCTGCTACTAGGCTTATGACATTGATTCCATGGCTGAGTGATATTCCACTGTACATATGTACCACAGCTTCTTTATCCATTTTTCTCTTTTCTGGGATATTTAAGGTGTACCGAAGTCGAGATTCTTTTAAACAGAGCAGCCTTATACTTGGGGGTGCTTGTGTCCTGTCAATGTTCGGTTTTCCCGTGATATACGCCCTTGAGTGGAAGTGCCCTATGCTCAGTAGGTCTGTTTTTTACATGCTTTAGGAAACACCATACACTTCTCCAGAGTGGCCGTTGGCAACTTACATTCCGCCCATCAGCGTAACAAGGCTCCCTTTTCTCCATGGCCTGTCCTGCATTTCTACTTTTTCCAATTTTTCAGGATGGCCCTTTTGACCGATGCAAAGTGAGACTTTTTGTAGTGCTGATTTGCATTGCCTGCTTGATTGGTTGGCCAAAAAGGGCTTGAGTGTTTTTTCCTGAATATATTCAGGAACAAAAGCCTACGCCCTTTTTGGCCATCTGCACTATAGTCGACGTTTTGCAGCATTTCATGTGCTTTAAAGGCGAGTCCAATCTACCTCTTGAAAACTGTTTTCTGCAATTCTGTCTCGCTTTCAAATCCTCTTCGTTGCCTTACTTCCATATATTTTAGGATGAGAGTTTTCATTTATAACCCTGCAGGTTTGTGAATTGCAGTGCCCCTGAGGTCCATTTTTCAACTCTCTTTTTTGGGAGCTGGCCACAAAACCGCAGGATTGCTTCAGGCCCTATTCTGGTTCCGGGGGGCAGTGAGCCTTTGGGTAATTCTTCGTCCTGATTGGAAATTAGAGTGACGTGTGCCTGTCCAAACACCTGGAGCTATTCTCTCATTGATTCCCCCTCATCCCGTTCATCCTCCGGAAAAATTGCAAACTGTACGAAACAGGGGGTTACAGGTGCTGATTCTCCAAGTAGGGAGATTGTTAGTGATGTGGCTGGAATGGCGATCCCGCGCACCAGTAGATCAGAAATGAGGTGCATTTTAGAAACCTTTCCCGATCACACGGTGTACCATCCTCTGGGTTTCCCATGCATGCTTTAGTTGTAGGAAGATTCCCTTCCATCTGGACATTTGCGACCCATGGATTGGATACAATGCCGTATTACTTAAAAGGGTCTGCATTTGCTCTCCCAACCTCAACAATCCTCTCAGCCCTAAGCGTGTCCAGCGTTATGTCTCATCCGGCTGTGGTCTAGATGTGCTCAATCCAGGTTGCATCACATCCACTGAATGAATTTTGTAAGAATTTCTCTCTCTTTCACTGTCTTTTTATTGTGTGTAATTTACTTTTATAATGGGGTTTAGCTTATTTTCTCTGGTGTGTTCTTTCCGCTTTGTACCCACTTGATTCACTGACAGAGAGATATCAATAAATATTTTTCAAGATTCTTACTAGATAGATATATGCTTCTGCGTTGAATCGAGTGTGTTGAGTCCTGTTCATTGAGCAATGAGTAGATCTGGTGTATTGCGTATTTGATTTATGGAACGGTGTCTGAGCTAATTTCAAACTCTTGTTTTTGCATCACCTCACCTCTGCTTTCCTCTTAAGCAGCCATAAGTATGTTTCCTAAATGTGTGACTCTGTTCTGTTTCGTAATTCAGTTCACGTAGAGGGAATTTTACCTTCCCTGTCTAAGGGCTATCTTATGATAAGTTTCTTTTTCTGTGTGATTTATTTCACTTAGAATCATCGTACCTAAATCCACTCATTATGCTGCTACTAGGCTTATGACATTGATTTCATGGCTGAGTGGTATTCCACTGTACATAATTACCACAGCTTCTGTATTCATTTTTCTCTTTCCTGGGATACTTAAGGTGGACCGAAGTAGAGATTCTTGTAAACAGGGCAGCCCTAAACTTTGGGGTGCTTGTGTCCTTTCGATATTTGGTTTTCCCAAGATATACGCCCTTGGGCGGAAGTGCCCTATGCTCTGTAGCTGTGTTTTTTCGATGTTTTAGGAGACACCATGCACTTCTCCAGAGTGGCCGTTGGCAACTTACATTCCGCCCATCAGCGTAACAAGGTTCCCATTTCTCCATTGCCTGTCCTGCGTTTCTGTTTTTTCCACTTTTTCAGGATGGCCCTTTTGACCGATGCAAAGTGAGACTTCTTTGTAGTGCTGATTTGCATTGCCTGCTTGATTGGTTGGCCAAAAAGGGCTTGAGTGTTTTTTCCTGAATATATTCAGGAAAAAAGGCCTACGCCCTTTTTGGCCATCTGCACTCTAGTCGACGTTTTGCAGCATTTCATGTGCTTTAAAGGCGAGTCCAATCTACCTCTTGAAAACAGTTTCCTGCAATTCTGTCTCGCTTTCAAATCCTCTTCGTTGCCTTACCTCAATATATTTTTGGACGATAGTTTTCATTTATAACCCTGCAGCTTTGTGAATTGCAGTGCCCCTGAGGTCCATTTGTCAACACGATTTTTGGGGAGCTGCCCGCAGAACCGCAGGATTGCTTCAGGCCCTATTCTGGTTCTGGGGGGCAGGTGAGCCTTTGGTTAATTCTTCGTCCTGATTGGAAATTAGAGCGACGTGCGCCTGTGCAAACACCTGGAGCTAGTCTCTCATTGTTTCCCCCTCATCCTGTTCATCCTCCGGATAAATTGCAAACTGTACTAAACAGGGGGTTACAGGTGTTGATTCTCCAACTGGGTAGATTGTTAGTGAAGCCGCTGGAATGGCGAACCCACGCACTAGCAGATCGGAAATTAGGTGCGTTTTAGAAACCTTTCCCGATCACACAGTGTACCATGCTCTGGGTTTCCCATGCATGTTTTAGCTGTAGGAAGATTCCCTTCCACCTGGATATTTGCGACCCATATATTGGATACCATGCCGTATTACTTTAAAGGGTCTGCCTTTGCGCTCCAAACCTCAAAAATCCTCTCATCCCCAAGCGTGTCCAGCGTTATGTCTCATCCGGCTGTGGGTCTGGATATGCTCAATGCAGGTTGCATCACATCCACTGAATGAATTTTGTAGGAATTTCTCTCTCTTTCTCTGTCTTTTTATTGTGTGTAATTTATTTTTATAATGGGGTTTAGATTATTTTCACTGCTGTGTTTATGCCGATTTGTACCCACTTGACTCACTGACAGAGAGATATCAGTAAATATTTTTCAACATTCTTACTAGTCAGATATATGCTTCTGCGGAGAATAGAGTGTGTTGAGTCCAGTTCATTGAGAAATGAGTAGATCTGGTCTATTGCATATTTGGTTTATGGAACGGTGTCTGAGCTAACTTCAAACTCTTGTTTTATGCATCACCTCACATCTGCTTTCCCCTTCAGCAGCCATAAGTGTGCTTTCTAAATGTGTGACTCTGTTCTGTTTCGTAATTCAGTTTACATAGAGCGAATTTTACCTTCTCTGTCTATGGGCTATCTTATGTTAAGTTTCTTTTTCTGTGTGACTTATTTCACTTAGAATCATTGTACCTAAATCGACTCACTGTGCTGCTACTAGGCTTATGACATTGATTCCATGGCTGAGTGATATTCCACTGTACATATGTACCACAGCTTCTTTATCCATTTTTCTCTTTTCTGGGATATTTAAGGTGTACCGAAGTCGAGATTCTTTTAAACAGAGCAGCCTTATACTTGGGGGTGCTTGTGTCCTGTCAATGTTCGGTTTTCCCATGATATACGCCCTTGAGTGGAAGTGCCCTATGCTCAGTAGGTCTGTTTTTTACATGCTTTAGGAAACACCATACACTTCTCCAGAGTGGCCGTTGGCAACTTACATTCCGCCCATCAGCGTAACAAGGCTCCCTTTTCTCCATGGCCTGTCCTGCATTTCTACTTTTTCCAATTTTTCAGGATGGCCCTTTTGACCGATGCAAAGTGAGACTTTTTGTAGTGCTGATTTGCATTGCCTGCTTGATTGGTTGGCCAAAAAGGGCTTGAGTGTTTTTTCCTGAATATATTCAGGAACAAAAGCCTACGCCCTTTTTGGCCATCTGCACTATAGTCGACGTTTTGCAGCATTTCATGTGCTTTAAAGGCGAGTCCAATCTACCTCTTGAAAACTGTTTTCTGCAATTCTGTCTCGCTTTCAAATCCTCTTCGTTGCCTTACTTCCATATATTTTAGGATGAGAGTTTTCATTTATAACCCTGCAGGTTTGTGAATTGCAGTGCCCCTGAGGTCCATTTTTCAACTCTCTTTTTTGGGAGCTGGCCACAAAACCGCAGGATTGCTTCAGGCCCTATTCTGGTTCCGGGGGGCAGTGAGCCTTTGGGTAATTCTTCGTCCTGATTGGAAATTAGAGTGACGTGTGCCTGTCCAAACACCTGGAGCTATTCTCTCATTGATTCCCCCTCATCCCGTTCATCCTCCGGAAAAATTGCAAACTGTACGAAACAGGGGGTTACAGGTGCTGATTCTCCAAGTAGGGAGATTGTTAGTGATGTGGCTGGAATGGCGATCCCGCGCACCAGTAGATCAGAAATGAGGTGCATTTTAGAAACCTTTCCCGATCACACGGTGTACCATCCTCTGGGTTTCCCATGCATGCTTTAGTTGTAGGAAGATTCCCTTCCATCTGGACATTTGCGACCCATGGATTGGATACAATGCCGTATTACTTAAAAGGGTCTGCATTTGCTCTCCCAACCTCAACAATCCTCTCAGCCCTAAGCGTGTCCAGCGTTATGTCTCATCCGGCTGTGGTCTAGATGTGCTCAATCCAGGTTGCATCACATCCACTGAATGAATTTTGTAAGAATTTCTCTCTCTTTCACTGTCTTTTTATTGTGTGTAATTTACTTTTATAATGGGGTTTAGCTTATTTTCTCTGGTGTGTTCTTTCTGCTTTGTACCCACTTGATTCACTGACAGAGAGATATCAATAAATATTTTTCAAGATTCTTACTAGATAGATATATGCTTCTGCGTTGAATCGAGTGTGTTGAGTCCTGTTCATTGAGCAATGAGTAGATCTGGTGTATTGCGTATTTGATTTATGGAACGGTGTCTGAGCTAATTTCAAACTCTTGTTTTTGCATCACCTCACCTCTGCTTTCCTCTTAAGCAGCCATAAGTATGTTTCCTAAATGTGTGACTCTGTTCTGTTTCGTAATTCAGTTCACGTAGAGGGAATTTTACCTTCCCTGTCTAAGGGCTATCTTATGATAAGTTTCTTTTTCTGTGTGATTTATTTCACTTAGAATCATCGTACCTAAATCCACTCATTATGCTGCTACTAGGCTTATGACATTGATTTCATGGCTGAGTGGTATTCCACTGTACATAATTACCACAGCTTCTGTATTCATTTTTCTCTTTCCTGGGATACTTAAGGTGGACCGAAGTAGAGATTCTTGTAAACAGGGCAGCCCTAAACTTTGGGGTGCTTGTGTCCTTTCGATATTTGGTTTTCCCAAGATATACGCCCTTGGGCGGAAGTGCCCTATGCTCTGTAGCTGTGTTTTTTCGATGTTTTAGGAGACACCATGCACTTCTCCAGAGTGGCCGTTGGCAACTTACATTCCGCCCATCAGCGTAACAAGGTTCCCATTTCTCCATTGCCTGTCCTGCGTTTCTGTTTTTTCCACTTTTTCAGGATGGCCCTTTTGACCGATGCAAAGTGAGACTTCTTTGTAGTGCTGATTTGCATTGCCTGCTTGATTGGTTGGCCAAAAAGGGCTTGAGTGTTTTTTCCTGAATATATTCAGGAAAAAAGGCCTACGCCCTTTTTGGCCATCTGCACTCTAGTCGACGTTTTGCAGCATTTCATGTGCTTTAAAGGCGAGTCCAATCTACCTCTTGAAAACAGTTTCCTGCAATTCTGTCTCGCTTTCAAATCCTCTTCGTTGCCTTACCTCAATATATTTTTGGACGATAGTTTTCATTTATAACCCTGCAGCTTTGTGAATTGCAGTGCCCCTGAGGTCCATTTGTCAACACGATTTTTGGGGAGCTGCCCGCAGAACCGCAGGATTGCTTCAGGCCCTATTCTGGTTCTGGGGGGCAGGTGAGCCTTTGGTTAATTCTTCGTCCTGATTGGAAATTAGAGCGACGTGCGCCTGTGCAAACACCTGGAGCTAGTCTCTCATTGTTTCCCCCTCATCCTGTTCATCCTCCGGATAAATTGCAAACTGTACTAAACAGGGGGTTACAGGTGTTGATTCTCCAACTGGGTAGATTGTTAGTGAAGCCGCTGGAATGGCGAACCCACGCACTAGCAGATCGGAAATTAGGTGCGTTTTAGAAACCTTTCCCGATCACACAGTGTACCATGCTCTGGGTTTCCCATGCATGTTTTAGCTGTAGGAAGATTCCCTTCCACCTGGATATTTGCGACCCATATATTGGATACCATGCCGTATTACTTTAAAGGGTCTGCCTTTGCGCTCCAAACCTCAAAAATCCTCTCATCCCCAAGCGTGTCCAGCGTTATGTCTCATCCGGCTGTGGGTCTGGATATGCTCAATGCAGGTTGCATCACATCCACTGAATGAATTTTGTAAGAATTTCTCTCTCTTTCTCTGTCGTTTTATTGTGTGTAATTTATTTTTATAATGGGGTTTAGATTCTTTTCACTGCTGTGTTTATGCCGATTTGTACCCACTTGACTCACTGACAGAGAGATATCAGTAAATATTTTTCAACATTCTTACTAGTCAGATATATGCTTCTGCGGAGAATAGAGTGTGTTGAGTCCAGTTCATTGAGAAATGAGTAGATCTGGTCTATTGCATATTTGGTTTATGGAACGGTGTCTGAGCTAACTTCAAACTCTTGTTTTATGCATCACCTCACATCTGCTTTCCCCTTCAGCAGCCATAAGTGTGCTTTCTAAATGTGTGACTCTGTTCTGTTTCGTAATTCAGTTTACATAGAGCGAATTTTACCTTCCCTGTCTATGGGCTATCTTATGTTAAGTTTCTTTTTCTGTGTGACTTATTTCACTTAGAATCATTGTACCTAAATCGACTCACTGTGCTGCTACTAGGCTTATGACATTGATTCCATGGCTGAGTGATATTCCACTGTACATATGTACCACAGCTTCTTTATCCATTTTTCTCTTTTCTGGGATATTTAAGGTGTACCGAAGTCGAGATTCTTTTAAACAGAGCAGGCTTATACTTGGGGGTGCTTGTGTCCTGTCAATGTTCGGTTTTCCCATGATATACGCCCTTGAGTGGAAGTGCCCTATGCTCAGTAGGTCTGTTTTTTACATGCTTTAGGAAACACCATACACTTCTCCAGAGTGGCCGTTGGCAACTTACATTCCGCCCATCAGCGTAACAAGGCTCCCTTTTCTCCATGGCCTGTCCTGCATTTCTACTTTTTCCAATTTTTCAGGATGGCCCTTTTGACCGATGCAAAGTGAGACTTTTTGTAGTGCTGATTTGCATTGCCTGCTTGATTGGTTGGCCAAAAAGGGCTTGAGTGTTTTTTTCCTGAATATATTCATGAACAAAAGCCTACGCCCTTTTTGGCCATCTGCACTATAGTCGACGTTTTGCAGCATTTCATGTGCTTTAAAGGCGAGTCCAATCTACCTCTTGAAAACTGTTTTCTGCAATTCTGTCTCGCTTTCAAATCCTCTTCGTTGCCTTACTTCCATATATTTTAGGATGAGAGTTTTCATTTATAACCCTGCAGGTTTGTGAATTGCAGTGCCCCTGAGGTCCATTTTTCAACTCTCTTTTTTGGGAGCTGGCCACAAAACCGCAGGATTGCTTCAGGCCCTATTCTGGTTCCGGGGGGCAGTGAGCCTTTGGGTAATTCTTCGTCCTGATTGGAAATTAGAGTGACGTGTGCCTGTCCAAACACCTGGAGCTATTCTCTCATTGATTCCCCCTCATCCCGTTCATCCTCCGGAAAAATTGCAAACTGTACGAAACAGGGGGTTACAGGTGCTGATTCTCCAAGTAGGGAGATTGTTAGTGATGTGGCTGGAATGGCGATCCCGCGCACCAGTAGATCAGAAATGAGGTGCATTTTAGAAACCTTTCCCGATCACACGGTGTACCATCCTCTGGGTTTCCCATGCATGCTTTAGGTGTAGGAAGATTCCCTTCCATCTGGACATTTGCGACCCATGGATGGGATACAACGCCGTATTACTTAAAAGGGTCTGCATTTGCTCTCCCAACCTCAACAATCCTCTCAGCCCTAAGCGTGTCCAGCGTTATGTCTCATCCGGCTGTGGTCTAGATGTGCTCAATCCAGGTTGCATCACATCCACTGAATGAATTTTGTAAGAATTTCTCTCTCTTTCACTGTCTTTTTATTGTGTGTAATTTACTTTTATAATGGGGTTTAGCTTATTTTCTCTGGTGTGTTCTTTCCGCTTTGTACCCACTTGATTCACTGACAGAGAGATATCAATAAATATTTTTCAAGATTCTTACTAGATAGATATATGCTTCTGCGTTGAATCGAGTGTGTTGAGTCCTGTTCATTGAGCAATGAGTAGATCTGGTGTGTTGCATATTTGATTTATGGAACGGTGTCTGAGCTAATTTCAAACTCTTGTTTTTGCATCACCTCACCTCTGCTTTCCTCTTAAGCAGCCATAAGTATGTTTCCTAAATGTGTGACTCTGTTCTGTTTCGTAATTCAGTTCACGTAGAGGGAATTTTACCTTCCCTGTCTAAGGGCTATCTTATGATAAGTTTCTTTTTCTGTGTGATTTATTTCACTTAGAACCATCGTACCTAAATCCACTCATTATGCTGCTACTAGGCTTATGACATTGATTTCATGGCTGAGTGGTATTCCACTGTACATAATTACCACAGCTTCTGTATTCATTTTTCTCTTTCCTGGGATACTTAAGGTGGACCGAGGTAGAGATTCTTGTAAACAGGGCAGCCCTAAACTTTGGGGTGCTTGTGTCCTTTCGATATTTGGTTTTCCCAAGATATACGCCCTTGGGCGGAAGTGCCCTATGCTCTGTAGCTGTGTTTTTTCGATGTTTTAGGAGACACCATGCACTTCTCCAGAGTGGCCGTTGGCAACTTACATTCCGCCCATCAGCGTAACAAGGTTCCCATTTCTCCATTGCCTGTCCTGCGTTTCTGTTTTTTCCACTTTTTCAGGATGGCCCTTTTGACCGATGCAAAGTGAGACTTCTTTGTAGTGCTGATTTGCATTGCCTGCTTGATTGGTTGGCCAAAAAGGGCTTGAGTGTTTTTTCCTGAATATATTCAGGAAAAAAGGCCTACGCCCTTTTTGGCCATCTGCACTCTAGTCGACGTTTTGCAGCATTTCATGTGCTTTAAAGGCGAGTCCAATCTACCTCTTGAAAACAGTTTCCTGCAATTCTGTCTCGCTTTCAAATCCTCTTCGTTGCCTTACCTCAATATATTTTTGGACGATAGTTTTCATTTATAACCCTGCAGCTTTGTGAATTGCAGTGCCCCTGAGGTCCATTTGTCAACACGATTTTTGGGGAGCTGCCCGCAGAACCGCAGGATTGCTTCAGGCCCTATTCTGGTTCTGGGGGGCAGGTGAGCCTTTGGTTAATTCTTCGTCCTGATTGGAAATTAGAGCGACGTGCGCCTGTGCAAACACCTGGAGCTAGTCTCTCATTGTTTCCCCCTCATCCTGTTCATCCTCCGGATAAATTGCAAACTGTACTAAACAGGGGGTTACAGGTGTTGATTCTCCAACTGGGTAGATTGTTAGTGAAGCCGCTGGAATGGCGAACCCACGCACTAGCAGATCGGAAATTAGGTGCGTTTTAGAAACCTTTCCCGAACACACAGTGTACCATGCTCTGGGTTTCCCATGCATGTTTTAGCTGTAGGAAGATTCCCTTCCACCTGGATATTTGCGACCCATATATTGGATACCATGCCGTATTACTTTAAAGGGTCTGCCTTTGCGCTCCAAACCTCAAAAATCCTCTCATCCCCAAGCGTGTCCAGCGTTATGTCTCATCCGGCTGTGGGTCTGGATATGCTCAATGCAGGTTGCATCACATCCACTGAATGAATTTTGTAAGAATTTCTCTCTCTTTCTCTGTCTTTTTATTGTGTGTAATTTATTTTTATAATGGGGTTTAGATTATTTTCACTGCTGTGTTTATGCCGATTTGTACCCACTTGACTCACTGACAGAGAGATATCAGTAAATATTTTTCAACATTCTTACTAGTCAGATATATGCTTCTGCGGAGAATAGAGTGTGTTGAGTCCAGTTCATTGAGAAATGAGTAGATCTGGTCTATTGCATATTTGGTTTATGGAACGGTGTCTGAGCTAACTTCAAACTCTTGTTTTATGCATCACCTCACATCTGCTTTCCCCTTCAGCAGCCATAAGTGTGCTTTCTAAATGTGTGACTCTGTTCTGTTTCGTAATTCAGTTTACATAGAGCGAATTTTACCTTCTCTGTCTATGGGCTATCTTATGTTAAGTTTCTTTTTCTGTGTGACTTATTTCACTTAGAATCATTGTACCTAAATCGACTCACTGTGCTGCTACTAGGCTTATGACATTGATTCCATGGCTGAGTGATATTCCACTGTACATATGTACCACAGCTTCTTTATCCATTTTTCTCTTTTCTGGGATATTTAAGGTGTACCGAAGTCGAGATTCTTTTAAACAGAGCAGCCTTATACTTGGGGGTGCTTGTGTCCTGTCAATGTTCGGTTTTCCCATGATATACGCCCTTGAGTGGAAGTGCCCTATGCTCAGTAGGTCTGTTTTTTACATGCTTTAGGAAACACCATACACTTCTCCAGAGTGGCCGTTGGCAACTTACATTCCGCCCATCAGCGTAACAAGGCTCCCTTTTCTCCATGGCCTGTCCTGCATTTCTACTTTTTCCAATTTTTCAGGATGGCCCTTTTGACCGATGCAAAGTGAGACTTTTTGTAGTGCTGATTTGCATTGCCTGCTTGATTGGTTGGCCAAAAAGGGCCTGAGTGTTTTTTCCTGAATATATTCAGGAACAAAAGCCTACGCCCTTTTTGGCCATCTGCACTATAGTCGACGTTTTGCAGCATTTCATGTGCTTTAAAGGCGAGTCCAATCTACCTCTTGAAAACTGTTTTCTGCAATTCTGTCTCGCTTTCAAATCCTCTTCGTTGCCTTACTTCCATATATTTTAGGATGAGAGTTTTCATTTATAACCCTGCAGGTTTGTGAATTGCAGTGCCCCTGAGGTCCATTTTTCAACTCTCTTTTTTGGGAGCTGGCCACAAAACCGCAGGATTGCTTCAGGCCCTATTCTGGTTCCGGGGGGCAGTGAGCCTTTGGGTAATTCTTCGTCCTGATTGGAAATTAGAGTGACGTGTGCCTGTCCAAACACCTGGAGCTATTCTCTCATTGATTCCCCCTCATCCCGTTCATCCTCCGGAAAAATTGCAAACTGTACGAAACAGGGGGTTACAGGTGCTGATTCTCCAAGTAGGGAGATTGTTAGTGATGTGGCTGGAATGGCGATCCCGCGCACCAGTAGATCAGAAATGAGGTGCATTTTAGAAACCTTTCCCGATCACACGGTGTACCATCCTCTGGGTTTCCCATGCATGCTTTAGGTGTAGGAAGATTCCCTTCCATCTGGACATTTGCGACCCATGGATTGGATACAACGCCGTATTACTTAAAAGGGTCTGCATTTGCTCTCCCAACCTCAACAATCCTCTCAGCCCTAAGCGTGTCCAGCGTTATGTCTCATCCGGCTGTGGTCTAGATGTGCTCAATCCAGGTTGCATCACATCCACTGAATGAATTTTGTAAGAATTTCTCTCTCTTTCACTGTCTTTTTATTGTGTGTAATTTACTTTTATAATGGGGTTTAGCTTATTTTCTCTGGTGTGTTCTTTCCGCTTTGTACCCACTTGATTCACTGACAGAGAGATATCAATAAATATTTTTCAAGATTCTTACTAGATAGATATATGCTTCTGCGTTGAATCGAGTGTGTTGAGTCCTGTTCATTGAGCAATGAGTAGATCTGGTGTATTGCGTATTTGATTTATGGAACGGTGTCTGAGCTAATTTCAAACTCTTGTTTTTGCATCACCTCACCTCTGCTTTCCTCTTAAGCAGCCATAAGTATGTTTTCTAAATGTGTGACTCTGTTCTGTTTCGTAATTCAGTTCACGTAGAGGGAATTTTACCTTCCCTGTCTAAGGGCTATCTTATGATAAGTTTCTTTTTCTGTGTGATTTATTTCACTTAGAATCATCGTACCTAAATCCACTCATTATGCTGCTACTAGGCTTATGACATTGATTTCATGGCTGAGTGGTATTCCACTGTACATAATTACCACAGCTTCTGTATTCATTTTTCTCTTTCCTGGGATACTTAAGGTGGACCGAAGTAGAGATTCTTGTAAACAGGGCAGCCCTAAACTTTGGGGTGCTTGTGTCCTTTCGATATTTGGTTTTCCCAAGATATACGCCCTTGGGCGGAAGTGCCCTATGCTCTGTAGCTGTGTTTTTTCGATGTTTTAGGAGACACCATGCACTTCTCCAGAGTGGCCGTTGGCAACTTACATTCCGCCCATCAGCGTAACAAGGTTCCCATTTCTCCATTGCCTGTCCTGCGTTTCTGTTTTTTCCACTTTTTCAGGATGGCCCTTTTGACCGATGCAAAGTGAGACTTCTTTGTAGTGCTGATTTGCATTGCCTGCTTGATTGGTTGGCCAAAAAGGGCTTGAGTGTTTTTTCCTGAATATATTCAGGAAAAAAGGCCTACGCCCTTTTTGGCCATCTGCACTCTAGTCGACGTTTTGCAGCATTTCATGTGCTTTAAAGGCGAGTCCAATCTACCTCTTGAAAACAGTTTCCTGCAATTCTGTCTCGCTTTCAAATCCTCTTCGTTGCCTTACCTCAATATATTTTTGGACGATAGTTTTCATTTATAACCCTGCAGCTTTGTGAATTGCAGTGCCCCTGAGGTCCATTTGTCAACACGATTTTTGGGGAGCTGCCCGCAGAACCGCAGGATTGCTTCAGGCCCTATTCTGGTTCTGGGGGGCAGGTGAGCCTTTGGTTAATTCTTCGTCCTGATTGGAAATTAGAGCGACGTGCGCCTGTGCAAACACCTGGAGCTAGTCTCTCATTGTTTCCCCCTCATCCTGTTCATCCTCCGGATAAATTGCAAACTGTACTAAACAGGGGGTTACAGGTGTTGATTCTCCAACTGGGTAGATTGTTAGTGAAGCCGCTGGAATGGCGAACCCACGCACTAGCAGATCGGAAATTAGGTGCGTTTTAGAAACCTTTCCCGATCACACAGTGTACCATGCTCTGGGTTTCCCATGCATGTTTTAGCTGTAGGAAGATTCCCTTCCACCTGGATATTTGCGACCCATATATTGGATACCATGCCGTATTACTTTAAAGGGTCTGCCTTTGCGCTCCAAACCTCAAAAATCCTCTCATCCCCAAGCGTGTCCAGTGTTATGTCTCATCCGGCTGTGGGTCTGGATATGCTCAATGCAGGTTGCATCACATCCACTGAATGAATTTTGTAAGAATTTCTCTCTCTTTCTCTGTCTTTTTATTGTGTGTAATTTATTTTTATAATGGGGTTTAGATTATTTTCACTGCTGTGTTTATGCCGATTTGTACCCACTTGACTCACTGACAGAGAGATATCAGTAAATATTTTTCAACATTCTTACTAGTCAGATATATGCTTCTGCGGAGAATAGAGTGTGTTGAGTCCAGTTCATTGAGAAATGAGTAGATCTGGTCTATTGCATATTTGGTTTATGGAACGGTGTCTGAGCTAACTTCAAACTCTTGTTTTATGCATCACCTCACATCTGCTTTCCCCTTCAGCAGCCATAAGTGTGCTTTCTAAATGTGTGACTCTGTTCTGTTTCATAATTCAGTTTACATAGAGCGAATTTTACCTTCTCTGTCTATGGGCTATCTTATGTTAAGTTTCTTTTTCTGTGTGACTTATTTCACTTAGAATCATTGTACCTAAATCGACTCACTGTGCTGCTACTAGGCTTATGACATTGATTCCATGGCTGAGTGATATTCCACTGTACATATGTACCACAGCTTCTTTATCCATTTTTCTCTTTTCTGGGATATTTAAGGTGTACCGAAGTCGAGATTCTTTTAAACATAGCAGCCTTATACTTGGGGGTGCTTGTGTCCTGTCAATGTTCGGTTTTCCCATGATATACGCCCTTGAGTGGAAGTGCCCTATGCTCAGTAGGTCTGTTTTTTACATGCTTTAGGAAACACCATACACTTCTCCAGAGTGGCCGTTGGCAACTTACATTCCGCCCATCAGCGTAACAAGGCTCCCTTTTCTCCATGGCCTGTCCTGCATTTCTACTTTTTCCAATTTTTCAGGATGGCCCTTTTGACCGATGCAAAGTGACACATCTTTGTAGTGCTGATTTGCTTTTCTTGCTTGTTTGGTCCGCCAAAAAGGGCTTGGGTGTTTTTTCCTGTATATATTCAGGAAAAAAGGCCTACGCCCTTTTTGGCCAACTGCACCATAGTAGACGTTTTGCAGATTTTTATGTGATTTAAAGGCGAGTCCAAACTACCTCTTGAAAACTGTTTTCTGCAATTCTGTCTCGCTTTCAAATCCTCTTCGTTGCCTTACTTCCATATATTTTAGGATGAGAGTTTTCATTTATAACCCTGCAGGTTTGTGAATTGCAGTGCCCCTGAGGTCCATTTTTCAACTCTCTTTTTTGGGAGCTGGCCACAAAACCGCAGGATTGCTTCAGGCCCTATTCTGGTTCCGGGGGGCAGTGAGCCTTTGGGTAATTCTTCGTCCTGATTGGAAATTAGAGTGACGTGTGCCTGTCCAAACACCTGGAGCTATTCTCTCATTGATTCCCCCTCATCCCGTTCATCCTCCGGAAAAATTGCAAACTGTACGAAACAGGGGGTTACAGGTGCTGATTCTCCAAGTAGGGAGATTGTTAGTGATGTGGCTGGAATGGCGATCCCGCGCACCAGTACATCAGAAATGAGGTGCATTTTAGAAACCTTTCCCGATCACACGGTGTACCATCCTCTGGGTTTCCCATGCATGCTTTAGGTGTAGGAAGATTCCCTTCCATCTGGACATTTGCGACCCATGGATTGGATACAACGCCGTATTACTTAAAAGGGTCTGCATTTGCTCTCCCAACCTCAACAATCCTCTCAGCCCTAAGCGTGTCCAGTGTTATGTCTCATCCGGCTGTGGTCTAGATGTGCTCAATCCAGGTTGCATCACATCCACTGAATGAATTTTGTAAGAATTTCTCTCTCTTTCACTGTCTTTTTATTGTGTGTAATTTACTTTTATAATGGGGTTTAGCTTATTTTCTCTGGTGTGTTCTTTCCGCTTTGTACCCACTTGATTCACTGACAGAGAGATATCAATAAATATTTTTCAAGATTCTTACTAGATAGATATATGCTTCTGCGTTGAATCGAGTGTGTTGAGTCCTGTTCATTGAGCAATGAGTAGATCTGGTGTATTGCGTATTTGATTTATGGAACGGTGTCTGAGCTAATTTCAAACTCTTGTTTTTGCATCACCTCACCTCTGCTTTCCTCTTAAGCAGCCATAAGTATGTTTTCTAAATGTGTGACTCTGTTCTGTTTCGTAATTCAGTTCACGTAGAGGGAATTTTACCTTCCCTGTCTAAGGGCTATCTTATGATAAGTTTCTTTTTCTGTGTGATTTATTTCACTTAGAATCATCGTACCTAAATCCACTCATTATGCTGCTACTAGGCTTATGACATTGATTTCATGGCTGAGTGGTATTCCACTGTACATAATTACCACAGCTTCTGTATTCATTTTTCTCTTTCCTGGGATACTTAAGGTGGACCGAAGTAGAGATTCTTGTAAACAGGGCAGCCCTAAACTTTGGGGTGCTTGTGTCCTTTCGATATTTGGTTTTCCCAAGATATACGCCCTTGGGCGGAAGTGCCCTATGCTCTGTAGCTGTGTTTTTTCGATGTTTTAGGAGACACCATGCACTTCTCCAGAGTGGCCGTTGGCAACTTACATTCCGCCCATCAGCGTAACAAGGTTCCCATTTCTCCATTGCCTGTCCTGCGTTTCTGTTTTTTCCACTTTTTCAGGATGGCCCTTTTGACCGATGCAAAGTGAGACTTCTTTGTAGTGCTGATTTGCATTGCCTGCTTGATTGGTTGGCCAAAAAGGGCTTGAGTGTTTTTTCCTGAATATATTCAGGAAAAAAGGCCTACGCCCTTTTTGGCCATCTGCACTCTAGTCGACGTTTTGCAGCATTTCATGTGCTTTAAAGGCGAGTCCAATCTACCTCTTGAAAACAGTTTCCTGCAATTCTGTCTCGCTTTCAAATCCTCTTCGTTGCCTTACCTCAATATATTTTTGGACGATAGTTTTCATTTATAACCCTGCAGCTTTGTGAATTGCAGTGCCCCTGAGGTCCATTTGTCAACACGATTTTTGGGGAGCTGCCCGCAGAACCGCAGGATTGCTTCAGGCCCTATTCTGGTTCTGGGGGGCAGGTGAGCCTTTGGTTAATTCTTCGTCCTGATTGGAAATTAGAGCGACGTGCGCCTGTGCAAACACCTGGTGCTAGTCTCTCATTGTTTCCCCCTCATCCTGTTCATCCTCCGGATAAATTGCAAACTGTACTAAACAGGGGGTTACAGGTGTTGATTCTCCAACTGGGTAGATTGTTAGTGAAGCCGCTGGAATGGCGAACCCACGCACTAGCAGATCGGAAATTAGGTGCGTTTTAGAAACCTTTCCCGATCACACAGTGTACCATGCTCTGGGTTTCCCATGCATGTTTTAGCTGTAGGAAGATTCCCTTCCACCTGGATATTTGCGACCCATATATTGGATACCATGCCGTATTACTTTAAAGGGTCTGCCTTTGCGCTCCAAACCTCAAAAATCCTCTCATCCCCAAGCGTGTCCAGCGTTATGTCTCATCCGGCTGTGGGTCTGGATATGCTCAATGCAGGTTGCATCACATCCACTGAATGAATTTTGTAAGAATTTCTCTCTCTTTCTCTGTCTTTTTATTGTGTGTAATTTATTTTTATAATGGGGTTTAGATTCTTTTCACTGCTGTGTTTATGCCGATTTGTACCCACTTGACTCACTGACAGAGAGATATCAGTAAATATTTTTCAACATTCTTACTAGTCAGATATATGCTTCTGCGGAGAATAGAGTGTGTTGAGTCCAGTTCATTGAGAAATGAGTAGATCTGGTCTATTGCATATTTGGTTTATGGAACGGTGTCTGAGCTAACTTCAAACTCTTGTTTTATGCATCACCTCACATCTGCTTTCCCCTTCAGCAGCCATAAGTGTGCTTTCTAAATGTGTGACTCTGTTCTGTTTCGTAATTCAGTTTACATAGAGCGAATTTTACCTTCTCTGTCTATGGGCTATCTTATGTTAAGTTTCTTTTTCTGTGTGACTTATTTCACTTAGAATCATTGTACCTAAATCGACTCACTGTGCTGCTACTAGGCTTATGACATTGATTCCATGGCTGAGTGATATTCCACTGTACATATGTACCACAGCTTCTTTATCCATTTTTCTCTTTTCTGGGATATTTAAGGTGTACCGAAGTCGAGATTCTTTTAAACAGAGCAGCCTTATACTTGGGGGTGCTTGTGTCCTGTCAATGTTCGGTTTTCCCATGATATACGCCCTTGAGTGGAAGTGCCCTATGCTCAGTAGGTCTGTTTTTTACATGCTTTAGGAAACACCATACACTTCTCCAGAGTGGCCGTTGGCAACTTACATTCCGCCCATCAGCGTAACAAGGCTCCCTTTTCTCCATGGCCTGTCCTGCATTTCTACTTTTTCCAATTTTTCAGGATGGCCCTTTTGACCGATGCAAAGTGACACATCTTTGTAGTGCTGATTTGCTTTTCTTGCTTGTTTGGTCCGCCAAAAAGGGCTTGGGTGTTTTTTCCTGTATATATTCAGGAAAAAAGGCCTACGCCCTTTTTGGCCAACTGCACCATAGTAGACGTTTTGCAGATTTTTATGTGATTTAAAGGCGAGTCCAAACTACCTCTTGAAAACTGTTTTCTGCAATTCTGTCTCGCTTTCAAATCCTCTTCGTTGCCTTACTTCCATATATTTTAGGATGAGAGTTTTCATTTATAACCCTGCAGGTTTGTGAATTGCAGTGCCCCTGAGGTCCATTTTTCAACTCTCTTTTTTGGGAGCTGGCCACAAAACCGCAGGATTGCTTCAGGCCCTATTCTGGTTCCGGGGGGCAGTGAGCCTTTGGGTAATTCTTCGTCCTGATTGGAAATTAGAGTGACGTGTGCCTGTCCAAACACCTGGAGCTATTCTCTCATTGATTCCCCCTCATCCCGTTCATCCTCCGGAAAAATTGCAAACTGTACGAAACAGGGGGTTACAGGTGCTGATTCTCCAAGTAGGGAGATTGTTAGTGATGTGGCTGGAATGGCGATCCCGCGCACCAGTACATCAGAAATGAGGTGCATTTTAGAAACCTTTCCCGATCACACGGTGTACCATCCTCTGGGTTTCCCATGCATGCTTTAGGTGTAGGAAGATTCCCTTCCATCTGGACATTTGCGACCCATGGATTGGATACAACGCCGTATTACTTAAAAGGGTCTGCATTTGCTCTCCCAACCTCAACAATCCTCTCAGCCCTAAGCGTGTCCAGCGTTATGTCTCATCCGGCTGTGGTCTAGATGTGCTCAATCCAGGTTGCATCACATCCACTGAATGAATTTTGTAAGAATTTCTCTCTCTTTCACTGTCTTTTTATTGTGTGTAATTTACTTTTATAATGGGGTTTAGCTTATTTTCTCTGGTGTGTTCTTTCCGCTTTGTACCCACTTGATTCACTGACAGAGAGATATCAATAAATATTTTTCAAGATTCTTACTAGATAGATATATGCTTCTGCGTTGAATCGAGTGTGTTGAGTCCTGTTCATTGAGCAATGAGTAGATCTGGTGTATTGCATATTTGATTTATGGAACGGTGTCTGAGCTAATTTCAAACTCTTGTTTTTGCATCACCTCACCTCTGCTTTCCTCTTAAGCAGCCATAAGTATGTTTTCTAAATGTGTGACTCTGTTCTGTTTCGTAATTCAGCTCACGTAGAGGGAATTTTACCTTCCCTGTCTAAGGGCTATCTTATGATAAGTTTCTTTTTCTGTGTGATTTATTTCACTTAGAATCATCGTACCTAAATCCACTCATTATGCTGCTACTAGGCTTATGACATTGATTTCATGGCTGAGTGGTATTCCACTGTACATAATTACCACAGCTTCTGTATTCATTTTTCTCTTTCCTGGGATACTTAAGGTGGACCGAAGTAGAGATTCTTGTAAACAGGGCAGCCCTAAACTTTGGGGTGCTTGTGTCCTTTCGATATTTGGTTTTCCCAAGATATACGCCCTTGGGCGGAAGTGCCCTATGCTCTGTAGCTGTGTTTTTTCGATGTTTTAGGAGACACCATGCACTTCTCCAGAGTGGCCGTTGGCAACTTACATTCCGCCCATCAGCGTAACAAGGTTCCCATTTCTCCATTGCCTGTCCTGCGTTTCTGTTTTTTCCACTTTTTCAGGATGGCCCTTTTGACCGATGCAAAGTGAGACTTCTTTGTAGTGCTGATTTGCATTGCCTGCTTGATTGGTTGGCCAAAAAGGGCTTGAGTGTTTTTTCCTGAATATATTCAGGAAAAAAGGCCTACGCCCTTTTTGGCCATCTGCACTCTAGTCGACGTTTTGCAGCATTTCATGTGCTTTAAAGGCGAGTCCAATCTACCTCTTGAAAACAGTTTCCTGCAATTCTGTCTCGCTTTCAAATCCTCTTCGTTGCCTTACCTCAATATATTTTTGGACGATAGTTTTCATTTATAACCCTGCAGCTTTGTGAATTGCAGTGCCCCTGAGGTCCATTTGTCAACACGATTTTTGGGGAGCTGCCCGCAGAACCGCAGGATTGCTTCAGGCCCTATTCTGGTTCTGGGGGGCAGGTGAGCCTTTGGTTAATTCTTCGTCCTGATTGGAAATTAGAGCGACGTGCGCCTGTGCAAACACCTGGAGCTAGTCTCTCATTGTTTCCCCCTCATCCTGTTCATCCTCCGGATAAATTGCAAACTGTACTAAACAGGGGGTTACAGGTGTTGATTCTCCAACTGGGTAGATTGTTAGTGAAGCCGCTGGAATGGCGAACCCACGCACTAGCAGATTGGAAATTAGGTGCGTTTTAGAAACCTTTCCCGATCACACAGTGTACCATGCTCTGGGTTTCCCATGCATGTTTTAGCTGTAGGAAGATTCCCTTCCACCTGGATATTTGCGACCCATATATTGGATACCATGCCGTATTACTTTAAAGGGTCTGCCTTTGCGCTCCAAACCTCAAAAATCCTCTCATCCCCAAGCGTGTCCAGCGTTATGTCTCATCCGGCTGTGGGTCTGGATATGCTCAATGCAGGTTGCATCACATCCACTGAATGAATTTTGTAAGAATTTCTCTCTCTTTCTCTGTCTTTTTATTGTGTGTAATTTATTTTTATAATGGGGTTTAGATTCTTTTCACTGCTGTGTTTATGCCGATTTGTACCCACTTGACTCACTGACAGAGAGATATCAGTAAATATTTTTCAACATTCTTACTAGTCAGATATATGCTTCTGCGGAGAATAGAGTGTGTTGAGTCCAGTTCATTGAGAAATGAGTAGATCTGGTCTATTGCATATTTGGTTTATGGAACGGTGTCTGAGCTAACTTCAAACTCTTGTTTTATGCATCACCTCACATCTGCTTTCCCCTTCAGCAGCCATAAGTGTGCTTTCTAAATGTGTGACTCTGTTCTGTTTCATAATTCAGTTTACATAGAGCGAATTTTACCTTCTCTGTCTATGGGCTATCTTATGTTAAGTTTCTTTTTCTGTGTGACTTATTTCACTTAGAATCATTGTACCTAAATCGACTCACTGTGCTGCTACTAGGCTTATGACATTGATTCCATGGCTGAGTGATATTCCACTGTACATATGTACCACAGCTTCTTTATCCATTTTTCTCTTTTCTGGGATATTTAAGGTGTACCGAAGTCGAGATTCTTTTAAACAGAGCAGCCTTATACTTGGGGGTGCTTGTGTCCTGTCAATGTTCGGTTTCCCCATGATATACGCCCTTGAGTGGAAGTGCCCTATGCTCAGTAGGTCTGTTTTTTACATGCTTTAGGAAACACCATACACTTCTCCAGAGTGGCCGTTGGCAACTTACATTCCGCCCATCAGCGTAACAAGGCTCCCTTTTCTCCATGGCCTGTCCTGCATTTCTACTTTTTCCAATTTTTCAGGATGGCCCTTTTGACCGATGCAAAGTGACACATCTTTGTAGTGCTGATTTGCTTTTCTTGCTTGTTTGGTCCGCCAAAAAGGGCTTGGGTGTTTTTTCCTGTATATATTCAGGAAAAAAGGCCTACGCCCTTTTTGGTCAACTGCACCATAGTAGACGTTTTGCAGATTTTTATGTGATTTAAAGGCGAGTCCAAACTACCTCTTGAAAACTGTTTTCTGCAATTCTGTCTCGCTTTCAAATCCTCTTCGTTGCCTTACTTCCATATATTTTAGGATGAGAGTTTTCATTTATAACCCTGCAGGTTTGTGAATTGCAGTGCCCCTGAGGTCCATTTTTCAACTCTCTTTTTTGGGAGCTGGCCACAAAACCGCAGGATTGCTTCAGGCCCTATTCTGGTTCCGGGGGGCAGTGAGCCTTTGGGTAATTCTTCGTCCTGATTGGAAATTAGAGTGACGTGTGCCTGTCCAAACACCTGGAGCTATTCTCTCATTGATTCCCCCTCATCCCGTTCATCCTCCGGAAAAATTGCAAACTGTACGAAACAGGGGGTTACAGGTGCTGATTCTCCAAGTAGGGAGATTGTTAGTGATGTGGCTGGAATGGCGATCCCGCGCACCAGTAGATCAGAAATGAGGTGCATTTTAGAAACCTTTCCCGATCACACGGTGTACCATCCTCTGGGTTTCCCATGCATGCTTTAGGTGTAGGAAGATTCCCTTCCATCTGGACATTTGCGACCCATGGATTGGATACAACGCCGTATTACTTAAAAGGGTCTGCATTTGCTCTCCCAACCTCAACAATCCTCTCAGCCCTAAGCGTGTCCAGCGTTATGTCTCATCCGGCTGTGGTCTAGATGTGCTCAATCCAGGTTGCATCACATCCACTGAATGAATTTTGTAAGAATTTCTCTCTCTTTCACTGTCTTTTTATTGTGTGTAATTTACTTTTATAATGGGGTTTAGCTTATTTTCTCTGGTGTGTTCTTTCCGCTTTGTACCCACTTGATTCACTGACAGAGAGATATCAATAAATATTTTTCAAGATTCTTACTAGATAGATATATGCTTCTGCGTTGAATCGAGTGTGTTGAGTCCTGTTCATTGAGCAATGAGTAGATCTGGTGTATTGCGTATTTGATTTATGGAACGGTGTCTGAGCTAATTTCAAACTCTTGTTTTTGCATCACCTCACCTCTGCTTTCCTCTTAAGCAGCCATAAGTATGTTTTCTAAATGTGTGACTCTGTTCTGTTTCGTAATTCAGTTCACGTAGAGGGAATTTTACCTTCCCTGTCTAAGGGCTATCTTATGATAAGTTTCTTTTTCTGTGTGATTTATTTCACTTAGAATCATCGTACCTAAATCCACTCATTATGCTGCTACTAGGCTTATGACATTGATTTCATGGCTGAGTGGTATTCCACTGTACATAATTACCACAGCTTCTGTATTCATTTTTCTCTTTCCTGGGATACTTAAGGTGGACCGAAGTAGAGATTCTTGTAAACAGGGCAGCCCTAAACTTTGGGGTGCTTGTGTCCTTTCGATATTTGGTTTTCCCAAGATATACGCCCTTGGGCGGAAGTGCCCTATGCTCTGTAGCTGTGTTTTTTCGATGTTTTAGGAGACACCATGCACTTCTCCAGAGTGGCCGTTGGCAACTTACATTCCGCCCATCAGCGTAACAAGGTTCCCATTTCTCCATTGCCTGTCCTGCGTTTCTGTTTTTTCCACTTTTTCAGGATGGCCCTTTTGACCGATGCAAAGTGAGACTTCTTTGTAGTGCTGATTTGCATTGCCTGCTTGATTGGTTGGCCAAAAAGGGCTTGAGTGTTTTTTCCTGAATATATTCAGGAAAAAAGGCCTACGCCCTTTTTGGCCATCTGCACTCTAGTCGACGTTTTGCAGCATTTCATGTGCTTTAAAGGCGAGTCCAATCTACCTCTTGAAAACAGTTTCCTGCAATTCTGTCTCGCTTTCAAATCCTCTTCGTTGCCTTACCTCAATATATTTTTGGACGATAGTTTTCATTTATAACCCTGCAGCTTTGTGAATTGCAGTGCCCCTGAGGTCCATTTGTCAACACGATTTTTGGGGAGCTGCCCGCAGAACCGCAGGATTGCTTCAGGCCCTATTCTGGTTCTGGGGGGCAGGTGAGCCTTTGGTTAATTCTTCGTCCTGATTGGAAATTAGAGCGACGTGCGCCTGTGCAAACACCTGGAGCTAGTCTCTCATTGTTTCCCCCTCATCCTGTTCATCCTCCGGATAAATTGCAAACTGTACTAAACAGGGGGTTACAGGTGTTGATTCTCCAACTGGGTAGATTGTTAGTGAAGCCGCTGGAATGGTGAACCCACGCACTAGCAGATCGGAAATTAGGTGCGTTTTAGAAACCTTTCCCGATCACACAGTGTACCATGCTCTGGGTTTCCCATGCATGTTTTAGCTGTAGGAAGATTCCCTTCCACCTGGATATTTGCGACCCATATATTGGATACCATGCCGTATTACTTTAAAGGGTCTGCCTTTGCGCTCCAAACCTCAAAAATCCTCTCATCCCCAAGCGTGTCCAGCGTTATGTCTCATCCGGCTGTGGGTCTGGATATGCTCAATGCAGGTTGCATCACATCCACTGAATGAATTTTGTAAGAATTTCTCTCTCTTTCTCTGTCTTTTTATTGTGTGTAATTTATTTTTATAATGGGGTTTAGATTCTTTTCACTGCTGTGTTTATGCCGATTTGTACCCACTTGACTCACTGACAGAGAGATATCAGTAAATATTTTTCAACATTCTTACTAGTCAGATATATGCTTCTGCGGAGAATAGAGTGTGTTGAGTCCAGTTCATTGAGAAATGAGTAGATCTGGTCTATTGCATATTTGGTTTATGGAACGGTGTCTGAGCTAACTTCAAACTCTTGTTTTATGCATCACCTCACATCTGCTTTCCCCTTCAGCAGCCATAAGTGTGCTTTCTAAATGTGTGACTCTGTTCTGTTTCGTAATTCAGTTTACATAGAGCGAATTTTACCTTCTCTGTCTATGGGCTATCTTATGTTAAGTTTCTTTTTCTGTGTGACTTATTTCACTTAGAATCATTGTACCTAAATCGACTCACTGTGCTGCTACTAGGCTTATGACATTGATTCCATGGCTGAGTGATATTCCACTGTACATATGTACCACAGCTTCTTTATCCATTTTTCTCTTTTCTGGGATATTTAAGGTGTACCGAAGTCGAGATTCTTTTAAACAGAGCAGCCTTATACTTGGGGGTGCTTGTGTCCTGTCAATGTTCGGTTTTCCCATGATATACGCCCTTGAGTGGAAGTGCCCTATGCTCAGTAGGTCTGTTTTTTACATGCTTTAGGAAACACCATACACTTCTCCAGAGTGGCCGTTGGCAACTTACATTCCGCCCATCAGCGTAACAAGGCTCCCTTTTCTCCATGGCCTGTCCTGCATTTCTACTTTTTCCAATTTTTCAGGATGGCCCTTTTGACCGATGCAAAGTGACACATCTTTGTAGTGTTGATTTGCTTTTCTTGCTTGTTTGGTCCGCCAAAAAGGGCTTGGGTGTTTTTTCCTGTATATATTCAGGAAAAAAGGCCTACGCCCTTTTTGGCCAACTGCACCATAGTAGACGTTTTGCAGATTTTTATGTGATTTAAAGGCGAGTCCAAACTACCTCTTGAAAACTGTTTTCTGCAATTCTGTCTCGCTTTCAAATCCTCTTCGTTGCCTTACTTCCATATATTTTAGGATGAGAGTTTTCATTTATAACCCTGCAGGTTTGTGAATTGCAGTGCCCCTGAGGTCCATTTTTCAACTCTCTTTTTTGGGAGCTGGCCACAAAACCGCAGGATTGCTTCAGGCCCTATTCTGGTTCCGGGGGGCAGTGAGCCTTTGGGTAATTCTTCGTCCTGATTGGAAATTAGAGTGACGTGTGCCTGTCCAAACACCTGGAGCTATTCTCTCATTGATTCCCCCTCATCCCGTTCATCCTCCGGAAAAATTGCAAACTGTACGAAACAGGGGGTTACAGGTGCTGATTCTCCAAGTAGGGAGATTGTTAGTGATGTGGCTGGAATGGCGATCCCGCGCACCAGTAGATCAGAAATGAGGTGCATTTTAGAAACCTTTCCCGATCACACGGTGTACCATCCTCTGGGTTTCCCATGCATGCTTTAGGTGTAGGAAGATTCCCTTCCATCTGGACATTTGCGACCCATGGATTGGATACAACGCCGTATTACTTAAAAGGGTCTGCATTTGCTCTCCCAACCTCAACAATCCTCTCAGCCCTAAGCGTGTCCAGCGTTATGTCTCATCCGGCTGTGGTCTAGATGTGCTCAATCCAGGTTGCATCACATCCACTGAATGAATTTTGTAAGAATTTCTCTCTCTTTCACTGTCTTTTTATTGTGTGTAATTTACTTTTATAATGGGGTTTAGCTTATTTTCTCTGGTGTGTTCTTTCCGCTTTGTACCCACTTGATTCACTGACAGAGAGATATCAATAAATATTTTTCAAGATTCTTACTAGATAGATATATGCTTCTGCGTTGAATCGAGTGTGTTGAGTCCTGTTCATTGAGCAATGAGTAGATCTGGTGTATTGTGTATTTGATTTATGGAACGGTGTCTGAGCTAATTTCAAACTCTTGTTTTTGCATCACCTCACCTCTGCTTTCCTCTTAAGCAGCCATAAGTATGTTTTCTAAATGTGTGACTCTGTTCTGTTTCGTAATTCAGTTCACGTAGAGGGAATTTTACCTTCCCTGTCTAAGGGCTATCTTATGATAAGTTTCTTTTTCTGTGTGATTTATTTCACTTAGAATCATCGTACCTAAATCCACTCATTATGCTGCTACTAGGCTTATGACATTGATTTCATGGCTGAGTGGTATTCCACTGTACATAATTACCACAGCTTCTGTATTCATTTTTCTCTTTCCTGGGATACTTAAGGTGGACCGAAGTAGAGATTCTTGTAAACAGGGCAGCCCTAAACTTTGGGGTGCTTGTGTCCTTTCGATATTTGGTTTTCCCAAGATATACGCCCTTGGGCGGAAGTGCCCTATGCTCTGTAGCTGTGTTTTTTCGATGTTTTAGGAGACACCATGCACTTCTCCAGAGTGGCCGTTGGCAACTTACATTCCGCCCATCAGCATAACAAGGTTCCCATTTCTCCATTGCCTGTCCTGCGTTTCTGTTTTTTCCACTTTTTCAGGATGGCCCTTTTGACCGATGCAAAGTGAGACTTTTTGTAGTGCTGATTTGCATTGCCTGCTTGATTGGTTGGCCAAAAAGGGCTTGAGTGTTTTTTCCTGAATATATTCAGGAAAAAAGGCCTACGCCCATTTTGGCCATCTGCACTATAGTCGACGTTTTGCAGCATTTCATGTGCTTTAAAGGCGAGTCCAATCTACCTCTTGAAAACAGTTTCCTGCAATTCTGTCTCGCTTTCAAATCCTCTTCGTTGCCTTACCTCAATATATTTTTGGACGATAGTTTTCATTTATAACCCTGCAGCTTTGTGAATTGCAGTGCCCCTGAGGTCCATTTGTCAACACGATTTTTGGGGAGCTGCCCGCAGAACCGCAGGATTGCTTCAGGCCCTATTCTGGTTCTGGGGGGCAGGTGAGCCTTTGGTTAATTCTTCGTCCTGATTGGAAATTAGAGCAACGTGCGCCTGTGCAAACACCTGGAGCTAGTCTCTCATTGTTTTCCCCTCATCCTGTTCAACCTCCGGATAAATTGCAAACTGTACTAAACAGGGGGTTACAGGTGTTGATTCTCCAACTGGGTAGATTGTTAGTGAAGCCGCTGGAATGGCGAACCCACGCACTAGCAGATCGGAAATTAGGTGCGTTTTAGAAACCTTTCCCGATCACACAGTGTACCATGCTCTGGGTTTCCCATGCATGTTTTAGCTGTAGGAAGATTCCCTTCCACCTGGATATTTGCGACCCATATATTGGATACCATGCCGTATTACTTTAAAGGGTCTGCCTTTGTGCTCCAAACCTCAAAAATCCTCTCATCCCCAAGCGTGTCCAGCGTTATGTCTCATCCGGCTGTGGGTCTGGATATGCTCAATGCAGGTTGCATCACATCCACTGAATGAATTTTGTAAGAATTTCTCTCTCTTTCTCTGTCTTTTTATTGTGTGTAATTTATTTTTATAATGGGGTTTAGATTCTTTTCACTGCTGTGTTTATGCCGATTTGTACCCACTTGACTCACTGACAGAGAGATATCAGTAAATATTTTTCAACATTCTTACTAGTCAGATATATGCTTCTGCGGAGAATAGAGTGTGTTGAGTCCAGTTCATTGAGAAATGAGTAGATCTGGTCTATTGCATATTTGGTTTATGGAACGGTGTCTGAGCTAACTTCAAACTCTTGTTTTATGCATCACCTCACATCTGCTTTCCCCTTCAGCAGCCATAAGTGTGCTTTCTAAATGTGTGACTCTGTTCTGTTTCGTAATTCAGTTTACATAGAGCGAATTTTACCTTCTCTGTCTATGGGCTATCTTATGTTAAGTTTCTTTTTCTGTGTGACTTATTTCACTTAGAATCATTGTACCTAAATCGACTCACTGTGCTGCTACTAGGCTTATGACATTGATTCCATGGCTGAGTGATATTCCACTGTACATATGTACCACAGCTTCTTTATCCATTTTTCTCTTTTCTGGGATATTTAAGGTGTACCGAAGTCGAGATTCTTTTAAACAGAGCAGCCTTATACTTGGGGGTGCTTGTGTCCTGTCAATGTTCGGTTTTCCCATGATATACGCCCTTGAGTGGAAGTGCCCTATGCTCAGTAGGTCTGTTTTTTACATGCTTTAGGAAACACCATACACTTCTCCAGAGTGGCCGTTGGCAACTTACATTCCGCCCATCAGCGTAACAAGGCTCCCTTTTCTCCATGGCCTGTCCTGCATTTCTACTTTTTCCAATTTTTCAGGATGGCCCTTTTGACCGATGCAAAGTGACACATCTTTGTAGTGCTGATTTGCTTTTCTTGCTTGTTTGGTCCGCCAAAAAGGGCTTGGGTGTTTTTTCCTGTATATATTCAGGAAAAAAGGCCTACGCCCTTTTTGGCCAACTGCACCATAGTAGACGTTTTGCAGATTTTTATGTGATTTAAAGGCGAGTCCAAACTACCTCTTGAAAACTGTTTTCTGCAATTCTGTCTCGCTTTCAAATCCTCTTCGTTGCCTTACTTCCATATATTTTAGGATGAGAGTTTTCATTTATAACCCTGCAGGTTTGTGAATTGCAGTGCCCCTGAGGTCCATTTTTCAACTCTCTTTTTTGGGAGCTGGCCACAAAACCGCAGGATTGCTTCAGGCCCTATTCTGGTTCCGGGGGGCAGTGAGCCTTTGGGTAATTCTTCGTCCTGATTGGAAATTAGAGTGACGTGTGCCTGTCCAAACACCTGGAGCTATTCTCTCATTGATTCCCCCTCATCCCGTTCATCCTCCGGAAAAATTGCAAACTGTACGAAACAGGGGGTTACAGGTGCTGATTCTCCAAGTAGGGAGATTGTTAGTGATGTGGCTGGAATGGCGATCCCGCGCACCAGTACATCAGAAATGAGGTGCATTTTAGAAACCTTTCCCGATCACACGGTGTACCATCCTCTGGGTTTCCCATGCATGCTTTAGGTGTAGGAAGATTCCCTTCCATCTGGACATTTGCGACCCATGGATTGGATACAACGCCGTATTACTTAAAAGGGTCTGCATTTGCTCTCCCAACCTCAACAATCCTCTCAGCCCTAAGCGTGTCCAGTGTTATGTCTCATCCGGCTGTGGTCTAGATGTGCTCAATCCAGGTTGCATCACATCCACTGAATGAATTTTGTAAGAATTTCTCTCTCTTTCACTGTCTTTTTATTGTGTGTAATTTACTTTTATAATGGGGTTTAGCTTATTTTCTCTGGTGTGTTCTTTCCGCTTTGTACCCACTTGATTCACTGACAGAGAGATATCAATAAATATTTTTCAAGATTCTTACTAGATAGATATATGCTTCTGCGTTGAATCGAGTGTGTTGAGTCCTGTTCATTGAGCAATGAGTAGATCTGGTGTATTGCGTATTTGATTTATGGAACGGTGTCTGAGCTAATTTCAAACTCTTGTTTTTGCATCACCTCACCTCTGCTTTCCTCTTAAGCAGCCATAAGTATGTTTTCTAAATGTGTGACTCTGTTCTGTTTCGTAATTCAGTTCACGTAGAGGGAATTTTACCTTCCCTGTCTAAGGGCTATCTTATGATAAGTTTCTTTTTCTGTGTGATTTATTTCACTTAGAATCATCGTACCTAAATCCACTCATTATGCTGCTACTAGGCTTATGACATTGATTTCATGGCTGAGTGGTATTCCACTGTACATAATTACCACAGCTTCTGTATTCATTTTTCTCTTTCCTGGGATACTTAAGGTGGACCGAAGTAGAGATTCTTGTAAACAGGGCAGCCCTAAACTTTGGGGTGCTTGTGTCCTTTCGATATTTGGTTTTCCCAAGATATACGCCCTTGGGCGGAAGTGCCCTATGCTCTGTAGCTGTGTTTTTTCGATGTTTTAGGAGACACCATGCACTTCTCCAGAGTGGCCGTTGGCAACTTACATTCCGCCCATCAGCGTAACAAGGTTCCCATTTCTCCATTGCCTGTCCTGCGTTTCTGTTTTTTCCACTTTTTCAGGATGGCCCTTTTGACCGATGCAAAGTGAGACTTCTTTGTAGTGCTGATTTGCATTGCCTGCTTGATTGGTTGGCCAAAAAGGGCTTGAGTGTTTTTTCCTGAATATATTCAGGAAAAAAGGCCTACGCCCTTTTTGGCCATCTGCACTCTAGTCGACGTTTTGCAGCATTTCATGTGCTTTAAAGGCGAGTCCAATCTACCTCTTGAAAACAGTTTCCTGCAATTCTGTCTCGCTTTCAAATCCTCTTCGTTGCCTTACCTCAATATATTTTTGGACGATAGTTTTCATTTATAACCCTGCAGCTTTGTGAATTGCAGTGCCCCTGAGGTCCATTTGTCAACACGATTTTTGGGGAGCTGCCCGCAGAACCGCAGGATTGCTTCAGGCCCTATTCTGGTTCTGGGGGGCAGGTGAGCCTTTGGTTAATTCTTCGTCCTGATTGGAAATTAGAGCGACGTGCGCCTGTGCAAACACCTGGAGCTAGTCTCTCATTGTTTCCCCCTCATCCTGTTCATCCTCCGGATAAATTGCAAACTGTACTAAACAGGGGGTTACAGGTGTTGATTCTCCAACTGGGTAGATTGTTAGTGAAGCCGCTGGAATGGCGAACCCACGCACTAGCAGATCGGAAATTAGGTGCGTTTTAGAAACCTTTCCCGATCACACAGTGTACCATGCTCTGGGTTTCCCATGCATGTTTTAGCTGTAGGAAGATTCCCTTCCACCTGGATATTTGCGACCCATATATTGGATACCATGCCGTATTACTTTAAAGGGTCTGCCTTTGCGCTCCAAACCTCAAAAATCCTCTCATCCCCAAGCGTGTCCAGCGTTATGTCTCATCCGGCTGTGGGTCTGGATATGCTCAATGCAGGTTGCATCACATCCACTGAATGAATTTTGTAAGAATTTCTCTCTCTTTCTCTGTCTTTTTATTGTGTGTAATTTATTTTTATAATGGGGTTTAGATTATTTTCACTGCTGTGTTTATGCCGATTTGTACCCACTTGACTCACTGACAGAGAGATATCAGTAAATATTTTTCAACATTCTTACTAGTCAGATATATGCTTCTGCGGAGAATAGAGTGTGTTGAGTCCAGTTCATTGAGAAATGAGTAGATCTGGTCTATTGCATATTTGGTTTATGGAACGGTGTCTGAGCTAACTTCAAACTCTTGTTTTATGCATCACCTCACATCTGCTTTCCCCTTCAGCAGCCATAAGTGTGCTTTCTAAATGTGTGACTCTGTTCTGTTTCGTAATTCAGTTTACATAGAGCGAATTTTACCTTCTCTGTCTATGGGCTATCTTATGTTAAGTTTCTTTTTCTGTGTGACTTATTTCACTTAGAATCATTGTACCTAAATCGACTCACTGTGCTGCTACTAGGCTTATGACATTGATTCCATGGCTGAGTGATATTCCACTGTACATATGTACCACAGCTTCTTTATCCATTTTTCTCTTTTCTGGGATATTTAAGGTGTACCGAAGTCGAGATTCTTTTAAACAGAGCAGCCTTATACTTGGGGGTGCTTGTGTCCTGTCAATGTTCGGTTTTCCCATGATATACGCCCTTGAGTGGAAGTGCCCTATGCTCAGTAGGCCTGTTTTTTACATGCTTTAGGAAACACCATACACTTCTCCAGAGTGGCCGTTGGCAACTTACATTCCGCCCATCAGCGTAACAAGGCTCCCTTTTCTCCATGGCCTGTCCTGCATTTCTACTTTTTCCACTTTTTCAGGATGGCCCTTTTGACCGATGCAAAGTGACACATCTTTGTAGTGCTGATTTGCTTTTCTTGCTTGTTTGGTCCGCCAAAAAGGGCTTGGGTGTTTTTTCCTGTATATATTCAGGAAAAAAGGCCTACACCCTTTTTGGCCAACTGCACCATAGTAGACGTTTTGCAGATTTTTATGTGATTTAAAGGCGAGTCCAAACTACCTCTTGAAAACTGTTTTCTGCAATTCTGTCTCGCTTTCAAATCCTCTTCGTTGCCTTACTTCCATATATTTTAGGATGAGAGTTTTCATTTATAACCCTGCAGGTTTGTGAATTGCAGTGCCCCTGAGGTCCATTTTTCAACTCTCTTTTTTGGGAGCTGGCCACAAAACCGCAGGATTGCTTCAGGCCCTATTCTGGTTCCGGGGGGCAGTGAGCCTTTGGGTAATTCTTCGTCCTGATTGGAAATTAGAGTGACGTGTGCCTGTCCAAACACCTGGAGCTATTCTCTCATTGATTCCCCCTCATCCCGTTCATCCTCCGGAAAAATTGCAAACTGTACGAAACAGGGGGTTACAGGTGCTGATTCTCCAAGTAGGGAGATTGTTAGTGATGTGGCTGGAATGGCGATCCCGCGCACCAGTAGATCAGAAATGAGGTGCATTTTAGAAACCTTTCCCGATCACACGGTGTACCATCCTCTGGGTTTCCCATGCATGCTTTAGGTGTAGGAAGATTCCCTTCCATCTGGACATTTGCGACCCATGGATTGGATACAACGCCGTATTACTTAAAAGGGTCTGCATTTGCTCTCCCAACCTCAACAATCCTCTCAGCCCTAAGCGTGTCCAGCATTATGTCTCATCCGGCTGTGGTCTAGATGTGCTCAATCCAGGTTGCATCACATCCACTGAATGAATTTTGTAAGAATTTCTCTCTCTTTCACTGTCTTTTTATTGTGTGTAATTTACTTTTATAATGGGGTTTAGCTTATTTTCTCTGGTGTGTTCTTTCCGCTTTGTACCCACTTGATTCACTGACAGAGAGATATCAATAAATATTTTTCAAGATTCTTACTAGATAGATATATGCTTCTGCGTTGAATCGAGTGTGTTGAGTCCTGTTCATTGAGCAATGAGTAGATCTGGTGTATTGCATATTTGATTTATGGAACGGTGTCTGAGCTAATTTCAAACTCTTGTTTTTGCATCACCTCACCTCTGCTTTCCTCTTAAGCAGCCATAAGTATGTTTTCTAAATGTGTGACTCTGTTCTGTTTCGTAATTCAGCTCACGTAGAGGGAATTTTACCTTCCCTGTCTAAGGGCTATCTTATGATAAGTTTCTTTTTCTGTGTGATTTATTTCACTTAGAATCATCGTACCTAAATCCACTCATTATGCTGCTACTAGGCTTATGACATTGATTTCATGGCTGAGTGGTATTCCACTGTACATAATTACCACAGCTTCTGTATTCATTTTTCTCTTTCCTGGGATACTTAAGGTGGACCGAAGTAGAGATTCTTGTAAACAGGGCAGCCCTAAACTTTGGGGTGCTTGTGTCCTTTCGATATTTGGTTTTCCCAAGATATACGCCCTTGGGCGGAAGTGCCCTATGCTCTGTAGCTGTGTTTTTTCGATGTTTTAGGAGACACCATGCACTTCTCCAGAGTGGCCGTTGGCAACTTACATTCCGCCCATCAGCGTAACAAGGTTCCCATTTCTCCATTGCCTGTCCTGCGTTTCTGTTTTTTCCACTTTTTCAGGATGGCCCTTTTGACCGATGCAAAGTGAGACTTCTTTGTAGTGCTGATTTGCATTGCCTGCTTGATTGGTTGGCCAAAAAGGGCTTGAGTGTTTTTTCCTGAATATATTCAGGAAAAAAGGCCTACGCCCTTTTTGGCCATCTGCACTCTAGTCGACGTTTTGCAGCATTTCATGTGCTTTAAAGGCGAGTCCAATCTACCTCTTGAAAACAGTTTCCTGCAATTCTGTCTCGCTTTCAAATCCTCTTCGTTGCCTTACCTCAATATATTTTTGGACGATAGTTTTCATTTATAACCCTGCAGCTTTGTGAATTGCAGTGCCCCTGAGGTCCATTTGTCAACACGATTTTTGGGGAGCTGCCCGCAGAACCGCAGGATTGCTTCAGGCCCTATTCTGGTTCTGGGGGGCAGGTGAGCCTTTGGTTAATTCTTCGTCCTGATTGGAAATTAGAGCGACGTGCGCCTGTGCAAACACCTGGAGCTAGTCTCTCATTGTTTCCCCCTCATCCTGTTCATCCTCCGGATAAATTGCAAACTGTACTAAACAGGGGGTTACAGGTGTTGATTCTCCAACTGGGTAGATTGTTAGTGAAGCCGCTGGAATGGCGAACCCACGCACTAGCAGATCGGAAATTAGGTGCGTTTTAGAAACCTTTCCCGATCACACAGTGTACCATGCTCTGGGTTTCCCATGCATGTTTTAGCTGTAGGAAGATTCCCTTCCACCTGGATATTTGCGACCCATATATTGGATACCATGCCGTATTACTTTAAAGGGTCTGCCTTTGCGCTCCAAACCTCAAAAATCCTCTCATCCCCAAGCGTGTCCAGCGTTATGTCTCATCCGGCTGTGGGTCTGGATATGCTCAATGCAGGTTGCATCACATCCACTGAATGAATTTTGTAAGAATTTCTCTCTCTTTCTCTGTCTTTTTATTGTGTGTAATTTATTTTTATAATGGGGTTTAGATTCTTTTCACTGCTGTGTTTATGCCGATTTGTACCCACTTGACTCACTGACAGAGAGATATCAGTAAATATTTTTCAACATTCTTACTAGTCAGATATATGCTTCTGCGGAGAATAGAGTGTGTTGAGTCCAGTTCATTGAGAAATGAGTAGATCTGGTCTATTGCATATTTGGTTTATGGAACGGTGTCTGAGCTAACTTCAAACTCTTGTTTTATGCATCACCTCACATCTGCTTTCCCCTTCAGCAGCCATAAGTGTGCTTTCTAAATGTGTGACTCTGTTCTGTTTCGTAATTCAGTTTACATAGAGCGAATTTTACCTTCTCTGTCTATGGGCTATCTTATGTTAAGTTTCTTTTTCTGTGTGACTTATTTCACTTAGAATCATTGTACCTAAATCGACTCACTGTGCTGCTACTAGGCTTATGACATTGATTCCATGGCTGAGTGATATTCCACTGTACATATGTACCACAGCTTCTTTATCCATTTTTCTCTTTTCTGGGATATTTAAGGTGTACCGAAGTCGAGATTCTTTTAAACAGAGCAGCCTTATACTTGGGGGTGCTTGTGTCCTGTCAATGTTCGGTTTTCCCATGATATACGCCCTTGAGTGGAAGTGCCCTATGCTCAGTAGGTCTGTTTTTTACATGCTTTAGGAAACACCATACACTTCTCCAGAGTGGCCGTTGGCAACTTACATTCTGCCCATCAGCGTAACAAGGCTCCCTTTTCTCCATGGCCTGTCCTGCATTTCTACTTTTTCCAATTTTTCAGGATGGCCCTTTTGACCGATGCAAAGTGACACATCTTTGTAGTGCTGATTTGCTTTTCTTGCTTGTTTGGTCCGCCAAAAAGGGCTTGGGTGTTTTTTCCTGTATATATTCAGGAAAAAAGGCCTACGCCCTTTTTGGCCAACTGCACCATAGTAGACGTTTTGCAGATTTTTATGTGATTTAAAGGCGAGTCCAAACTACCTCTTGAAAACTGTTTTCTGCAATTCTGTCTCGCTTTCAAATCCTCTTCGTTGCCTTACTTCCATATATTTTAGGATGAGAGTTTTCATTTATAACCCTGCAGGTTTGTGAATTGCAGTGCCCCTGAGGTCCATTTTTCAACTCTCTTTTTTGGGAGCTGGCCACAAAACCGCAGGATTGCTTCAGGCCCTATTCTGGTTCCGGGGGGCAGTGAGCCTTTGGGTAATTCTTCGTCCTGATTGGAAATTAGAGTGACGTGTGCCTGTCCAAACACCTGGAGCTATTCTCTCATTGATTCCCCCTCATCCCGTTCATCCTCCGGAAAAATTGCAAACTGTACGAAACAGGGGGTTACAGGTGCTGATTCTCCAAGTAGGGAGATTGTTAGTGATGTGGCTGGAATGGCGATCCCGCGCACCAGTAGATCAGAAATGAGGTGCATTTTAGAAACCTTTCCCGATCACACGGTGTACCATCCTCTGGGTTTCCCATGCATGCTTTAGGTGTAGGAAGATTCCCTTCCATCTGGACATTTGCGACCCATGGATTGGATACAACGCCGTATTACTTAAAAGGGTCTGCATTTGCTCTCCCAACCTCAACAATCCTCTCAGCCCTAAGCGTGTCCAGCGTTATGTCTCATCCGGCTGTGGTCTAGATGTGCTCAATCCAGGTTGCATCACATCCACTGAATGAATTTTGTAAGAATTTCTCTCTCTTTCACTGTCTTTTTATTGTGTGTAATTTACTTTTATAATGGGGTTTAGCTTATTTTCTCTGGTGTGTTCTTTCCGCTTTGTACCCACTTGATTCACTGACAGAGAGATATCAATAAATATTTTTCAAGATTCTTACTAGATAGATATATGCTTCTGCGTTGAATCGAGTGTGTTGAGTCCTGTTCATTGAGCAATGAGTAGATCTGGTGTATTGCGTATTTGATTTATGGAACGGTGTCTGAGCTAATTTCAAACTCTTGTTTTTGCATCACCTCACCTCTGCTTTCCTCTTAAGCAGCCATAAGTATGTTTTCTAAATGTGTGACTCTGTTCTGTTTCGTAATTCAGTTCACGTAGAGGGAATTTTACCTTCCCTGTCTAAGGGCTATCTTATGATAAGTTTCTTTTTCTGTGTGATTTATTTCACTTAGAATCATCGTACCTAAATCCACTCATTATGCTGCTACTAGGCTTATGACATTGATTTCATGGCTGAGTGGTATTCCACTGTACATAATTACCACAGCTTCTGTATTCATTTTTCTCTTTCCTGGGATACTTAAGGTGGACCGAAGTAGAGATTCTTGTAAACAGGGCAGCCCTAAACTTTGGGGTGCTTGTGTCCTTTCGATATTTGGTTTTCCCAAGATATACGCCCTTGGGCGGAAGTGCCCTATGCTCTGTAGCTGTGTTTTTTCGATGTTTTAGGAGACACCATGCACTTCTCCAGAGTGGCCGTTGGCAACTTACATTCCGCCCATCAGCGTAACAAGGTTCCCATTTCTCCATTGCCTGTCCTGCGTTTCTGTTTTTTCCACTTTTTCAGGATGGCCCTTTTGACCGATGCAAAGTGAGACTTCTTTGTAGTGCTGATTTGCATTGCCTGCTTGATTGGTTGGCCAAAAAGGGCTTGAGTGTTTTTTCCTGAATATATTCAGGAAAAAAGGCCTATGCCCTTTTTGGCCATCTGCACTCTAGTCGACGTTTTGCAGCATTTCATGTGCTTTAAAGGCGAGTCCAATCTACCTCTTGAAAACAGTTTCCTGCAATTCTGTCTCGCTTTCAAATCCTCTTCGTTGCCTTACCTCAATATATTTTTGGACGATAGTTTTCATTTATAACCCTGCAGCTTTGTGAATTGCAGTGCCCCTGAGGTCCATTTGTCAACACGATTTTTGGGGAGCTGCCCGCAGAACCGCAGGATTGCTTCAGGCCCTATTCTGGTTCTGGGGGGCAGGTGAGCCTTTGGTTAATTCTTCGTCCTGATTGGAAATTAGAGCGACGTGCGCCTGTGCAAACACCTGGAGCTAGTCTCTCATTGTTTCCCCCTCATCCTGTTCATCCTCCGGATAAATTGCAAACTGTACTAAACAGGGGGTTACAGGTGTTGATTCTCCAACTGGGTAGATTGTTAGTGAAGCCGCTGGAATGGCGAACCCACGCACTAGCAGATCGGAAATTAGGTGCGTTTTAGAAACCTTTCCCGATCACACAGTGTACCATGCTCTGGGTTTCCCATGCATGTTTTAGCTGTAGGAAGATTCCCTTCCACCTGGATATTTGCGACCCATATATTGGATACCATGCCGTATTACTTTAAAGGGTCTGCCTTTGCGCTCCAAACCTCAAAAATCCTCTCATCCCCAAGCGTGTCCAGCGTTATGTCTCATCCGGCTGTGGGTCTGGATATGCTCAATGCAGGTTGCATCACATCCACTGAATGAATTTTGTAAGAATTTCTCTCTCTTTCTCTGTCTTTTTATTGTGTGTAATTTATTTTTATAATGGGGTTTAGATTCTTTTCACTGCTGTGTTTATGCCGATTTGTACCCACTTGACTCACTGACAGAGAGATATCAGTAAATATTTTTCAACATTCTTACTAGTCAGATATATGCTTCTGCGGAGAATAGAGTGTGTTGAGTCCAGTTCATTGAGAAATGAGTAGATCTGGTCTATTGCATATTTGGTTTATGGAACGGTGTCTGAGCTAACTTCAAACTCTTGTTTTATGCATCACCTCACATCTGCTTTCCCCTTCAGCAGCCATAAGTGTGCTTTCTAAATGTGTGACTCTGTTCTGTTTCGTAATTCAGTTTACATAGAGCGAATTTTACCTTCTCTGTCTATGGGCTATCTTATGTTAAGTTTCTTTTTCTGTGTGACTTATTTCACTTAGAATCATTGTACCTAAATCGACTCACTGTGCTGCTACTAGGCTTATGACATTGATTCCATGGCTGAGTGATATTCCACTGTACATATGTACCACAGCTTCTTTATCCATTTTTCTCTTTTCTGGGATATTTAAGGTGTACCGAAGTCGAGATTCTTTTAAACAGAGCAGCCTTATACTTGGGGGTGCTTGTGTCCTGTCAATGTTCGGTTTTCCCATGATATACGCCCTTGAGTGGAAGTGCCCTATGCTCAGTAGGTCTGTTTTTTACATGCTTTAGGAAACACCATACACTTCTCCAGAGTGGCCGTTGGCAACTTACATTCTGCCCATCAGCGTAACAAGGCTCCCTTTTCTCCATGGCCTGTCCTGCATTTCTACTTTTTCCAATTTTTCAGGATGGCCCTTTTGACCGATGCAAAGTGACACATCTTTGTAGTGCTGATTTGCTTTTCTTGCTTGTTTGGTCCGCCAAAAAGGGCTTGGGTGTTTTTTCCTGTATATATTCAGGAAAAAAGGCCTACGCCCTTTTTGGCCAACTGCACCATAGTAGACGTTTTGCAGATTTTTATGTGATTTAAAGGCGAGTCCAAACTACCTCTTGAAAACTGTTTTCTGCAATTCTGTCTCGCTTTCAAATCCTCTTCGTTGCCTTACTTCCATATATTTTAGGATGAGAGTTTTCATTTATAACCCTGCAGGTTTGTGAATTGCAGTGCCCCTGAGGTCCATTTTTCAACTCTCTTTTTTGGGAGCTGGCCACAAAACCGCAGGATTGCTTCAGGCCCTATTCTGGTTCCGGGGGGCAGTGAGCCTTTGGGTAATTCTTCGTCCTGATTGGAAATTAGAGTGACGTGTGCCTGTCCAAACACCTGGAGCTATTCTCTCATTGATTCCCCCTCATCCCGTTCATCCTCCGGAAAAATTGCAAACTGTACGAAACAGGGGGTTACAGGTGCTGATTCTCCAAGTAGGGAGATTGTTAGTGATGTGGCTGGAATGGCGATCCCGCGCACCAGTAGATCAGAAATGAGGTGCATTTTAGAAACCTTTCCCGATCACACGGTGTACCATCCTCTGGGTTTCCCATGCATGCTTTAGGTGTAGGAAGATTCCCTTCCATCTGGACATTTGCGACCCATGGATTGGATACAACGCCGTATTACTTAAAAGGGTCTGCATTTGCTCTCCCAACCTCAACAATCCTCTCAGCCCTAAGCGTGTCCAGCGTTATGTCTCATCCGGCTGTGGTCTAGATGTGCTCAATCCAGGTTGCATCACATCCACTGAATGAATTTTGTAAGAATTTCTCTCTCTTTCACTGTCTTTTTATTGTGTGTAATTTACTTTTATAATGGGGTTTAGCTTATTTTCTCTGGTGTGTTCTTTCCGCTTTGTACCCACTTGATTCACTGACAGAGAGATATCAATAAATATTTTTCAAGATTCTTACTAGATAGATATATGCTTCTGCGTTGAATCGAGTGTGTTGAGTCCTGTTCATTGAGCAATGAGTAGATCTGGTGTATTGCGTATTTGATTTATGGAACGGTGTCTGAGCTAATTTCAAACTCTTGTTTTTGCATCACCTCACCTCTGCTTTCCTCTTAAGCAGCCATAAGTATGTTTTCTAAATGTGTGACTCTGTTCTGTTTCGTAATTCAGTTCACGTAGAGGGAATTTTACCTTCCCTGTCTAAGGGCTATCTTATGATAAGTTTCTTTTTCTGTGTGATTTATTTCACTTAGAATCATCGTACCTAAATCCACTCATTATGCTGCTACTAGGCTTATGACATTGATTTCATGGCTGAGTGGTATTCCACTGTACATAATTACCACAGCTTCTGTATTCATTTTTCTCTTTCCTGGGATACTTAAGGTGGACCGAAGTAGAGATTCTTGTAAACAGGGCAGCCCTAAACTTTGGGGTGCTTGTGTCCTTTCGATATTTGGTTTTCCCAAGATATACGCCCTTGGGCGGAAGTGCCCTATGCTCTGTAGCTGTGTTTTTTCGATGTTTTAGGAGACACCATGCACTTCTCCAGAGTGGCCGTTGGCAACTTACATTCCGCCCATCAGCGTAACAAGGTTCCCATTTCTCCATTGCCTGTCCTGCGTTTCTGTTTTTTCCACTTTTTCAGGATGGCCCTTTTGACCGATGCAAAGTGAGACTTCTTTGTAGTGCTGATTTGCATTGCCTGCTTGATTGGTTGGCCAAAAAGGGCTTGAGTGTTTTTTCCTGAATATATTCAGGAAAAAAGGCCTACGCCCTTTTTGGCCATCTGCACTCTAGTCGACGTTTTGCAGCATTTCATGTGCTTTAAAGGCGAGTCCAATCTACCTCTTGAAAACAGTTTCCTGCAATTCTGTCTCGCTTTCAAATCCTCTTCGTTGCCTTACCTCAATATATTTTTGGACGATAGTTTTCATTTATAACCCTGCAGCTTTGTGAATTGCAGTGCCCCTGAGGTCCATTTGTCAACACGATTTTTGGGGAGCTGCCCGCAGAACCGCAGGATTGCTTCAGGCCCTATTCTGGTTCTGGGGGGCAGGTGAGCCTTTGGTTAATTCTTCGTCCTGATTGGAAATTAGAGCGACGTGCGCCTGTGCAAACACCTGGAGCTAGTCTCTCATTGTTTCCCCCTCATCCTGTTCATCCTCCGGATAAATTGCAAACTGTACTAAACAGGGGGTTACAGGTGTTGATTCTCCAACTGGGTAGATTGTTAGTGAAGCCGCTGGAATGGCGAACCCACGCACTAGCAGATCGGAAATTAGGTGCGTTTTAGAAACCTTTCCCGATCACACAGTGTACCATGCTCTGGGTTTCCCATGCATGTTTTAGCTGTAGGAAGATTCCCTTCCACCTG